>NC_090919.1:4957226-5257226 GCF_040956055.1 Brachionichthys hirsutus
TTGTTCCGGTTTTTGCAGTGGAGAACAGATGGTGACAGGAAGGAACGTTTAGTGCCCCCCCCCCCTCCCCCCTACATTATGTTAGACAAAGAGACGACCTGTATGCACTTCACTTCACTTTATTGATTTGTCCCTCGGAGGGCAATTCGATTTGCAGCAGTCATACATACATTGTATAAGACATTCAAGGGACATATAAGACATACTGGACACATTCAAGAGACATATAAGACATACTGGACACATTCAAGGGACAAATTAGACATACGAGTTGAGCAGCATTGTTGTACAGGTCTACATGATATAAAAACAGTGCAAACAGCTTCTAAAGTATAAATGTCAATGTGCTATCCAGTCTGCTCACACCATGATCAGGTGCCTTTTCCTGCATCACTGTCTCCCCCTAGTGGTAGAAATAACCCAAATGTGCTGTTTAGTTTTCAGTGTCCAGAGTTCGTTCTCTATTCACCTTGACTCATAATGTAGATAAAACTCATTCAGATACTTCAAAGGAGAGACTTGCTCTTTGAAATGATAACGGGCTGTGAAATCACCTAAAACATGTCTGCTTATCATATTTATGTGGAGCTTTTGACCGCATCTCAGGATCCATGGCGGAGTTCCAGAGCTGTCAGAAATCTTGAAAGCTCCTGAGAAGCCAGACAGACGGTTTTCATTTTCGATCCACTAGAGGGAGGCGCATTTACTCCTTTTTCTGGAACTCGCGTTCATGATCCATGTCGGCACAGGCGTTGTTTAAAATGGTTTCTCCTTTGCCGTGGTTCAGTGTGTTTCAAACTGTTGCCCCTTCCGTCTTCTCCTCCCCAGCCCGGCGCAGTGCGAATGATAAAAGTAGCCGTAAACTAATTTCGTGTTGCATCGTTCGTTTACGCGCAAACAGAAATCTTCCTGCTAAACCGGCCGAGGAGGCGCAGAAACACCGACAGCAATACGAGGAGATGGTGGCCCAGGCCAAGAAGAGAGGTGAGGCCGAGGCCTTCTCAGCATCGGCTGCACGCATTTGCCTCAGCCAATCGGCTGTTGCTCATTTTCCCCGCACCTCTTTTTCCTGCTCCCTTACGCAGAATTGAAGGAGGCCCAGAAGAGGAGGAAGCAGCTGGAGGACCGATGCAAGCTGGAGGAGAGCATCGGCACGGCGGCCCAGACCTGGAACCAGGAGATCTTACCGAACTGGAACACGACGTGAGCACGTCGTGGCTGTTTCATCGTGGTTTAAAGTTACAACGCTCTCAGCCGAGTGTTGCATCGTTTCCGTTTTGAGCAACGTAGAACGCTGGTCACGTCTATCCGTGTATACAAGAGGGAAGTGATGAAAAATACACAAGGGCTGATCAAAACTGCTCAAACTGTCATTATTTAGAGTGATTAAATGAAAGACGTCTAATTCTGTCTTTCCTGCCTGCGTGACTTGATGTTTTCCTCCTCCAAAACACAGATGATTATAAAACGATTTGGACCGATGAGCATTTCACTTCACTTGGCGAGCGTGCCAGAAGGAATTAAAGACGACGGTGCAGAAGTTGTCAGACAGGAAGTGCAATTGTGATCCGTCAGTCGCGTAACTAGGAAGAGAACCTGTAGCTGGAAACCAGTTCATGAATTAAAGATCAAAGCCTTCTTAAGAGAAAACGTGCAAAGCATTGAAGAAAGACACTGAATATATTTCCAAAACGGTCTCATCCGATGTTTTAGTTTTCTTTAGCAATAATTTCTCTCTAAATTGGTTATAAATTCATGAAACGCTCTCAGCTTCAGTAACAACAACCGGTTCTACGAGCAGAATGAGCTCCTCTTCCTCCTCTTCCTCCTGGCATGTTGACTGATGCTCTTCTTCTTCTTCACGACGGCACACGAGTCGTGCTGCTCGTAAAGATTCAATCTAGGTAGAATTCTCTCCAACCATGAAGGCCAAAGGAGAATTTGCGTAAAATAAACTGCAGCACAGGGAGGAAGGGGGGGGGGGGGGGGGACAACATTAAGAGGAATGGATTCAGGAAGGCTTTTCAATTCAGAAAGACATTCATTTCCTGTCCCCTTCTGGCTCCGAGTGAATCTGACTTGACCTCTGACCTGCTGGACTTGTGTTTCCTGCAGTTGTACGTCTCGGCGGGCCAGAGACCTCTGGTGGCAGGGCATCCCCCCCAGCGTCAGGGGCAGAGTGTGGAGCCTGGCTGTGGGCAACGAGCTCAACATCACGCAAGGTAAACGGGGGGGGGGGGGGGGGGGCATCTGAAAACATCACACTTTATGAAGAAGTAGAAAGAAACGATATTGCATCATCTCCCTGCAGAGCTTTATAACATCTGCCTGGCCCGAGCCAAAGAGAAGTGGAACGCCGCGCCGCCGCCGCCGGCCCCCGAACCCAACTCTGAAGGTAGCGAAGTCTACGGAGTCTCGGCATCGCGTTCGCTCTGACCCCTGAGCCCGAGGTCGGCCGCGCAGTTTAGCGTTTGCGTCCGTGTTTCCAGACGCCGACTCGTCGGATCGGGAGTCCAGCCTGGAGCAGATCAAGCTGGACATCTCCAGGACGTTCCCCCACCTCTGCATCTTCCAGCAGGTCAGTGAACGGCGGCTCGTCTTCACCGGAGCAGAGCTTCGTATCCGTTGCCCCGGTAACGCCAGGAAGAAAGAGTGACGCTCACTCATGTCATTCTGCCCACTTTAAGTCCAGCGCAGACGTATCTCTTGTTTGTCATCAGGGCGGGCCTTATCACGACGTGCTGCACAGCATTCTGGGAGCGTACACGTGCTACCGGCCGGACGTCGGCTACGTGAGTCGCAGCCCCGCATCCTGCGGCGATGCTTCTCCTCCCGTAACTCTGGAAAACGCTCTGTCGTGTGCGTGCGTGTGTGTGCGTGTGTGTGCGTGCGTGTGCGTGTGCGTGTTCAGGTGCAGGGCATGTCGTTCATCGCAGCAGTGCTGGTCCTGAACCTGGACACAGCCGACGCCTTCATAGCTTTCGCCAACCTGCTCAACAAACCCTGCCAGATGGCCTTCTTCAGAGTCGACCACAGCCTTGTGAGTGCACGCGCACACACACACACGCGCACACACACACACACACGCACACGCACGCACGCACAAAACAGAATAATACACGTATCGTTAATAACGGCGCTCCTTCCGTCCACAGATGCTGACTTACTTTTCAGCGTTTGAAGTTTTCTTTGAAGAAAATCTACCAAAGCTTTTTGCACATTTCAAGAAAAACAACTTGACCCCTGATATTTATTTAATCGACTGGTGAGTCTCCGGACCTTTCCTCCCTTTCTGCTCTTCTGATTATAAACACTTACTGCTTTTTTCTTTTGCGAACCGAACTCTGCGTCGCGTTTAAAGGCGATTACTAGATGATTATAAAACGATTTGGAGCGATGAGCATTTCACTTCACTTGGCGAGCGTACCAGAAGGAATTAAAGACGACGGTGCAGAAGTTGTCAGACAGGAAGTACAATTGTGATCCGTCAGTCGCGTAACTAGGAAGAGAACCTGTAGCTGGAAACCAGTTCATGAATTAAAGATCAAAGCCTTCTTAAGAGAAAACGTGCAAAGCATTGAAGAAAGACACTCAATATATTTCCAAAAAGGTTTCATCCGATGTTTTAGTTTTCTTTAGCAATAATTTCTCTCTAAATTGGTTATAAATTCATGAAACGCTCTCAGCTTCAGTAACAACAACCGGTTCTACGAGCAGAATGAGCTCCTCTTCCTCCTCTTCCTCCTGGCATGTTGAGTGATGCTCTTCTTCTTCTTCACGACGGCACACGAGTCGTGCTGCTCGTAAAGATTCAATCTAGGTAGAATTCTCTCCAACCATGAAGGCCGAAGGAGAATTTGCGTAAAAAAAAACTGCAGCACAGGGAGGAAGGGGCGGTGCTCTGCATCAGAGGCTCCGCCCACCAGCGATTGATAGCTGGGGTTCCTTATTATTGCTTCCGCCTTCCTCCCTCGGTTGGATTATTTGTTTGTGAGCAGGTTTACGTCAGGATTATCCAACAAACGGTCGTTCCGTTTTAATCCGGGAACATTTTCTTCCAGCCTTGTGACCGTTTTTTTTTTTTCTTTGCGGTTTTCCTCCCCCGCCGGTCTTCAGGATCTTCACTCTGTACAGCAAGTCGCTGCCGTTGGACCTGGCGTGTCGGGTGTGGGACGTGTTCTGCCGGGACGGCGAGGAGTTCTTGTTCCGCACGGCGGTGGGCCTGCTGCGTCTCTTCCAGGACGTTCTCACCTGCATGGACTTCATCCACATGGCCCAGTTCCTCACCCGCCTGCCTGAACTCGTCCCCGCCGAGCAGCTCTTCCACCACATCGCCGCGGTTCACATGAGCAGCCGCAACAGGAAGTGGGTGCAGGTAAGCTGGCGCAGCTTCGTATTTCTGTTCAATGTTCTTCGTTGACCTTTTTTTCTTTTTTTAACCGTTCCTCCATCCTGCTCAGGTCCTGCAGGCCTTGCAGAAGGAGCCGGAGAGAGGGAGCCCCGTGCTGAAGCGCTGAGCAGACACAAGAGGGGGAGAGGGAGAGGGAGGGGGGGGGGGGGGGGACTCATCGCAGCCCGGATCTGGTTCTAACAAATCCTGTTCTCCAGGGCTGTGACATTCCGAAAACTGGATCTGGGGACCGCTACATTTCTGCTTGTCCGTGTTTTGAGTTCTGATGTTTTGGTGTGAGCGTGACGTCTTTTAGTTTTCGTATTTATTTGTGGAAACGCACCAGAAGGACGACGGGACTCGGAGGGAGGGTCGTTGCTACGCCGGGTCCGAACGACCGGCGTAGCTAAACACGACCCGAACCCAAGAGGCTGTAGGAGGAGCGATGAGTCGGAGTCTTCCGGTTCCGCAGCTTTGATTTCTTCTTTCTTTGTCTGACGTGACCGTGAATCGATTACTTGTCGGACCAGCAGCATTGCAATCGACACGGCCGTCAATAATCACGTGAATCGATGCTAATAGGAATGTGCTGAAGGAAAATTTGTGACGGCGCTTTAGTCTGAAGGCTTTGACAATCGGCTCCAGGCTCCGCCTTCGAGAGGCCGTAGCTTCTGTCCCGTGTGTGTGTGTGTGTGTGTGTGTGTGTTTGTTTTTGTCGCGACACTTTTCACCTTGTCACGTTTTTAATCTTTGTTCTGGACTCGAGACCAGCTGGTGATGCGGTTTGTGTTTCATGTGCGAGTGTGACTCAGTAAGTTACGAGTTAATTGTTACAGTAAAAGCTGGCCTACCTTTAAATCGACCCCCCCCCCCCCCTTACTAGCACCTCCTGCCTCCAACACAAACAGACTAAATATGAAGTAGTATGTTGTGTGATATGCTGGATACGTGTCTTTTTTTTTCTCTCGAGACCCCTGCACTGTAGAGGAGATGGCAGACGGTTATCATGCGGCTGTATCTCACTTGAAATGTATATAAACGAGAGTTTTATTCAAATAAAGCTGTAGATATTCAACCAGGACTAGATCTGTTTGTTTGTCACGTTTATTTTCTGCTCAATATTTAACATCCCACAACTTTTTAATGGGGGAGGAATATGTACTATTTCAGAGAGGAACTCGAGAGCTGCAGGCATCTCGGCCGATTTCCAGCAGGACACGAATGCTGTGGGACATGAATGTTTACCAATGAATAAATGTCCCCAGCATTTGCTATTTCCTGCGTCCACTCACTTCACCGGTTCAGGCCAGTAGAAAATAGCAGACGCCATCTTGCATCTCTGGGTTAACCACAGCTGCGTTTCCTCTGCCGTCGATGCTCAACGCAGTCACGAGGCCGAAACGCAGCTTCCTTTCTCAGCCACATCCTCGATGCATTTTTGTTCCCTCGATTTCTACTAACGATAATGAGCCGCCACGCTTCGTTTGTGTAAATACGATGCTTTATTTGTCACGTGCATTTATACGCGGTGCAACACGGTGAACTTGGAACCTGCCATCATACATGGAGAGTTCCTTCTAAGGGATGCAACCTAATCAGGAATGTGTGTTGCCGGCATTATTTTCCAGACTGACTTCATGTTTGCTGCAGTTTCTAACTGTAGTCGTATCTGGTGCCCTGAGAAAGCCGTCGTGAGCAGATGCAGCGTTGGTTTTGTGGCTAAATGCTTAACTTAGAAACCACAAACCCAAAGGCAGGACGATAAAGACTGTCAAATCTCTGTGTTATTCCACTTCAGACTGAAAACCATCTCTCTGACTTGTCTTTAAACATGCACTGGATGAAGCTGGTGCTCCTGGTCGTCGCGTGGATCGTCGTCTTATACCAAGATCCTTTCTCGCTCAGGACGAGAGGTTTGTTTTACACGTTCGTTACTCTTAAAGAAAATCCTTCTCATGTTAACCCTCTTCTTTTTCTTTTTTTTAGTATCTGTGCAGAAGAGAACAGCTGACGGCTCTGGTAAAGACGTGCCGATGGGAGAGTTTTGTATTCTGCCTCCGTCTGACGTGAAGAGACCAACGACAACGAGACATTTCGTCAACGTCTCCAGTCGAACCAGGGCAACATCTGAGGGTACGACTGTCTCCGCTGTGCAGCTTCTCTCCTGTTAACAAAGGTCCAAAAAATGTCTTTTCTAATTCCTAACAGCACAAAGATCTTAGCGTGGTTGTGTCCTTTCCTCCCGCAGACCCGTCTGATGACGGGCGTCGTGGGTGTATCTGTCCTGGAAGTCATTCGTACACAGACCAAAGCTTAATGGTGGATTTAATCATGGATGAGTTGTTTATAAACCCCCCAAGTAACTCCTGTCACAGGACAGAGATCATGTGAGTAAACCGTCCCCTTCCTGACGGGTCATTCTTCTGCAACGTTCAACTCCTGCAGCAGACATTTCCTCTCCCTCAGTTTGACAAGAAGAGACTCGAAACGATGCTTGAGTCCAGGTTCACTTCTCGAGAGAGTGATCCTGCAAAAATTGGCCGCAAAAAACACAAGACTTCAGACGACGCAGGACGGCGTTCATATCGCCAACCACAGCCAGGACGAAGAAAGACGCTGTCGCCCCGGCAACTCCTCTGATTGTCGTATTCATGTAACCAGTAACTACAACTGATCTGACAGGACATGGGTTACATACTGGCAAATGATTAATAAACATTACACAAAGCAAACGGTCGTTGCCATTTAATTTCGGTTTGTTCCGCAGGTTTGATCAGAACACGGGGAAACAAGAAGGTTCTGTAAGATCTGATTGGGTTCGTAAAGCGAAGCGGGCCCATTAAGCAGCTGTTAATGCCCATTATGTAAGGACCAGCTATCATTTCACCTCATTAACAAGAACACACAGATTTCAACAAATCTTCAATTAATTAAAACACAAATATTTTATTTTTATTGTAATATGCTTCATATACCGTTCATCGTCTCTCCAGATAAAATAATAGCCGTATTACTTTCTCAGATTTCGCACTTTTTTGTGCATAATGGTTAAAAGATTTTTAAAAAAACACTTGAATTTCCTTTGAACGTCGACCAACTGACGTTGCATCATAAGTTATCAGGTTCTGCATTTCCTTTCTGCTTTGCAGCTAATTGATCCTATCATGAGCATCGTGTGAAGAGCTGCATGTCCTCTAAACACATTCACTCAGACTGAAAGCTGGCGGGTAGGGTCTGATCCAGATCCAGATCCAGACCCAGACCCAGACCCAGATCCAGGATGGACCTCTTCATCCTCAGTAAACTGCTGCTGTTGGCTCTTCTGCTCCGACCCACCGAAGAGGGTGAGACACAGAACACAAAAACGTTGGCTAGAAATGGGCATTGATCTTTAATTCTTTTTTCTTCTTGCTCATTCTGATCTATAAAATGGACAAGTCAATAATTTACTGTTTTATTAATGAGGATTATGCTGAAATCCACACCTGAAACAGACAACACGGTAAATCAGTGTTTACTGGTGTCATTTAAACAAAAAAAGGCCAAATCTCATTAAAGAAGAAACGTGTCTCAAACGCGTTCTCAAATTCAATTTGACGACGTAGTTCAGTCTGAACTCTTTTTAACCCTAACCTCTCATCTTCTATCGCCCCTTGCTTTTCGACTTACCCCTCAAAACTAAGTAAAGAGTGCAAGAGGTTGAAACCTTTATCTAGGAAATGCTAAATGATATTTGTCCTATACGTATTGGTAAATGAATTCGGGTTCCACAGCGGATTCATAACGGATTTATTTTTTCTACTGGAAATCGGATTCGGATTTGGTTTTCTCAGACGAATCTGACCTCATTTACAGGACGGAACAAAATAAGAGGTGAAAATAACGTGTAATAAAATACATGTTTATTGTCAAATACTGCATGAGAATAGAGAATGTTTTATAAAGTGTGCATTACAGCGATCCAATTCCCTTTTCATCTGCATCTTGGTTATCCAGATTCCTTCTTCTAATCCGGGTCCCGTGTCGTGCTGGTTACACCCCGGACAAGCCGCCGGTTCACCGCAGGGCCACACATAGACAGAGAAAGAAAAGAAACCCTGACCCTAACCCTTTTCTTCACAGAGGGGCGGAGGCAGTCACCAGCCCAACCAGCCAGCTCTACTCGCTTTGGCGAGTTCTGTCTGAGCGTGACGGACGACTCTCATTGGACCAGCTCTGAGCCTTTCGACCAACCAACTCATCCAACCCCGCAGCCAACAGCAGAAGAAGCGACAGAGACAATCACTGAAACTCCAGGCTTTGGGAGTGGAGGTGGAAACACACACACACACACACACACAGCTGCCTTTTTAAAGTATTTTTATTTTGCTGCTCATCTTTTGACAGCTTTCATGAAAATCATACATTTTGAGTTTTAAGATCTCTAACACTGCATTTACGTTTTGGATTGTTTACATCTACGTTGTGTGACGTTATTATTAGTATTTTTTTTTTTATCTCACTCAAGAATCCATTTGTGCGTGCCAAGACGAGGAGATGCATCACCTCCATCAGATCTACGGGGTCGTACGGTCTTTCACGACGTTGTATCCCGATGAACATTGCAGCATGGCTCGATCGATGTGAGTGTTTGCGTCCTGTTGTGCGAGTGTTGACCAGTGCTCGGTTACATCTGGTCAAAGACGGCAAAAATAAAGCTAAATGTCTACGATGAATCTGATCTGGCGCTAACCCTCATCCTTTAGTGCGCTTCTGAAGAATGGCAGCGCCATTTGCGTCGTCACGCCCAGCCTGTTAAACTTCTACGACAACATCCAGCGGTAAGTCCGATTCGTTCAGAACCAAATCATACCAGCCAAAATTGAATAATCTGATGTCAGCAGATGTCATTGGTAAGTGGATGTATTAATAACCTTTTCTTGTTAGTGGGCAAGAACCCCCCAGCAGCCCTGAGCCATCGGTTGTCACGACTCCCACTCCCGCTGATTCGACCACGAAGCCACACACAGAATTGTTGGGTCTTAACCCTGGCATTGCAGGTAACCTTTTCCTGTAAAAAGAAACAGATTCGATGCAGCATGATGATAAAAAAAAATACCATGACAACCACAACATGATATTATGTGGTTTCCCAGGAAGTTATATTTGCGAATCCTGCACCGTCACGGCGGACTGGGACGAGCTTTACCAAAAGACTGTGCTGCTCATTACAGCGAAGATGCATCCACTTCATTGTCCTCTTCTGTTTCAGTAGGGACCATGAATTTCTCATACAAGCATTGACTGTAATTGTGTACAAACCATTTCAATCTTAAACTCTGCACAAACGAATTGAATCCGCTGTTAACCGAGATCGTGAACAGATAGTCAAACAATACACGAGAAAATAAAGGAATCATTTTTATATTTGTCCATTTGGCCCACAGCTTGAGGACTGATGATGGTGATGAATACTGCTTTGACTCAAATCAACCACAGTTTCAGAGAAAGCTGACGATGATGAGAAGCGTGCTTCCGTCGATACCAAACGCCTGTATGTGAAGCTTTTATTCCTCTCAATTAGAATCATATTTATTTCATCAAAAACATTTCTTGAAATCTTTTTTTTTTTGCTGACGCCTGACAATCAGACCAATCGATCGCTCATCGTATCATATCTGTCATTTATCTCCTTCCCAGTCCAGAATGGTGAATGCCGCTGCTCAAGCATGGCGTGGAAAGATGAAAACGAACTCTCCCCGGCCAAAAGCGCAAAGATTTGGCTTCCTAGTACAAGATGCCGCAACGCAGAGTACATGTAAGTCAGCCTAAGCCAAGCCCGGGCCCATAGCGGTGACATTTAACCTGCAGGCTACCTGGAAATGGATATGAACATGAGAGTCATCACGAGTTTAAGTATAACGAAGTGAACTCTGGATTTTGCATAATCTCTCTGAGAACCACCAAACTATTTTGTCCAGTTCACAATTTGCGTGTAATTGTGAGGTGCTACATAAAGTGTAGCCTGAATTGATCCTAACCCTTGCTTCCCAGTGAGACACTGGTGGATGGCCGGGAGGCGTGCACGACTGGAAGCAGCCCCTCTGACTTTCTTGAACAGTTGTAAGTTAATATCTGTGAGACATGAAGGATTGTCCTGTAGGTTATCGTTTATCGTACGCAGCGAGAAATCATGGTTCACACAACTATGGTTGCAGAGTATCTTGGTAAATACTTAAATAATTCCAACTCTTTTCAATTCTGTTACTTCAGTCCAACCGATTTGGTAGATTTTTTGGTCTCTGCCTCTGAACCAGTGGTTTCAGCTTTCCACCATGTTCAAGATGTGCTGACGATAACACGGAGAAGCCGACAGGAGCACTTCTCCGTGTTTGTGACTGATCAAATCAGCAGGAAATCAAATTATTTTGATTATTTCTAACCCACTTGTCTCCTTTTCCTGTCCTGCCTGCACATGAATCGAGCTCATACAGCTGCAGGAAAGGCCCAATTTTTTTTTTTGCAATCATTTGAAACCCGCCCCCCCCCCCCCCCCCCCCCCAAAAAAAAGTTTTTGCATCCTTTAATCTTTCTTTTTACCTCAATTTAGTGTTAAAACTGGGACAAGGAGACTGAAAGATTTTTGTCAGGATGTTTTGGACAATAAGATGCATT
This sequence comes from Brachionichthys hirsutus, assembly GCF_040956055.1. Classification (NCBI taxonomy): domain Eukaryota; kingdom Metazoa; phylum Chordata; class Actinopteri; order Lophiiformes; family Brachionichthyidae; genus Brachionichthys; species Brachionichthys hirsutus. Next base: position 4,968,271 of record NC_090919.1, read on the forward strand.
ATGGGAATTTTATTATCCTATGAATTCTTTTTTTTTTAGCTTGCTGCAGATTAACGGTTAGCTCCTTTTCGGATGAGATGTAGCGAATCACAAAGTTATAAAATGTAAATTCGAAATGTGCAAAGCAGCACGATGAAAGAGTTTTTGAATGAACACACTGCTGTTTTCGATGGGAGCATTTTATTTCAATATGGACTAAAACGTGTTTGACAAAGACTGACTATTTACGCCATTAGGCATCATGAGAAGCAAAGTGGAATCTATCTGATCTCAAAAATAAAACTCATGAATAAGAATGCCAGTTAAGATGATCAGATGTTAGTTGCTTCCCCTCAAGATGCCGATTGATGAGTTTAACATGTAGCATCAGTGATGATTTCCTGTAAATTTACGCAGATTATAGATTGTTGATAAATGTGACCAAACCTTCTAAGAGATGCAAGTAAGGCTGTGGAGGAGCATCAATTGCTGCCTCTGCCAGTAATTAACCATTTTAATTTATTATACACAGGACAAGAACATTTTTAGGTGATGCGTATGGTGAGAGCGGTGCTGATGGCGAGAATGGCCATCGTGGTGAGAATGGCCATCGTGGTGAGAATAGTCATCGTGGTGAGAATAGTCATCGTGGTGAGAAAGTTTCTTATGGTGGAAGTGGTCTGCCTGTTGCGGAAGGTCTGCTTGAGCAACCCTCTATCGTGGGAGAACCCAACTCCCAAACGCTTCCGGAACATGAGTATGTTGTTGGTGAGTTTCAGTCAAGATGTGTCTATATGATATCGCATCATCATCATTCACAAAATGTATTATCTCTGTCTTTATATATATAATAATAATAACAATGCATTGGATTTAAATGGCGCTTTTCTTACAGAAACTCAAATCTCTTTTTTTATACTTGTACAACGTGTACAACCGCCAATCTCTTGATCATAGGAGATAGAAGTATATATATACACACACATGTTTTACTGTACATTGGTACTTTCATCATATTTTGCCGATAATACAACTTTTATTTTTCTACTTTAGTGCTGTAGTTTTTTTTTTTTTTACTATGTGCATCCAAATATTTCTTCCACCACAACACATAAACATTAAAGATTGATTTATGGAGTCCAGATGAACTGGAAAAAGTCAAATAACACCACTGTAAAAACTGCCACCTGCATAGGCTGAAACTGCATACTGTAAGTCATATGCTAAAATCAAAACGTGCTATTTGTTCATTTTTCTTATTTATGGATTCACAGAGGGAAATGTTTGTGATGAATGCTCCCGCTTTTATTTCTGGAGCTTAAATGAGCTGAAGGACATTGAAACAACGGAAGTCTCAATATTTTCAATGGACTGCCCCATCAGGATTCAGTAAGTGTACAACAACTTTGGCACCATCTCCTTTTTTTCTCAATAACCCTGCACTGCCGACTTATATATATATTTTCTTTTGAAAGTAGGCAGTGATAAAACAGCAGATACACAAAATCAGCCTTCCAAAATTTTTGACAACTTGTCTTATGGTTCACAGCATCTTCCGGAAAAATGATCATATGCTCTGCGTGGACTCATCGCAGCCGATATTCAGAGACGTGCTGCAGAGGCTGGAAATGCATGCAATCCCACTTATTCCGCTTGTGTAGCTACACAAAGTATCTCTTCTACTATACAGCAATAAATATTACGATTATCATCTTCCACGGACTTGAGGTGGTGCGAAATTCTTTCATTTCTTTTATTTTTCACATATTTCATATGCTAAATGTTCATCCATCCAATCGAGTGCTTTGATAATTCACTTCAAAAATAATTATCAAATCGGAACTCATCCAATTCTGCCAATTCACGGATGGACGTGCAGCTCAGTGACTGACCGATGTTCCATGGAGAGCCCCTCCAGCCCGGGACCGAAGCTGGCCCACACACACCATCTGACCCACTGCCTGGACACGGTTTCCCCAGTCCTGTAAACTCCCGTGTGCCCCCCCCCCTCTCCCTCCATCCATCCTCCTTTGGGACCTGTACAATCTGCAAACCTCGAGTTCTGACAGCAGAGCAGCAGAAGATCTTCTTTGAAATGCCTCTGGGTGATCGATTGGCACTGCTGCAGCGAGAGAGGGATCTACGGGACATGGAGAAAGCCAAGCGCCCCCAAGGATAGGCTGTTTCTCCCTGCAGCCACACAGATGTATCCGGAGAGGAAAAAGAAAGGCCAACATTCTGGCCAAGATTTAAGCCTGACGCGTTTCAGTAGGTGATTACTGAACTACGCAAACTATGCAGGATTCACTTGATGGTTTATTTAGCTGTTTTGGGGTTGGTAAGTAAAAGTGAATCAGAGTTGATGTGTATTTGTAACTGATTTTTAATCTGTAAATGGGGTTTTAATGTTAAAATTAAATAGTTGTTTACCCTCGGCAGATATTTTTACAGCAGTAAGGTATCGATATATTTTTAGAACTATGCAATTGCAATTGCAGCTGTAATATTTATAATTTAATGAAGTATGTAGTAGTAAATGCAGTTATTTAGCAGCATGTTAAGGACTAGGTACATTTTATTTACATTACATTAAATTTGAGGGCAACCATAATGCTGATGTGGCCCCTCGGACAAAATGAGTTTGACACTCCTGCTATAGATGATAAACATCGTCAAGGTATGCGGAGGAGGATGATTCCCATATCTGATAGTACTTTATTCATCAGTCTTTGAAATTTGGCAGGAGCACCATGGAGTCCCCCAAAAGGCATCTTTGTGAACTGCCACAGTCCGTGAGGTGTCCTGAATGCGCTGAGCGGGTTTTGCGTGATCAGTGAGGGGGACTTGCCAGTAACCCTTTACTGTCCAACACGCAAGTATTCACTGCCATCCATCGTCTCTGGGATCCGGTACATCCTCTGGCAGATAGGGGTGTCATGTTGTACCAGCTCCTCTTGTCTTGCCAAAGCCAACCTTTGACTGCAATCTGCTTTGTGATCTAGTCCACCACGCAGACAGGTTTGGACTAACTCAGGCAATGCAGGAATATCTTGACTGTATTTTCTCTCTTTTTTCCCCGTCAAAGATTAATTGCACACAGGAGCACAAAAACCACAAAGGAGAAAAAAAAAACCAAAAGGATGACCTGCATATTTTCATCCAATTAAATACTTTTTTCATGAGTTTGGAATATTTTTTTCCAATGACAGTTTTAGGGAGGCTAAGCCTCCCCTAGCCTTTTAAGTGTGGCATTGGTGGGGTCTTCGTAAAGAGAATAGAGAAGCCCAGAAGCTCTTGAACCTGGATTTCTTTTTTTGGCTCTGTTTGCAGGACTGGGACTCCAGCTTTTTTTGTGCCTCCCTGCTCACATCAATCTGCTGCTGCATCCTCTCCCGCTGCTCAGCAACCGCTATTTTGAAGGCCTCCTGCCTCTGGATGAGCGTTTCCCTTAAACGCTCCTCCATCCTGGAGGCCTCCAGCAGCCGGTGCTCCTCGAGACAGCTGAGGTGCTGAGCTCGGCTTGTTTCCAGAGCTTTTTTGGTATCACTCAGCTCGTCCAATACCTTCCTGTGATTTTCTACTCCAAGGTTGGCCTTGACGAGCTGCTGCTCCTTGGTCTCAAGGAGGTTGTTAAGCTGGATCACCTCCTCCTTTTGCTTGTGCAGGCTCTGGTGAAAAGAAGCATTCTGCTCCTCCCTCTGGATGAGCATTTCCGCCAAACGCTCTTCCATCTTAGAGACCTCCTCCTGTTGATGCTGGTTGGCCTCGTTCAGCAGCCGGTTTTTCTGGAAACAGCTGAGGTGCTGAGCTTGGCTTGTTTCCAAAGCTTTTTTGGTATCACTCAGCTCGTCCAACACCTTCCTGTTATTTTCTGCTTCAAGGTTGGCCTTGAGGAGCTGCCGCTTCTTGACCGTAAGGATCTTGTTTAGCCGGATCACCTCCACCTTTTGCTTGTGCAGGCTGTGGTGAAGAGAAGCATTCTGCTCCTCTCTGGTTCTCCTTCGCTGCTCGAGTGCTGCCTGCTTCTGCTTCTGCATTTCCATGGTTGAAATGGCCTTGCTATATTTCCACTGGAGGTCATAGAGATGGTCGCCAACAGCAGTTTCTTGCGGCTCGGGACTCTCCTCTGACATTTGCTCCTGTTCCCAATCCGGGTCATCATCGCCTGCAAAACATTCTTCCTCACTGGGTTTGGAAGGAGCATATGACAAAACGTATGCTGGTTGCATCTGGACCAATCTGATGGTCCGTCTATTTTCACTGGTTTTCACTTGTCCAGTGATGGGATCATTGTCTAGACCCGAGGGGCGGCTGACATTTAACGACATTGGATTGTGTGTGGCAATAGTTTGAGTCTCGGTGTGTGACTCGGACATCTCAGGTACTTCTTTGTTTGTAAAACGTTGCATTGTTCTACAAATGAACTAGTTCTAAACTGTTATTTATATAGACAAATATCATTAAGACATCATAGAGACCTTTGATGTTTTGCATCTTTGATATTGATCCCTTTTATGATTGGTCCACGATACCTTTTTTTAATATCTACTTCAAAGGAAGAGAGACTTGCCTTCCGGAAATTCAGGCGGTTTAAAGTGGCAATGTGTAATGAGGAGGTGTCCCCATTAAAGGACACGGATACAGATGTCTGATTTAAGGTTGATTTTATTCTGCTGTGGTCTGTAATAACACAAAATAACAAACAGTGTAGTAACTGTCAATCACAGTGATCAACACAATTAAATAACTACTGGAACAAAGGACTGTATTTATCATTAAGATGTATCATATGGCTCGTACAACTCAAATCGCCTCATACGGCGTAACTAGGCAACACTCGTTAGCTAACATGCAGCTAAACAAGCACGAGCACAATGGTAACATTCGACTTCTAATGGGCTAACAATGTAATTAAACTAACATTCTGGCCTTTACGCACAGCACTGAACAGGGAATATCTGTAAAGGCAGAGAAATTATTACATATCTACATTCTACCGTCGTATGGGAGAGGGGAAACTATATTTACGAATACGACGTTTCACACGATGTGGCGCATTCAATAGCGTCAGAGAACTGTGGTGCATCAATAACATGGGACGTGTGACAACTTACATCAAAACGAACAATTATCAGCTGAAACTCAAGTTCTATGAGCCGTGCAACACCAAACTAATAATAAAAGCATTTATTTGGTTCCTGCTGTGTTCAGGAACCAAAACAATACTTTTGCATATCATTAAGCTATTTTGAATATTTGTGTTATCAAAATAAAAAATGATGTCCACATATGTGGACATCAGATTTCTCATAAACTACATTATGATATCAATATATATATATATTTGTTTTTACACTCATCAGGTCCCAATCAGCCCAAATAGCCAACAAAAAATAAAAATGCATGCAATGCAATAGCTCGGAAGGAAAGGAAGCTTTTGATGTTCCTCTGCCACATTGTTATGAGGGTGTTTTGACATTCGACAATCAAGGTCAAAGATCAAAGTTGTAGCAAATGGTGCTGATAGCATTCACCGATTCGTGCTAACATTCACGCTGTGTTGGTATTCATCGCTGAACTCTGTTCAATGGGATGACCACCCCTATTTGTTCACACGCTCACCGACGTGTGCGCCAGGGTGTCGCGGGCCAAAGCGGGTAAGAACCCAAATGCACGACAGGAGAAGGGGAATCCAGAAACGGAGCTTTATTGTTCACAACCAGGCAGTGAGTCCAAATCAGCCTACAAATCAGGATGGGGGCACGCAAAGGGATAGTTCGAAAAATCAGGCAGAGGTCACAAACCGGGTAATCAGACTAGATAGGCAGATCTATAGACTAGAATAGCACTCAGACGGCGCAGAACTCCAACAAGCATTCCTCACATAATTAGATTTACGCAGATGTTTAACTGATTTATGAATCCATAAATTCAATGTTAAAATTGAAAATAGATTTTCTTCACCTCATTCTGGATCCGATCCGTTTGAAAATCGGTGGTGAGATTAGATGCCCCCACCACAAATTCCATAAACATCGGTCAATAATCAACCGAGATATTGAGGAACAAGTTTTGAAGCTCCATTTACTCCAATGGGATCCAGAATCCAGGATCTCTTCAGGATCATCACCAAAATGTCACGCTCCATTTCCTGTTCAAGATCTGTCTGGAACTTTTTGAGTTATGTTGCAGACAAACAGAACCTCCACGGAGGAGGTAATTCTATAAATAAAGTATATTATTATTATAATCATTATTAATTCGTTTAGACTGACATCAATAATGGAAGCACAGGGAAACAGCTAGCATGGTATCCTGGATTTAGCTCCATACTAATCAACAACTCCTGATCCCATTTGCCAAGTGGGAGAAGGACTCCGCAGAGGGGGGGGGGGGGCACGCCTACTTCGTTATACTGTCTCCAGCTGTTTGTTTCTTCTGCCGCATCTGAACATGATCTCGGCTTGCTGCTCTTTCAGATTTCCCAGTTGTTCCTCCAGATGGTCAGAGGCATCGACCGCGTCATCAAAGTCCCGCAACAGGACCGTGTTCCCGAGCAGTCCACGCTGCTCCCTCAGCCTCAGGTTGTCTCTCTGTAGGCGACCGGACGCCCGCTTTGTCCTGGTCAGGACGTCCCTCTTCCTTGCTACCATCGACTCCAACTCCGCCAGATGTTCTTCCTTGGCTTGGGCCTCCATTTGACTCCAGGACAGCTTCTCCTTGATGTTTGACAGGAGCTGGTGGAGCAGAGGGAAACACCGAAGCTAAAACTCCACATTTAACTTTGATTCAATCTGATTTGACTCAAACTTACCTCCAAACGACGACCGATCTTTTTCTCAATCTTCAGTGATTCTTCGTTTTGCTTTTCGGCTTGTTTCTTCAGTTCCAACCTCTGAGCCTGGAGCCGCTCAAACCGGAGCTGTAGGGGGTCCTCGGTCTGGTCTTGTCCGCCACAGAGTTTCGCCTCCAGACCGTGAATCCTTGCGCTCAGCTTGATGTTTTCGAAGCGCAGCTTCATCGATTCGTCGTGGCGAAGCCGCTCCGCCGCCAGGATTGACTCCACTTTGGCCCGGGCAGCTTTTCTACCCAAGTGGCGGCTGAGTTCTTGCACGGCGACGTCCTTCTTCAATGCACAAAATGCTCGCCATTGATTCTCCAGCTTGAAGGGTGACCATGAGACGAGTGCCCACATGTCAGTACACAACAATAAACATAATCATGCCTTGTTGTTGGCCTTATATATTTATAGTATATCTTATCCCGACATTTGTGCGGTCCTGACCAACCTCGTCTAGCTTCGCCCGGGACTGTAAGTCCAGCTGCGCCGCCTGCCGTTGAGCGTTCTCCGACTCGCCGTCGAGCCGTCGCTTCAGGCCCGTCAGGATGTCCGTGCACTTCTCATACTCCTCCAGCTGCTCCGGCGCCGGCAGCTTCCTCTCCGCCTCGGCGCCGTCCGTTGGCCACTCGCAGTCGTGAGCCGCCAGCTCCGTCTGCAGCCGGCCGCTGCGCCGCCTGGCTTCGTCCCTCTCCTCGCGCAGCTCCCGGAGGAGTCGTAAGCATTCTTCGTAGCCGGTTGTCTCGCCTACAAGGTCGGCAGCGGGTTCCTCTTTTTCAGGTTCATCCGCCACCGCCGCCGCCGCCGCCGCCTCATCCGGGGCAGGACCGCTGTTCTCTCTCTCTGGCGTCTCGAGATTCCGTCCGGGAGATCCGTTGTCGTCACTGATGCTCATCTGAAAAGCGACACTCTCTTCGTGGGCCTTTGGTGGAGATTTCACTTCTTTCATCCCCACAGTCAAATCATCAATGGCGGTAATGTTATCCGTCGGAGAGAGCGCTTCCCCGCTGATCCGACCTGAATCAGAGGTGGCTTTTTCTTCAGCAGAAACATCCATTTTGTACTCTTGGAGTTTTCTGATGTCACAGTTTCCGCTGGGACGCCTTCATGACCATTTAGCAGGAATTGCAAAAAAAAAATGTCCTCCTTTTTGGAGGCCTCTGATGTCATCACCCTCTCATCATTTTCTTCATTCATTTTCTTGCTCTCCTTCCATTTTCAAATAAACGTAAAAAAAAAAAGACTCTTGTTTTTTAAACGTGTCTGAAGCTTACAGGAACTCGGGTGCTTCTTGTCTCGATGAAAAGTTTTGTTTTTGGTTGTCCTGGAAACTAGATCCGAGATCGCCCAATCGGAGGGTGGCGCTGATCCATCTCATTAATATTAATGAGCAGGGTGTGTGGAGGTCGCACGCGGAGGCTGGCGGGCGCGCATGCGCACAAGATCTGCCTCCGACAACAAGAAGCAGGAGCCAGGCAACATGGCCGACCTGGGGAAGAAGTATTGCGTGAACTGCCTGGCGGATGTTACGAACCTGCGGCTTCGCTGCACCGACTGCCCCGATATCGAACTGTGTCCGGAGTGCTTCTCTGCGGGCGCAGAAATCGGTAATCACCGGAGATGGCACGGCTATCAGCAGGTCGACGGCGGTCGGTTTTCTCTCTGGGGTCCCGAAGCGGAGGGAGGATGGACCAGCAGGGAAGAGCAGTCGCTGCTCGATGCCATCGAGCAGTATGGATTTGGAAACTGGGTACTTTTTAAAAGTTAACTTATATTCATTTATTTCTGCCATACAAGAAGACGCACGCACGCACGCACGCGCGTCAATATTTATTTTTTCGTAAAATGTCAACAGTGAAAGTGACTAATAATAAGCTCTATTGACCATTAACTCACTCTGCTCGTTCAGGTTGAAGCACAGAGAGCTAAATGCACAAACGTGTCGCTAACGGTAACACCGACCCCAGCCATCCCATAATGAGTGTAACACAATGGTTTAAAACGTGCACATAAAGGCGTTACTATGACGGGCACGTAAACAGACATTTAAACTTCGAAACTCACAAGTTTTTCCAAATGAATTGAAGGCGTGACTCCTTCCGATCCTAAATAATAGTTTCTATGCTCACAGCTTTTATTCTAGCTTCTGTTCTTTATTACAAACGCTTTGTTTCGTCCCCCCCAGGAGGACATGGCGACTCACGTCGGGGCGTCCCGGACCCCTCAGGAAGTCATGGAGCATTACGTCACCATGTACATCCATGGGAACCTGGGTAAAGCCTGCATACCGGACAGCATTCCCAACCGGGTGACCGACCACACCTGCCCCAGCGGGGGGCCCCTGTCGCCCAGCCTCACCACGCCGCTCCCTCCCCTGGACATCGGCCTGGCCGAGCAGCAGCAGTTGGGCTACATGCCGCTTCGCGACGACTACGAGATTGAATACGACCAGGACGCGGAGAAGCTCATCAGCGGGCTGTCTGTGAACTACGACGACGAGGATGTGGAAATAGAAATGAAACGCGCCCACGTGGACATGTACGTGCGCAAGCTCCGAGAACGCCAGAGGCGTAAGAACATCGCCCGAGACTACAACCTGGTGCCTTCGTTCTTGGGTCGGGACAGAAAAGACAAGGAGAAGGACAAACCAGGAGCTCTGGGAGTCGCAGGCGTCGCCGGTGGTGGTGTGGGCGGGGCCGGCGGCGGCGGCGCCGTTGGGTCGGTTTCCACGACGGGTTCCGCTGCGGGATCCGCGCCTGTTCCGAGCACGCCCAAACGAAAGATCGCCAAGGAAGAGAAGGAGCAGAGAGTCCGGCTGCGGGGGCTCTGCCAGTTCATGGCTCATCGGGAGTTCGAGGAGCTCTTTGACAATATGCATAAAGAGCGTTTGCTGAGGGCCAAAGTACGAGAGCTGCAGCGCTACCGCCGCAACGGAGTCGCCCGCCTGGAGGAGTCCGCGGAATACGAAGCGGCGCGCCACAAACGGGAGAAGCGCAAGGAGAATAAAAGCGTGGTCAACTCCAAGCGGAGCAGCGGAGCAGGGGGCGGGGCTGGGGGAGGAGGAGGCGTCGCTGGCGGATTGGGAGTCGGAGTCGGCGTCAAAGAAGAGGGCAAAGACGGCGAGTTTGCCGCCATGGAGAACCTGGCGGGCTTTGAGCTGCTGTCGGACAGGGAACGGTTTCTGTGTAGCTCTCTGAGCCTCAGCCCGACGCGCTACCTGACAGTCAAAGCCATCATCATCAAGGATCACCTGCAGAAGAGGCAGGGCGTCCCCGCCAAGAGCCGGCTGCCCGGCTACCTGGACAAGGTCCTGAGGAAGCGCATCCTCACCTTCCTCACGGAGAGCGGCTGGATATCCCGGGACGCCTGCTAGCCGGGATGGTTGGTTGGTTGGTTGTGGGGGGGGGGGGGGGGGGGGACGTGGGACGATATTTCAGAGGTCGCTGTGTGACTAAGTTAAGATGGAGGATCGTCTGATGTTGGTAAAAGACAAGCAGGGCGACAAATATGTCTGTTTTTTCATGGTTCGAACAGGATGAGGAGAAACGCATCGCTTTCTTTTTTTTTTTTTTTTTGTACTGATGTTGTTGATTCATGATGACACTTGCAATGCTAACGAATAGTGCACAGTTGCTGAGATATTATAGTGCAAAAGGATCATTGACGAGGCGTATAGCTTCGGTAGCGAGTCGCGGAGGACGTGACCCGGCTCGGCGTTCGGGCCCTGATGGGCGGCGGAGCCGATGACCGGTGTCTGCGGGTGAACGTTTGTTCCGCCTCTCGTTACGTTAACGTCTCTGCAGGAAAGGAAGCTGAATGTATGAAGGGCTTTACTCAGGCTACGGCCCCCAGATTGTTTACCCGGCGTGTATTCCTGTGAATATTCCCCGTATTTATTTCCACCTCCGTGCAAACGTTGCTCCTCATTTTAATGCGCTTGAGTTTCCACACTCCTGAAACCAAAGACTGGTCCTGTGTGTCGAGCCAGGTCTCTGGGCAGCCTGCCGTTAGCTCGCCGCTAGCTGTTTAACTGTTATAAACCATCTGCTTAGATGTGGAGCTTTAACCTCGCTGTGGTTGACCTTGAGGTTCGGATATTAGGCTGGATTAGGTGACGGGAAGATGCTGATTCTGATCGTGGATAAAACCGTTTTTACGGTCGTAAAACAAACGCTACAGCCGTTTGGATCCTGCAGGCGGTCGAGCGTCTGTCGGATCAATCCCTCACGCCTGAGGCGTATCAATCAGCTGCTGAATTTGTAGTCGGTAAATTCAATTACTGCGCTCGCTCCTGTTTGGGGAGGCCCGGCGATGATGTTGACGATCCGGAATCGGAGAGAGAGGAAGTTTGAGGCGTCTCGGTGGAACTCCCCAATCCGACTCCAGTTCTTCTCCGAGTTCCGGGAACGTTGAGATGTCTGAAGTCGCCAAATTATTGTTTTCTTTTTCTCAGACTTTGATCCTCGTGCCCCCCCCCCCCCCCCAGCTTGGGGAATATTTTTGTAAATGGGACATTTGTTTACTTTATTTCGTCAAATGTAAATAATTTTGTAAAATAGGAAAAGACTATATATTTACTGACCTGTGAAATGTACAGTATTTTGTGTCATTGAAATTTTATAGTTTTCCTAATAAATCTTTTTTATTTGGATTACAAAGAAGCATTTTGTGAAGCGGTGGGTTTCATGATGATGATGATGATGATGCTGTGGAGTCTTCGCTTGTTACTGAGTCATGTTGTTATCGGTACACGTGACCGGGGGATGCATTAAATGTGTAGACAACATTTTATTTTTTATACTTTTACGACTCAAACGTATTCTACAAGTACCTCCCCAGTGTCTGTGAAATAAAGTGAAATAGGAAAAGGATTTAGGAAAGAAATAAACTACAATACACAAACATATTTAAACACATATGTCTGCAGCTCTATTTTTTTTTAATCAAACATCCAAAAATTAAGATCAAATTTCTCCAGCGTTATGCAGCTCAGCTCCAGTAGGGGTCGCTCAGCTATCAGATATTGATAAAGAGCTCATTTATCCTTTGATTCCTAATACAAATACAAGGTGCATTTGTTTTTCTGGGCTCACAATAATCATGCTGTGAAAATCTGCTCTCATTAAAAACCTAATCACAGTTCAAAGGGGAAAATTTAAACAGCAACAAAAGAAAGCAGTTTCAATTAAACATCTTTAAGGATAAAGCTTTATTTAGGCTTTCATTTTCTGATCGGTAAATTCCAAGTCAAAGTTAACCTTTGTAAAATCAGACGATCAACAAACAGATGATCTAGTTAAAGAGAAATGTGAAAAGAAAATGTTTATTCTGATGCTGCAGCAGTTTGGACACATGCAGTGATCCTATTGGTTCAAATGCTGGCTCACAGGAGCACGATCACATCCGAGGGAACTCGAGAAACTTTTTACCGTGCAAGCTTTGGGATTCTCAAGTATCGTTCTCTAACAGTTCCCAACAATAAGAGGCAACTGAAGCATGAAGCTCGAGATTACACAAACGTGGAATGAAACTCAGCGGCTCACAATCAGCCTCAGCCCAACTGTGGGATAATCTCGCCAACCAGAGCGGGATTAGGGAGGTCAGTTAAACGGAAAGATCAGATTTCACCGGCCGTACTTCCAGCGAAGATATGAGAACGAACCGACAATAATCGACTGAGCTGATTCGCGTTACTGTTGACGGACCGAAAGGTTTCTCTCAACACCGTCCTGACGAATCTCTGATGGGGATTCTATCCGGACCAAGTTCCGTTAGCTGCCCCCCGTTTGGAGGGTAATAAATGGGCTCAGGGTGGGACTGTGCCATGAGCCTTCTTGCTGTACCCGAAGCCGACCATTGCCTAGGCAACAAGACTAATCCCACCTGGTCACAAGGTAAGTGTTCACCTCTAGGGGGCTTTGGCCACACCTACCAACGCTGGCCTGAGGGTGCGGCCGTGAAGCTTGTAGCCCACTTTGGTTACTACGGCGACGCTGCCGGGCTCCTTGCCCTCCACGGGGGCATGGAAGAGGGCTTCGTGCTCGTAGGGATCAAACTTCTGACCGTCAGGGTTGAGCTTGACCAGACCGTGCTTCGCGAACACCTTCTGGATCTGGACCTCGGTCATCATCAGGCCGTCGTACAAGTTCTTGAGGTGGGGGTTCTGGCTCGACACCTCCTCCTTGGGCACGCTCTCGTTGGCCTTTTCCAAGATGTCGGCCACCTCCAGCAGGTCCTTACAGAAGCCCTGGATCCCTGGCGGTAAAGTCAGAAGGTGATTTAAGGGTCTCTCATCGGACCATCTTAATGGCCGATGAAATAATGTGCATCAATAAAGAAGTGTATGCGCGGTTTCTTTTACTAATTATTTTCTTTCATTATATGTTTGTAGATTCAAGGCATGGTGAGATAAGGGAGGTACTCATATTTAAGTATTTAAGAATAAAACAGAACGGTCATATTCTTCGAAAAGGAACCCTTCCACAATTAAATTGCCAACTTTTGAGTTAGAGCTCTCTGATGACCTCTAGTGGGTGGAAAATAGAATTGAACAATATTCAACCGTGCAGAGTGCTTTCAGCCTGATGTATTCCCGTTAGAGAACACTATTATTATTTTATTCATTTATGAAAAACAAAAAAGAATCGGGGCGAGCACATGTCATGTGGATCCTGCAGACACGATGAACCATTTATTACCATATAATTTAGCATCTTCCACCATCTTCTGACTCCGTGTCCGGAGGTTCTCCGTGTCTGCTAAGGCTCGCTTGTACTTTTCCTGCAGAGACGGCAGACAGTTAACACGTTAGCCGGAGTGCTTTTATTCAAGAAGCTCATTCATTTTAACAACATGTATTTTGCGGTCCTCATCCAAACCGGAAGTGACCCCTGACCTACCGTCATGCCCTTGAGCTGCTCCTCCAGCTGGCTCTTCTCCTCCACCAGGAGTTTCTCTGCTGCGTTCTGCTCCGGCTTCTCCTTCTCCGCCTCCTCCTCCTCCTCGGGCCCGTGGCCGTTCTTCTGCCGGGTGGCGGTGCACAGCAGCCGCGGAGACGACGCTCTGGCGGAGCAGGAGACGCGACACAAAACAAGGGTCCCATTATTGCGTCACTCGTGAAAAGGACCGATAATTACACAGACATGTCCGACGTCAGCAGGAACTCCAGCTTAGCATGCTAACGGTACACTTCATCCATCTTTTCCTTGTCACGCTAACAATGACACGCAAGCTAACACGCTAGCTAAGGACTCATAGTTGGATTGCTGCGGTTTCGTTTCAAAGTTTACTCGTATTATTCACATAAAAGGTCAATTTTAAGGTTCACGGTCGGCTACGAAAGCTAAACGATGCTAGCCGGCTACTACGATCATACCATCAGATTAACCGGAGCCGCTCTCGTCCTTGCCAACACGGATTTCAACGAACTAAGTCCGTAGTGAAGGTCTGTTACCTTATTAGCGCCGGGGAGGCTACAAGAGAGTAGCTCTGTCTCACCGCTCGGACGCACCAGCTCGCCATTTTGTGACAGCTCGCGCAACTCCGCAGCTAGCTAGCTAGCTAGTCCTCCTTGCACTGCACACACGCTGGAGGAGGGGCATTCAACCATTACTGGCAGCAGCGTGAGGTTTAGGCCAATCAGAATCCGGGAAGGTGAACCACCCTATCAAACCGACCAATCAGAGTCGTTGATGACGAAAGGGTTCGTAGTTTGGTTGAAGTTGAGGTTAAAGGTGACTGATGATAAGAAGGACACGCAGCGTCTGAAGTTTTACCAGACGCAAGGTTGCCCATCGCGAGTTGCACAAATCCAACAGTTTTGTTTTGCCGGTCGAAAGTCAGTCGTTTAAATGTTTTTATTTTAATTTGCTGTTTTTATATTTCACGGCAGGGTGGCGCAATGGGTAGCACTGTTTCCTCGCGGACACGGAAGCAGCATAAGGTTCCAGGTCAATTCCTTTCTGTGCGAAGTTTGTACAAATAAAGAAAAGAAAAGAAAAATATTTGTTTGATTTTCTGTTGCTAATGATGGGACTCATGAGGCCTCGGCTATTTTCCGGGGCACCACAAGAGGAGACCTCATGGGATCAAATATTACATACTTCCTCAAATATTAAGCATTTTAAAACACTGAAATAAATGTTTTCCCATCGCAGCTGTAAGAAGTATTTTCACGTATTCCAAGTATTAATACAGACTGTCCCACTGTGTTCAGTCATCGCTGCAAGGAAACAGCCAAAAGCGGCTCTGTAATACAGCCAATACAGGAATTGACTGTGGATTGATGATGATGAATATATTTATTAGATAGAATGTTAGAGTACAAGTACAGTCACACAGTAGCATGTATTACAGTACAAATACAGTCAAACATCCTGTCTAAGAGGAGCATTTCAAAAAAAGCCCTTGCGGTCTTGTTTCCGTTGAAAGTCCTTAGTACATAAAAGCTGACTAATTATCCAATTATGGGCGAGGGAATGTCTTTTCGTTCTCTGGTTCACACACACGTGCCCCTTCTTACCCAGGGCGTAATCGCCACATCATCAAAAATCTAGATATTTCATTGAATCGGTGTAATCAGCTGTGTGTGTGTAGGTATAGAATGTATGTATGTATTTCTCCAGCACTAACACGCCTGCAACCTTGTTTGTTCATGCTCTGTCGGTTCCGAGGGTCTCTGAGCCCCCCCCCCCCCCATAGATCCCTGTTCACTCCTGCTGGAGTGTGCATCCAACACCCGGGGTGAGCTATCAACCTCGGCACCTTTAATGTGGGACGACCGGGTGTGACCGCTGGGGCATGGGGGGGGGGGGGGGGGGGGGGGGAGTGTGTGGCCTCATGTGGGTCCCAATTGATGGTCAGACCTTTCAGACCATGCAAGAGGAGATGTAAAATGCCCTTTGAAGAATCTAAACAGCAGCAATGAGCTTTTCAAGGGTTCAGTGGGGTCAATCGCTGGCTCCCTTTTTATTTAGGTGTCATTAAAGTGTACCACAGTCAAAAGGTCATACAATAATTGTATGACATTAAAGCTACAAGGATGAATGTATTCATATTAACAGGACTTGAGCACCCCCCCCCCCCCCCCCCCCCACACACACATACCTTTTATCTTTTATTTGACCATTTAGCTCGCTTTCATTGCTTTTCATGATCAGCTAGCAGCCGGGAAAATATACCATGAGCTAATTGACCAGTCCAAAGCGACAGATTAAAACTAGCTCATCAATATAGTGCGTGATTTAGAAGCGTAAGAGCCGGAAACACAAATTCAATAAGAACATGCAACCTCGACGTTTGACCCGATGATGCAGGAAGAACATTTCAGTGGTTTATTTTTCCTGAACACATATGGCTGAAAACCAAAGCCAATTAGTTAAAAGGCTCGACAGAAATGAGGCTTTACTTTTGATGAAGCCAATCCCTTTACATTATTCTATTCTAATTGTGAGCATAAAATACATTTAGTCACAGAGTTTGGTTTCTTATTCATTTCAAAGAAACACCATTACGGCATTGTCCTGACAATAACTGCTAGCTTGTAGCTTTTTCAGTCGGAAGCTGCGTCTGCCCACGGGGTCAGATTTATTTAAACTCTTTATATAAGAATCGTATGGCTTCTTTTATTCATTGGCGTGTGCTGCGAGAATTATTATATCATGAATCTGAGAGTAAAAACCAGAGACTAATATTTAAGTGTAGCATCACAGCATGACCTCGTGGAAAACTAAACTATGTAATTGCAGCTTAACTCGATTAATATCGGGGCTGATTACATTCAGTGTCTCTCATCCGCCGGCCTTACCGACTACACACCGCACGACCATCTGCACAGCCTTATGAAATATTTAAACTTAAGCTCCGGTTTAGGAGCTTCGCTTACAGGCGGTATCCTAGCAACAGAGGTCAAGGAGGGTCTGCCCTCCCTCGCTCACACACTGAAAGCAGAATTTTTTATTTTATTTTCAAAATTGCAAGCACATTTTTAACTTGAAGTCCTGCCAGACCAGCAACATAATTATAGGTTTGCATCTGGGAGTTCTGCAGGCATCAGATGTCAGTACACGTTTCATTTGGACACATATATAGATTGAATTATTTAATATTTCCACATGCATTATTTATTGCAAAAAAAATTATAATAAGGAAAAAAATATTTAAATCATCTTGGAAGACCTTTGGAATCCATTTAAAGTGTTATGATGGAATATTTCTTCCTCAACTTGTAAACCAAAGGATTCATATTCATCTTTTTTTCGTGTGTCATTTGAGACATGAATGTCTGTAGAGGAAAGTGAATTTTAAGTTTTATCATCTGGCCAATGCTTTACGATAAATAATTTCACTGTGTTGACCGGAACCGTGCATAGAAAAACACACAACTGTAAGGCTTTTAATCTGGCTCATCCTGTCTGCAAATATTACATTTTTTACCCCATTTGTGATGGTTGCTATGGGGACTTTTGCTGCAGGTTGATTTCTGGCCCTGCACAGCTGCGGAGGCATCGTTGAACTGAACGAGACGCACCTGTTGCGCATCTCGCCTGATCAGCTCCTGCCTCTCTGGACGGTTCTCTGCCAGAACATCTTCTCTGTTTCCTCAGTGTTTTCAGACTCTCCCGTACTTTCTGAGTTCTAGCTTTAATACTTGAGGAAAAGGATCCAGTTGAAATTGGGGTAAGTTTTCACAGCAAAACAATCTTGCTTTTGGACACTTTCAACAAAGAAGGTTCTGCTTTTTGCTGGCCTTTGCCGTGACCCTGTGGAATTGATGGACAAATTGATTTGTTGTATCTTTAAAAGCTGTGGATCTAGACCCAGAAGAACTTCTAAAATAATAATGAGAAGCTAACAATTGCTAAAGGTTTGTTTTCATGGTTATGGAATGTAAAAATATAGAAAAAAATCAGTGCAGGGCCATTATTTTTAGTGTGAATCACAAAATGGGGAGACCGAGTTGCGCGGCGGAGGTCTGCGCTCTCCGTCTGCTGATCATCATTATCAACCCAAACTAAAATAAGTTACTTTAAAAGCATTTTCTTGAGCAGGTTTTTGCCTTTTTATTTTTATTTTTATTAAATCATTAATTAATTCATCTTGTCTGTTACCAGGTCGCGGGTCGTGCTGGAGCCTATCCCAGCAGCCAGCGGGCGAGAGGCGCGGTTACACCCCGGACGAGCCGCCAGTTCACCGCAGGACAAGATGGGTCTGTCCTGTTTTAAACGTGAACTCGTTCAGGGGACCCGATCCTGCTCGGCTCAGTCCGGAGACGTTGCAGCTCTCGGACGGGAGGTGGCGCCGCCGCGCCGTCCCGAGAATCCCATTTGGCACAGGGACGCGTCCACGTTGTTCCCACTGTTCTGTCTCCTCTCCGGTTCCCTTCTCTCCCTCATTCTCTCTCTTTCGGCGTACAGTATACACCCATCTGTCTTCCACAAGCATCGGCAGTCTCTCCAAAACAAGTCTCTGCGATACGCGCGCTGCACTCCGGCGCACAGCATGGCACCTCTGCGCCCCGACGAGCCGGTCTCCACCGCTGGCCACCTCTGCGTCTTCCTGTTGACCGCCTCGACCTGGATGGCACTGGCCGGACCCGTGCGCTGTGACGGCTGTGCGTTAAAGCGGCGCGCAGGGGAGGACAGCCTGTTTGACGCGGGCGGCGGGGAACGAGGCTCCCCGCCGGGCTTGCCGGCGGACGCTGATGGAGGAGCTGTCGGAGCGGCGAGCTCGCCCCGCTTCAGGAGGGCGCTGTCCCGGGAAAAACAAATGTCCCTCCTCAGCAGTTCGTTCGTGCTCAAAGGGGATGCGACCCACAACCAGGCGATGGTCCACTGGACAGGAGAGAACAGCAGCGTGAGTACCCCCCCCCCCCCGCACCCCGCACCCTGTCCCGCACCCTGTCCCGCGCACGACCCGCTGGTTCACGCACACCGTCCACCACCCCCAGTCTTTGTCACCTTCCTCCATCCATCACTCCAGATACAGCGCGCATCTCCAGAAATAAGTTGCTGTTCTCGCGCGAGGCTTGCGCCTCGGTCGCATGGCGCGCGGCTCTCCAAAGTAAAGAGAACCGGTGTGGTTTTACGCATCGAGGTGGTCCAGCTGCGCGTTTTTAAAAAGTGAGCCCCGCGAATGCACGTGCATGTGGCCACCTATCCCATTACGCAGCGCCCGCAGGTTCATTGGCATCTTTGTGAACGATGCCCTGCGCGAGGAATCGGCATCCGGGTCTAACTTGGTATTTATATCTTGTATTAAAAGTTAGCCGCGCATTAGATAGTAGTTAAAACGAGGCATGCGTCATTAGACTGGGGGGGGGGGGGGGGGGGGGGCATTCAGAGGGATGCCCATGACGCGCCTCTGAGCGCACAGAAGACGCACCAAACCTTGATGCAGCTTTCTGTCCGTCCATTTTGCAGAACCTTGTTTATTTGTGGCTTGACTCGTTTAATTAAATGCAATGTTTGCTTTTACTGTCAAGGTCTGCACTTTCTATTCCTACAGCAGTATTTTGAGGATAAGTAATTATACTGGGGACGATGGTGTACATAAGCGAGTATATTGGGCTGTGTTCCTTGGACCTGGCTGAGTGGCAGCAGCTACACTTTGTAAACAGGGGAAGTCTTTGTGTTTGGTATTGACAGACGCCAGCGGGGTGGTGGTGTCTGGTGGGGACATCGCTTGAGCCTTTCTGTCAGTTTAACACGTTGCCGTCTCTCTGCAGCCCTTCATCCGGCTGGGGAAAGATGAGAAATGGCATGAGGGTGAAAATAATCTGACCGTGAAAAAGACAGCGGATCTCCTTTCTTGAAATTCGACCCGAGTTTCATGACAAATTGGTTGGTAAATAATGTAAACTTGCACGCATCCTTGAATTGATTGGATTACCAACAGTGGCCAGAGAGACTGGATTTAAAGAGGCAATAGGAAACTTCTCTAATTGGTTGATCCACCCAAGCAAGAAGCTGAAGAGAAGCTGTTTCCTGAGCAACGGACAGAGAGGATTGGCTTGTTTCAACTCGGATTGCTTCTAAAGAAATGTCAAGGATTATAGAATGGCCTCGTTCTGCACACACACACACGCCTTAAGTTAATTTAAAGTCTCACTTTGTATGGTAAGGAATCTAAACTACATGACACAGTAGTTTAACTGTCAAGAAGATAATTTCTTTTTAAATGTATTTCATGTGCTCCCAAATTTGGATTTCTCATCACCTGTTACCAAATGACTCGTTTACCAGTAAAATGCATCAAACGGTAATTTGTTTTAAAACAAAAACAAAATCATTCTGAAATGTGTTGCTGGAATATAATTCAGAATTAGCATGGCTATAATTTACCAACATTTGATGGGGGCAAGGCTATGAATCATCATCCGGGTATTCCTTGAGTGTCATTTTAAAAAGGGTTCCGTTGTGTTCTTTCACTCTGAAGACTTGTAGCGATCAAATCGACTGGCTTTAATTCTGAAAGTTAAAGCTGGTTAGCTTAGATTGCTAACGTTGGAACCTCCTTTTAAATTAAATTTTTTACCTTCTCCTCACGGACTCTATCACATTTGCGCCATTTAAAAAAATAAATAAATAAATAAATAATTGACACGAGTCCACAGGGACGCCACCGTCAGTCGCAGGAACTTAACGTTTGACTTGTACCCACTTAACTTGGTGTGGCTCTGCAATGTCAAAGGTCACGCAGACCGAGATCATCCCATCCTCATAAACATAATGGCGCCGTTCAATTTGCTTTAGGCTGACATTCACGAGCCGCGTGCAGACTGGTGGGTTGGGAAAATGAATCTCGTCCTCCCCTCTTATTTCATCATTCCAGTTTTGGCTCTCTGAGGTTCTAAATGTAACCGGCTGAGCGGGTCAGCGGCGCAGGAGACTTCCGTTGTGTCATCCGTCTTTGATGGGTAATCGGGATGCACCAAAGACCACTTCAGTAAAACGGGTTCATCTCAGATATTCAGGTTAATCAATCACTGCAGCATCATTCCAATGCGTCTGTGTTTGCCTTGTGGCCCGACTTCCACCGCGCGGGCTACGAACGATTCAGAGGAGGCGGGGCCGTTCACAGAGCTTCATGTTAAACGTGCATGCTCCTCTCTGCCCTTGGTGCGGCGATGAGGACGGTCACTCTACTTTAGCAAGCCTCGCTTGATCAATCGATTGTGTCGGAGCGTAAGAGAGCTTTTCCTGAGGCGTTCTTCAGCGCCGTCCTTGACGAGCAGAGGTAGCTGCGTGACTAAACTACCTGTGGCCGTGTTTTAGACCGTCAGCAGACGCTTCTTCGCAATATGCATGAACTGTAGAGGGATCAGCTAAGGAAGGAGGCAGCATGCAAACCGTCGTCTCTCTCATTATCCTTTTGTGTTTCGTGTCTGTTTATGTGCTGTACTCTGCTTCTATGGGTTTCCTCGTCTAATAAATCTCTCGGATGTACAATGATGCTCTTTAGCTATGAAAGTGTCGCCGCATTGAAGGAGCCACCGATCTTTCTGTGTGCACGTTGACCTGTTAATGACCTTTCACGCTGATGCACGAGTTCAAATCGCGATTCGCACTTCAGAGAAATGTATCGTCCGAAACCTAAAACGAGGTAAAGATAATCCAAATCCGCAGAAACGATAATTACGTGACATTAGGGCAGAGCCAGTACTTTAAAAACAACCACAAAAATCTCGGCCTTTAAGTCTACCGGTGTATATTTTGTGCACAGAATTAAACATTCGTGCGTTCCTGAATCCTCGCAGACATCTTTGGAAGTCCGGGACATGAGCGGAGCCTTCTGAATGGAGAGGCTCCGCTATTGAAGCTCTTGTCTCTGAGGAGTTGAGCAGCCTCGGGGCATCTCTGAGCTCTGCTCGTCTTCTGGTGACGACCAGCAGCATCGTCCCCCCCCCCCCCCCCTCTCTGATATGTGCATTCATATCGGTAAGGAAACATTTAATCAGGTTTCTCTCTTTTGAGTTTGTTGATTATTTCAAGGAGACAGATTATACGTTGGTATTGCACAGTGTGTGTGTGTGTGTGTGCGTGTGTGTGTGTGTGTGTGTGTGTGTGTGTGTGTGTGTGTGTTGTGGATCCCGGGAGCCCGTCTCACAGTAGCTTAAGTGATTAATGAGCAGCAAAAGGGGTGCTGACAGTCCAAACTCTTGTCCCAACCTCGGCCCCCCCCCCCCATTTGGGTAATTCCTGCCACTTCCTGGTTTAAGAACCCTCCTGGGTGGGAATAAATGGAAGTCGAAGAATTTATGGACTCGCAGAGGAATAAAACGGAACAAATCAATTCACGTAGTTGAGGGAGCGGATGTGATGCGTTGTTTCTTTCACTGGAGGATTTATCTACGTTGATCGTCTGGAATGAGACGGCGGTTGTAAGTCGACACTGCTCGTGGGCTTTCCCATGAATTTGCGCTGCACCTTCAAACTGAGTGAAATGAATGCCTGCTAACTTGCTAACAGGGTACCGGTAGTCTGGAACGTGATGTTTGATATTATGATTACATAAATCTGAAATCTAGTTTTGATCTTCCACGCTGAGGCATGTTTGTTGAATTCCTTATTAGAAATTCCGTTTTCACCTTATCCAGAACTGTTTTTATTTTATTTTATATATAATCATGCCTCAGGCAAACGTTTGATGCATTATCATAAGTCAGTCATTTTTTAGGTATATACTGTTTGTACATCTGTTTCCTATAATGTTCGCTTTTACCTGCCTATTGTATTGGTTTTGATGAACTTGGACAGATGTTTTATCCTAACTGCTATCTAAAGTTTAGGTCAAGGACTCTCTGATTTTTAACGTTGAATTGAGCAACACTTCAGAGCGAAACCGAATAGCAGGCGAGACACTAAACGCCTGCGCCCGTTGTTCTGGATGCGGCCTGTATTCAATGTCACCTTCACCTCTCTGTCTGCACGTTTGTGCTGCCGGCTGAACTTTTTGCGCATATCAAATAACACGGTGCTCGGCGATGACGCTTGACTGCGTTGCACTCAAAGCGGCAGCTCGCACCAGCTAATGACTAGTTTGTGCTAAGCTGACAGCGTCTGTCTAAATATATTTGTCACCCCCTTTTACTCTTCCTCATCGTTCTCCTCTTCTGGTTGCTGGATTGAAGGTACTACCTCTTGCTCTCATCTTTTGGTCCGTCCCCCCTCGGCTCGCCGCGCCGCTACCACCTCCAGATCACAAGAACTGAACATGCATCTAATCTAAACATGACATCGGTTTAATTTAGAGGGAGTTGGTATTCTGTTTGAGGATTAAATAATTATTTTTGCTGTTATTTGCATGGCTAATGCTCACACTAAGCTGCAATACAGAGCCATGCTCTCTCTCTCTCTCTCTCTCTCTCCAGTCACACATACGAGCTGGGTCTCCAGGGTCCTGACTTAATGTGAAAGGCATTTGTTCACGCTTCACATACTGAGCAGACAGTTCATTTGGCCCCTGGTTGTTCTGCGATGGAAAATTGTTTGCACATGTGAGGAGAGCCTCTCTCGTCATTTATCTTGTCTGTCGCCGGTTCGTCCTGCTTGAGAAGACACTCCGAAAGCCAGACGGTAAATCGTCAGACTTGTTTGCTCGGGCTTTCTCCTGCTAATATAAATCCTGGACACAAACCTCCATAATCCCACATCACGCCTGCAGGTTCGCTGTCCGATGTCGCGGCAGGCGCCCAAGCAGCGCTCGCCTTTCAGCATCAGATGGCTGGTGGAGCCGATGGCCGATGGGCTGACATGCACCGTAACATACGCAGCACTTCAAAGGGTTGAGGAACATGGTGCTGGGATGCTAGGCCAAACCAGTACTGTTATAAACAGTGTCCCACCTGCAGAACGTTTCTATGCTCATTGTGCTCTCTGCTTTCTTCTTTGTGCGACGTCTGTCGCTGATAAAGCGTGTTTGAGAAACAGAAACCCTGAATTTGATGCACGCGGCACGTTTCTAATTTAGGTCTGAGAAGCTTTGTGCTTGCTGTCGCCTCCTTGAACAACGCTGGAAGTGCTTTGGAAGAGACGGACACGACTTGTTGGAAGTTCTCAAAGGGGAATCCTGCCTCTCTCTCCTTGTCTGATAGATGAGGACAGTTGGTCAAAAGTCTGAGGCGGCGGGCGGACCAGAACTGGATTTAATTACATTGAAGTTGCTTTAACGCAGCAGAATGTGGCTTCATTGTCTTTCTGGGGGGGCGTCCCTGGAAAAAGAGGTCATCTGTGTGGCAGCACGGATACTTTTGAATCGGTCCTTGTCAGAGGATCGCTTGGAGGAACGTTGAGGTATTTTTATTGATATACGTCTTACTCTTCATTTGGAAGTCTTAACTTGCATTTGCGGTTGCAGCAAAGAATTTCAGTTTTTGCTTTAGCCCTTGCTAACCGATATGTGGCGTTGCTTTTTGGTGTAAAGGGAACATTTCAGTGTCTCCTTATGGTCCAAGTAGCTTTTCAGAAGCCGAGTGAAAATGAGCCGGTTAGTGGGCTCAAACATTTTAGCACCGTGCACGACAAAGCCGGTCGACTGATGAGATCCTCATCCAATCCTTTCTTCTAGCGGCAGCTGGTTGTCTTCATTGCTTCAATGCCTCGATGTCCTCGCCGACGGGACCTTGGACATCTACGTGGTCCCGTGTGACTGCGTGACGATGCCAGGTGGAAGCTTGCTGGTTGGCAAGCTAGATGAGAATACTGGACACACTTTATCTTAAAGGATTTTCTGAGACTACTGGCAACAGGGTTGGATTGTGTTGTCTGTTCCAGCACGTGTGTGTGTGTGTGTGGTAAATTCTTGAGTGCGCTAGCTATCGCTAAAGCAGCTGCCCTTTCTTTCGTGGATCCTAAAGCCTTTCTTCTTGGCAAGGTTGAAACCCCCAAGTAATGAGTAAGAATGATCTCGCATAAGTTTTGCACGTATTTGTGTGCGTGTGTGTGTGCGTGTGATGGAGCTGGGTTACCAAGCCAAAAATCTACTTGGCAGGCGGTGGCATACGAGAAGCCTGAACATCCCTCTCAAAATACTTCCTTTTGTTCCTGTACCCAGCATGCTTTCATAGTGTTTCTGGTTTTGTCCCTGCAAACAGATCATTAACCCCCCCCCCCCCCCCGCCTCCATGTTCCCTAGCATTTTGTCCTCGTCGTCTTCTGCAGTTTGGCAGGTTGAAGGTTTGTGCCCCAGAATTTGGAGTCGCATCATTATCAGCTTTCACAGTGGTTTATCTGCATGGTAGATGCCTCACGGCGCCATAGCAATCCAACAAGCGCTTCTTGTGTAAGTGACTCAAACGAGCCAATCAACCCTCTCTTGCGATTTCAATGAAGTCGGAAATGTTTCCTGACAGAACTTATGGGCTTCACATCAGTCAGTCCAAGCTAACAGACAGACCACTGGCCAAGTTCTCTGGTCATGTATTATCAGGATTCTTGTTTTCCAGAGAGATTTCCTAATGTAAAAAGGCCTGTGATCATTGATGCTATCTTAGAAAGCCACTTTATTCATCCCTTTAAATGGCCTCTTGAGCCAAAAGGGGGAAAAAAACCCTCAACTGCCAAATTGGACCGATTGTAAACATAAAAAAATAAGGAAATCAGACTATAATTTCCAAATATCTTTGGTTGAAAATAGCCATATTCTCAAAATTAAAGTACTTGTTTTATTTTGAGAACGCTTAGATACTCTACCACTGCATTTCATGCCTGCCGTCTGTCATATTTCTGAGTGTGAAGCTTCTTTAACTGCAGGATAAGCTCATGTATTCTCCCTATGTAGATATTGTCGATGCATGATCGCATTATTTAGTCCTAGAGGAAGGTTTGCATGTGTGAGAGGGGGCGATGTGAGATGTGTTTGTCTGCAGCAGCGGGGAAAGCTCTCCCTATAGAGCTCCCTAGAGCTGTGAAATGTGGCTCAGCGGGATTTCTCCACTATTTCAACTTCCCAGCAACACTTTTGGCGATTGGATCTTCTCTCTGCACAAAGCCATTCCTGCTTTAATCCCCCACATCTGATCTCTACCTTCGCGTATTTTCAGTTCCGTCTCTTAAGCCAATTGCGTAACAACAGCTTGAAGCCTTCCACACAAGTCGCATCTCTGACACAGATGAATGGATTGTCCTCATCCTTGTGATTGATTGCGGATGCATTGTCAATATAAAGTTCATGCTGTAAACGTGCACACATGGTGGCCTAGCAGATGGTTAGTTATTCATGACGTCACATCAGGGCATATACGTAGTCGTAGATCTGAGTGGGGGAAAAAAAGGAAAGTGATGATTTATAAAAGTGCATAAAAACACACTTCTGGGTTTTATTATTGCTGAGAGTTTTATTTTTTTTATTTTTTTTTAAAAAGCGGTTCTTACCCTGTGTTTTCCGAGTTGGCTGACATTTGTCTTGGAGCACAAACAGACTTTGAGTCGGCGCTGCTCTGCAGTTCAAAGGGAACTCTGCCACCCAAGTTCTCCCAGGAATGACGCAATTGGTCGCCAGCCAGCCTCACACAACCACCCACATCTACATGTGGACACACGGGGTGACTTGAAGCAGTCAAACAGGAATTGGCAGGTGTTGACGGATGTGAAGCTCGCCAGTATTAATTCTATCTCTCTGAAAATAAGAAAAAAAAATAAAAAAACCAGTGGGCTGATCGGCAGTGAGTCATGTTGATGGCAATTAGAGGAGCAGCGTATCAGGGGAGGGGTGCTGGCGGTGGCGAGCACGTGGGAGGAAAGGAGCAGGAACGGAGAGAAAAGAAAGACGTATAATAATTCCAAACTGAGGTCTCTTTCATCTGAGCTCTGCATGTTCCTCGGGTGGGTTGTAACAAACGTGCTGTCAGAAGCAGCGGTTGCTTTACATGGAAAAGACAAGGCCGTGTGATCTGGTGCTGAAACGCAGTCTGCAGACTGTTTGCCCCCCCCCCCCTCTCTCTCTCTTCCCCTCTGCCTCTGCTTCTCCGTCTGGTTCAATTTTTCTTGATTTGAGAGGAGACGTGTGCCTGTGCAAGAATGACGATACAAAAACTGTGACAAATTCGATTATTGTTTGGGGGTGCTGCTTGTCACGACAATGGCGCCGGGTCATTTCAGTCTCCTGCAGCATCCGCAGAGAAACGGGGATGCTGAGGAGGAGACGGGCGGCTATTGGGGTGATAAAGACGGGGCATCATGCGTGCTTTAATGCAGGTGAGTGACGTATAATAATGATTAGAGTCCAAGTCCGAGTTTTATTCAAAGGTACTTAAACCAAACCTCGTCAATAAAATGTTCTCAGATGAAATAAACTACTATGGCCAGTTAGTTTCATAAACGCTGTGTACTAAGAAGTCCGTACTGTTGCTGGTGGAAACGCTGATTTTAAAATTAATTTCACAGACTTCAAAAGATGCAGGGATTACCCCCCCCCCCCCCCCCCCCCCCCACACACACACACAAGCTGAACAATTGTCGTCCGATTGTAAAGCTCCCCGCATGTCAGGTTAAACTTACAATTGAAATACTTTTTATGTGACAGAAAAGCACACAATCTTTAGAGCCGTTTGATTCAGTTGACCAGAGGTCGCTGCCGAATAAAGAAAGGGACGCAGCTTCCCGTTCCTGAGGGCGGGGGGTCTCGTCCGCTTGGACGGGGGGGGGGAAGCAAACGAAAAGCGCTCCCGGCCTGAGAGTTCTCTGCAGACGAGGTTAAATTCCAGGAGAATTACGCTCGTTGCTGATTAAAACGTGAAATGTAAATGAGTGATGAAAAAACAAACTGAGGACGGGAGCAGAGAATAATTTATGTTTTTGCTGACTGCAGGTAGTGAGGCTAAAATAAAATTATTCATTTGTGCGTAAAATTCTGCTTTCTCTTTCTGCTGTAGAAAAACGCTGATCCCTTTTTTTTTGGTGTGAAAAAGCATCTTGAAGCATAACTTTAAGCGCAAAGTAAAATTCAGTTAGAGCAGAAACGTAATAAAAATGTACTTGGAGTGTGGACAGATTTCTGTAGAGGGCACAGCGAAGGAGCCCTTGAGCAAGGCACGTGACCCCATAACTACTCCCAGGGTGCTGCCATGTGGGCGGGCCATCTCGCTCCACATTTGCGTGCCTCTCGTCCCGTGTGTGTGTGTGTGTCACATGTGATCGCTAATGATGACCGGCTAGCTAGCGCAGTGAAAGGGTTAAGCTTGGCTAGTGTTCTATTTCAGGATTGTTTAGATGCAACGTTCTTTGTCTTGAATCATCCATTGAATATATGCCAGAGTTGATGATTATGCACATCCCTGCACCCGCTTGGTTTTTGTTCTCTGGGAATGATCATTGGTGTGGA
Organism: Brachionichthys hirsutus; assembly: GCF_040956055.1. NCBI lineage: Eukaryota > Metazoa > Chordata > Actinopteri > Lophiiformes > Brachionichthyidae > Brachionichthys > Brachionichthys hirsutus. The sequence continues at coordinate 4,996,406 of NC_090919.1, forward strand.
AGAAAGGCAACTTTTTAAAGAAAGAAATCGCAGTCTTGCTCTTGAAGTAAAAAGTTTGGCCCCTTTTTTTTTTTTTTTTTTTTTTTATTGAAATAATTCAATCCGATTTCATTTTTGAGATTCTTACGACCAGGAAATCTGATTTTCAGTCCATGAGAAACCCAAGTTTCCATCCTCTGCAATCCCCAACTGAGGGTCAATATTCCCGATGGTGGCGCAGCAGCAAACGACCAAAGTTTTGCAGTTAAAAAGATTTGCGATATATAACTTTGCCTGTGCTGCTTCAGTCAACTGCTACCAGATTTAATCTGAGGTGCTTCGGTGCGACCGTTTATATTATGATGGCTGCACTTGAATCAATCTAAGGGGTGCGCACACACGCACGCACACACACTCACTAAAGTGTCCCCTCATTGTTTCGACCTCTCGTTGGTGTTCACACTTCAGCAGAGTGATTCTACCGACCGGCCCGGCCCGGCTCTGGCAGGAGGAGCCGTTTGACCCCCCCCCCCCCCTCGGCCTCCTCTGTGGCTCAGGCGGCAGGTTTGCTGTTGAAAGCGGAACAGGTGTAGGACTGTCAAGGCCTCTTTGGAATAAAGCGTGTAAACGTGAGCGATGCATCACTCGCGTAATGAGATTCTCTTCTCCGCTTAAACCGGAAGCTCCCTCTGCACCTGCGGACGAACACGCCTCCTTCCCAACGCTCTCTATCTGAAGGCACGCACACGCACACACACACTGCTGTAGCGGTTCAGCGCTGGCGTGCTGAGGTGAACATTAGCAGAGGATGCTTGTTTGTTCTGATATTTATTGTGTTTTCAACAACAGGCCCAACTGGTTCTCTCTCGCTCGCTCTGTGTGGTTAATCCCTCTTTTCATTATAATACTTGCCGTTTGCCTCTGACAACCGGCTTAACGCCGTGCCGAACGCCAGCCCACATCCAGCCTTGTAAAGCCGCTTTTGGCCAAGACGTCCGTGTTGTTCTGCGAAGTGATCGGCGGGGCTTTGTTGGACACGTCTGTGTTTCTGTAGGTCAAGATCTTTGTCTCATAATGCGTGGAATCGTCTTGTTTGACAATGACTCGCCAGATCATGGGAGAAAAAATGAGAACTAATATTATGGAGGCGAGGATGGGATTTTCCTCAACAGATTCCAGGCTGGGCAGTTTATAATCCCTTCAGGGAAATCAAAAAGAGAAAAGGACCTACTAATGTTTTAAATAACGGCTTGTTATGTCGGGCATAACAAATAGTTATAATAATGATTTGGACATAAATAGAAAGCCGGAGCGTAGAAGGGTGATTAAACTCCAAAGCAGCCCTTTCACTTGAGGGAGGTAACATCACCGGTCTCCAAAAGATTGAATAGACTCATCTAGTATTGAAGCAGATGTGTTTCCATAGGAGGTGGATCTCATCCAGAAGCACAAGGAACATCTGCAGAGGGATGTGATCACTTTCGATTCCCGAGTCTTGCTTGTAATCTGATTTGCTCCTTCCTTCTCCATTCAGTTTTCCTTGATTTATCTCTGCTGTGGGATTACCTGGTTGTTTCCACCCGTCTCTGATTGGCTCCTTCCCGTTGTTCCCTTCGTCTGTGTGATTCCTCTTCATCATCGATGTTTCTCACATGTCCTAGCCAATTCCCAGTGTTCCTAGGTTTCATAAGTCTACTCAGTAATGCCTTTTTTTTGTCGTCTTCTGGATTTAATTTTGTCAGTTTCGGACAAAGAAAATCCAAATTATCTGCCAATATTTGCGCTGCCTTATGTTTTTTTTTTTTTACCAGAGACTGTGTCTTGGATACTGATAATCAATTTGTGCTCCCAGTATCTCTGCCTGTCTGCACTTATCGATCCAGCCTCATGCTGAGCGTGTGGATGGTGATCATTTTAATTTTGTTTTTAATGTCAGGCATCTCTGCTCTGAATCCCAACTCCACAAACGGACGAAAAGCATACAAAGGGGGTTTTCGGCCCTGCGAATTTTCTTTGACCTTTCTAGCCCCACTGGCAGAGAGTAAAAGCCATTTCTAGGCTTTTGCTCAGGTTTTTCTTTTTCATTTTCGCAGTGTGTCTCTTTGAGTGGCAGCATCTGGGCCACATTCCGCTGCTGTCAGACCTGACCTTTTCTCTGGGCTCGGAGCCCTGCGCGCTATAAAACATCACTCAGCCTACGTAACTTCAGATAAAGCTCTTTAAGAAGGTGCTATCCTTGATGATAAAACGTGACACTGCATCCTTCTCTGATGTCTAAGCTTGAATTGTGTGTCCATTTTCCCTGTCAGTGTCCATCCTTGTTAGTCCCAGTAGGCCGTGGAAAGAGGGCATTCTTTTCCAGTGTTCCAGCCTTGTTACCCCCCCCGGTAAACCTCATCTTCCATTCAGCCTCTCTCTTACCATTCCTTGTTCCCTGAATCTGCAGCAGGGGGACGACAACCAGCCACTGTGTGAATTTAAAAACATTCGGTGAGGCTGCTCTTCTCGTGCTTGAGTCCTTAAACTATGTATTGATGGTGGCAGATTTGATTGTCAAGCAGCAAAAAATAAAGGGAACTTTCTTCCCCTCACTCTCATGAATCATTTTATTGGAACTGGCCTCCAACATGGCTGCCGCTTGCCAAGAAACCACCCTTATTCCTGCCGGTGGCTCAACGCGGCATCTTTTGACACTTTTGGGTAGGGAGGATGCTTGTTGTAGAAAAGGAGTGTTGTAGTTCTGGCTTGCGTCTCTCTCCACATCCGTCACAATGGCTGCCAAAATCCCCATGACCTCATTCTCATTAACGCTGCTTCAAATGCAGTGGCTCAATGCTGAGGGGCTCCGCTGCTGAATGCATGAAGCCTGCTAGCTGCATTATAAAAATATTTGTACTTATAATATATTTGACTGCAGAAAGTATGCGCATAGTTCCCTCATGTGCAGACAATAAGAGGTAACTACGCATGCAGGGCTGTTTTAGCAGGAGCCATAGTACTCCTTTCTAATTGATTGTCCTCCAGTGGACGTTTGTGCACAAAGTGTTTTTAGAAATGGATTTCCCGTTCTCGTCAATAAATCAAGGCTAAAAGCAGAACCGTCAAGTCGAGCTTTTCCAATCGGCTCAGATTGGCAGATGAGTTTCTCAAATGATGCACAAGCTATTTTGCCTTGAAGACACTTTATGCAGCACGTTATGTTGCACCAGAGTGAAATGAAACCTGTAATGGCTTCATCAGACGAGGAAATGAGTTGGTATCGGGGGCGCCTGTTATTCCAAGTGTAATACCTTTTTGAAATGACTAAATTATGACAGAATCCTGTGTTTCGAGCCTTAAGAGATAGTTCTGATTAAAAACGAAGACCAGGATGGAAGCAGGCCCCTTCTGGAGGTTAGTTTACTACTTCCTCCTGGCCCGTGACCCCCACCCCCAGATGCCAAATCTGCTTTGTGAAACATCCTCATCTGCGTATTTAGGCCACCATCGCTGGGGAGACGCTGTGAAGACGCAGGGGGGGAAATAAGCAAAGCACTGAGGAGAATTTAGCAGGGACCGACCTCATTATGTGAGCGACGCCTGCTGTGTTAATGCTGATTGGCTTCAATTAGCCAGTCGGCACCGACACAGCAACACGCGTGTCCCTCTGGTGCCGCGTCTATTATTAGCATGGCAGCGTCTTATTTCACTGGCAGACGGGATTATCCTGAGACTGGGACAGCGACGGGACACGTAATGTTAATGAGACCTATAATGGGATAAACACCTGCATCGCGTTGATATTCCTGCAACCCACATCAGCCCCCCCCCCCCCCCCCCCCCACCCATATTTTTCTCTGCTTTGGCCCGATTGTAAAAGATTTGTGTCGGAATCCTCCGATCGGGATATAAAAATATTCCATTTCCCATGAATACATGATTGGCTGCGATGCCGCTGAGATGATGCTGCTGATTTTGTGGCATTACGGGGGGGGGGGGGGGGGGGCTGATGTGGGTTGCGACAGCTGCAAAAGCCGAGGATACACGCATGCTATCACCGTCCAACGCTCACTCGCACAAGACGCGCCTATACGCTGACATGCTTTTGTGAGACGGAACCCAAGAGGGCCACCATCGCGGCAGGTCACCGGCAGCTGCCCGTTTGTGGGGCTTCAGTGCACGCTGTGCACGCACGTCTGAGTGATTACAGCCGTCCAAGATTGTGTGTGTGTGTGTTGCGTTTATCAGTATTCTTGTATTCTTCAAAGTTGAATATTTGCTGAATGCTGCTGCCCTCTCCACGGCTACATTTACACGCCGTGCCTTCACATCATCCTGAGTGCTCGTGCTCATTTCATCGCGGCCACATTTAGGAAAATGTAGACGTCCATATAATTTTCTGACCTCGTCCCATTTGTGTTCCCTCAGCCTTAAACCAGGGCGCTGCAGCTGGAGTGTTTCCTTCCAGAGGTTTCCTACTCTTTTCTGTCATGTGACGCGAACCTGCACCAGAGTGAAACCCAATATATTTCCACAGGGACCCAGTGAAAACATTTTTGTGTCACTCTTTGTGTGGTCAGTGCTCAGAGGTAATTGCTCTTGATTGACTGAGTGGATGGTCAGAGCCTGGGAACCCACCGTTTGGATGTCGCCACCAAAAACCAATGGTCGGCTCAAACTGAACATTCCTCTCCACCCACGGGAATTTTAAACCTTCAGCAGGAGACAAATTCCACAAAACGCATTCCATACGTCCTTCATAATGTCTTGATGGCTTCAACATTTGCACATTTATCACGTCCTTCGCCCATACCTCTTTGTTTCTCCTGTACTGGCCTTAGTGGTTTGCACCCAACTGGCCAATACCATGTAATCTGGGACGTCTGGGAGACCGGGGCAAAAGACAAGGAGCAGGAAGAGGCAGAGATCCAGATAATTACATGGGTAATCGTAGGAGATTTTGGCAATGCCCAAACACAGAATAAAGAGGCTGCTTTTAATCCGATAATGGCCCCCGGGCAGAGTGATTCTTCTTGGGCTGGGCTGTGGCTCCACACACACACATACAGTCTATCAGGCCGGGACGCTCCTGTAATTACATATTCTTCATGTCGATGCAGCCACACGGAGCGGATGCATGAGGGCCGGTCAGCAGATTGAGGTGTGGGACGATCGGGAAAACAAGCATCAGAAGCGAGCTTGAAATGAACGAAAGGGAGGTGGGAGGCGGCGGGGGGGGGGGGGGGGGGGGTCCTGTGGGTAATCAGGCTGTTGTGTTCGAGCTGAGATAAGGGCAGAATTTCAGAGATGGCTTTCAGATGCCCTTTTTTCTGTTTAGTTGTTGAACCAGAGACGTTTACTTTCTCACATGTCCTTCGTTTTATCGGCAGCATCCTCAAGTGAACTTGAGATTTATTGTCAGAACTTTTTTCTTTGACACTCCCAAATTATATGGCTTGCAGCTTCTGGAGCATTCTGACCAGTCACATTAAAGAGACATCTTGTGCATGAATCTGAATTTATCGTCTCATACTTCTATAAGTATCGAGTGGTTTCGGCTTACACTAGGAACCTAGTAGCGCCATGAAGTATGTTTCAACAGTCACTGTTTACGATATGCATCAAAATGTCAAAAGTACTGCTTATCAGTAACCATGACGAAATGGTACGTGACATGTTAGTGCTCGCAATACCATGATTCCATGCATACCAAGGAAATGTGGGATGGTTAGGAAATAGAGAGGGTAGGATGACTCGAATGTCCACATCTGTTGAAGAGATGAGTGGCGGCCATTGATATTTTACCTTATTGTTATTAGGTGACTATGCAAAGGGATCTGGTGCTTGAATATTTATACTGTTTGATACGTTAACCTGGGCAAAAATCTTACAGCCACCATTTTTAAAGGTTGACTAAATGACATTCACTGCCACTAGATGTCACTCACGAGCGCTAGGCTGCTAGCTTGCAATGTTGAAGAAAGACAACCGTACGGTTTGATTTGAAAGATTAGCGTCTCTTCGCCCTCTAATCAGTTGTTTGTGCAACGATGAACAACGAAAGCCGTTGAAAAGTTGTGCGATTCCCTCGACGGCTTCTAGTCTACCACCACCAGGCGGGGGGGTCGGTTCCATCCGACTGGGTCGGTTCCATCCTCTGACCTCAGCTCCAGCGATCCGTTTGAAACCGTTTGGCTGTGTTTGCCGAGCGGTGGCTTAGTTAGATTTTTGGGACCTCTTTGTCTGATGGGCTGGTGGCCATTGGCTTTTCCCCTCTATGTGATATATATGTGAACTGTGCCGTATAGACGATCATGGGTCCCACGATCTGCCCTCTGAGGCCATACAGGGAGGGGGGAGGGGAGGGGAGGGGGAGGGGGGGGGGGGGGGTCTAATCAAATGGTGCTCTGGTCGCTGTCATCTGCTTTTGGCCAACTGTGTTCCTTTTCATGCCTTCCACATGAACCCTACTCGATCCATCAGGGCACTTTCCAGCTCTAACTTCGAGCCAAAGCCGCCCTTTCCCCAAACACAAGCTTCGTGTGTTGACTCTGAAAAGGGACATGCACATCCTGGAGAAGACTGACTCCTCTTTGTGAACTGATCTCAAGGACTCGGAGCCGAACAAAGAAGAAGCGACGTTGTTGCATGTCGGCTGTTCCTAAGCTGTTCACCTCTGAGGAGAGGGATGTGACCCTGCACTGGTTGGAATGCCATTCCACCAGCCTTGTGTTAACGCACCATTCAAAGGAAAGGCCCTTAGTTTTACTGTGAATATTAAAAAAAGCGAGGATGGACTCGTTTGTTTCAGGCACTCGGTGTCCTGTAATTCTCTGTTCGAGCTTCGAGCTGTTCTTCCTGCGTTTTTCGTTTTTGTTCTGAACTGCAAAAGATGAATTTGCAGACGGACAGAAGCAAAGAGCAGCTGCGAAGGTTTCTGTGACGCTGTGTGGAAGGATGGGTGAGTCACATTCCGACTGTCCTCACCTCATCCAGGTGTGCAGGCTCAATCACGGCATCTGCAGAAACACTTCTCCAACATTTCGCTTTGACTGGGCAGACCTTTTTTCATCACGCAGTGGGAACATGCGTGTGTGTTGGGGACATCCCGGTTGCCATCTGAAGCCGCTGTGTCCTCGGTGAGTCACTCAGCCTGGGCTGTGGTGAAAAGCAGCTGTTGTTGGATGACTGTGTGTTGCAGAGAGGAAGTAAAAGGATCAGACGTGACCTTTGGTGGAGCTCTTTAACAATGCCTTGGAAACTTAACACTGTCTCTGACATTTACTCCCTGTTGTGGAATGCAGACATTGCATGGCATAGAATGGAAACGAAACAAGCATGTTATTCTAAATAATCGTCCTTTATTATAACACAATACATCACACTTTCAAGTGGCAGTTAAGTTGTATTTCATACAGGAAAATTATTGCTGAAGTATTTTTTTTTCCAGCTTAAGTTGTGTGTAAATATATGTAGAATAAGGCTTTTTGTTTATACTCAAAATTTAAGGAAAAATGTTTTTTAAATAGTGTGAAACTGTTATTCAGAAATATGAAGATCTTTGATTGTAGGAAGACATGAAGATAATATCAGCATATTCTTCTTGTGCATTTAAAATGTTTACATGGTAGTAGAAAGGTAGAAGTAGTCCAAGGACTCCTCTTTCAATTTGTCGTGTTGTAATATTAAATGAAGCTTTTGGCCATTTAACTAATTTAATCGCACTTGTGAGGTCCGTACTGACCTCACCATTTAAAAAAATATATATATATTCGTGCATTTTTTTTTCTCATCAGGAAATCCTTCATCCGATTAAGTTTTCCTGAAAATGATAAACATTTTAGTGTAAAGTCTGAACCCACTCAACAATATTCAACATGTGCCAAGTTAGAGAATTTACCCTTTCCCAGAACAATAACCCCCCCCCCCAAATTTCAACCAAAATCTACAGGTTTGACCCCCCTGTGTTTCATTGTATTCACACTTTAAGCAGATTGTACGCTTTAATATACATCATGACATTTAATTGGTCTACAATCTAGATTATATTGTGTTTTTCACTGTTGATTTTCCCACACGTTCCAGAGTTAGACACTTTATTCAGAGATTCTGACTCCAGGAAACCGAGACACAGCTGATTTGGCAGGACTGAGCTAATCTCCATTTACGCACTAGAAAGCACTCTGAGCACAAGCCGCCGCCAAGGCAGCTCATTTCCCCCCATTATGTCATTGGACCTAAAAGCAATAGTCCCGTGACGGTTTGACCGTCATAATAAACTGTCGCCAGGGGAAACATTTCCTCCTCGGTGGTGGTAATAAGATGCAATTATTAAATCAACAATGTTAAATGTCTTATCAGGAGGATGTTGAACTGGTGTGGGGGGGAATAGCTCCAGAACAACATTACATAACCTGCCCGGAAAGGATGGGAGGACAGATAGATTTTGATGCTCTGGATTTCTGTTCTTGCTCCTCCAGAAGTGGAATAAGCCGTTATCGTCTCTTCTGAGTCGTTTCATGAGATTTTCACGGAGGCCGGCGGCCCCTCTTCTTTAGACCTTCTTCTCTGAGCTTCATAAGAAGTTTGGATCGGGAAAACAAAGAGTGGCCTGTATTGCTTTTTTAAAAGAAATTGGTTAAATTTCAAAAAGCTGAATATATATACGCTGGTTCAAGCTGATGAAAGCTATGGAAAGTTGCTTTTCTAACATCCAACATCATAAGGTAGATATTCCTGCAGGGAGTCAGGGCTTCATTGTTCAGGCTGGCATGGGAGTCCGCTGGCCAGAGGCTCGGTGGCAGCGGCTGCCACCGCACCTTCAATCCCCTGAGACGAGCGCCCCTTCTGACAAAGGCGCTTTGTGGGGGGCTGTAATTGAATGGGTCCACCTTTTTAATAGCCTACCTGTCCAGTAACACCTGTAATTACTGTGGGCGACCTGGGAGGTCATTGGTAATTATAACTGAGCTAAGCTGTGATGATAGCACTTGTGGAGTGACCCAGACAATTCCTAAAAAAAAAAGAACAAATTCCCCCCTTTCATGAAACAGAATTGTTTTCCTCCAACGCGTCTCCCTTACATGTTATATAAAACGAACTTCTGTAAAATGACTGTTCTGTCCGTAAATCCAGGACATAGTGTTCCCGGTGAACTTCAAACCGTGGGAAACGGCCCATTTTTATTCTTATTATCTTTTGTTGTATTCTCTTGTGCTGCCTGCGTGGGTGTGCACGCCTCTTCTCCACCTTCCTCCTGTCTGCTGGGGTGCTCCTTCGTCCTCCCCGCCAACCTGCAGCAGCTCTCGGGAGCATCATCGCTCAACTTCCTGTAACTTCTACTCGGGTGGGGGAAAGGCAGAATAGTTGTGTTCATGCACGCTCTAAAAAAAAAAAAAAAAGAGCGCATTTGATATGAAAAGAGAAACGAGGATTAAAGTGCCATGTAACTGAAAACATTTGTCACCATAGAAACTGCAGTTCCTGACAGTGTATGGGGGGGGGGGGCATTACAACCTGTCACTGGTACATTGAGTCCTGCATCAAAAGCTGAAAGGCCACCTACTGTGGCGACGCATTGGAATTCCTCCTGCTTGATTCCGACAGTGATCACAAGTCGTTGCGAGTGTAACCTCGTACACGTTTGTGCGTCGCTGTTGGTGCGTGTGAATGGGTACCACGCCGTCGGTCCCCTGTGAATGTAAATTGCTGAGTTCTTTCTTTATTTGCCTGGAGGTGGAAAACTGAATCTCTCTCTGGTCAGCTGTGACGACTGGAAACAAAGAGCTTGTGAAAGGAGGGGAAAAATATCCGAATGAACAATACACTTGGGGTCCATGAGAAGCAACTACCTGTGTAAACAGTCCTGCTCTGGGGGGGGGGGGGGGGGCTCCAGCTGCATGAATATGCAAGTAGCATTCAGCAGCTGCAGCTCCTTGTGTGGAGGCTTAAATATACCGTGTCGTGCTAAACAATAGAATGTGAGCACGGTGAAACCGTGTCGGACCTTGGCGAATGTGGAATCTGTCTCTCCAGTCAGCTGAAGCATAAAGCTGTCACTGCACAAACGTGCAGGCTCACAGGAGTGATTTACTATGGGAGGAAGGTGTCGCCCACCCCTCGTTCAGGAGCCCCTTCTGCAGTGGATGGAAGTACACGAGGGGCACAGTTTCGCAACATTCGGTGCTTTCCTCGCTGAAAATCACTCTGAGGGGCATAAATCGGGCTGTCACCAAGCCTTGGGACGTTGCCAGTCCCAATGGACTCTCCAGTGGCATTTGGCTCTTGGAGACTTAATAATGAAGCTAATGACTGTCACCGGTGTTTGATTAAACCGCTGCCCCGGCTGCCTGGGGGCTCAGGTGTACTGGCTGTAATTAACACATGGTAATTAATTTACTGAGGATGAGCAGGAGGAAGATGAGGGTGCCCCAGAGGTAAAAAAAAAAAAAAAGCATTTGCAAATCTCAGCCGCAAGTTTAAAGAAAAACGCATGCCTTTCCAAGTTCAGGTGAATCCTCTCAAACCTTGACTTGGCCTCCTCCATCCCAAAGAAGGTTGGGTCAGCTCTTGATGGTTCTCTGATGGCATTTCACACCCATCTTGAAAAGCCGTTTTTGTGCTGTTCCAAGCGACGGTATGTCTTCAATGACAGGTAATTTGCATTCTATCGGGGCCTTGATGGTTAAATCAGACGACATCGTGGTACTTCTGCAGAACTGTTTCTCATTTAAGTCATTGAAGCTTGAAATTATCTCAGCCTTGCTGACAGGTTTTGTAAAAGTTGTAGAAAAGAGATAAAAAAAAAAAAATCTGTCACTTCATATTTAATTGACTTGTCAGCTCTGAAACCATTAGAAGAATGAAGCGCAGCTGGATATCATTAAGTCCGGCCTCGGCTCTGGACGCCTTCGGGTCAGGACGATGACCTCTGCGCAGGATAAGAACCGATGGTCAGCGGTTATCTACACTTTAGTGTCTCCCCTTACTCGAGTCCATAAATGATCCTGGCCCGGTCGCAACGCCTTTAAAATGTTAAACGGCATTTAGCGGCGCTTCATCGGCCATAATTTGGGAGAACTGAATTTCCATGATTTTTGTGTTTGAAGGCCAATAATTCAGCAGAAAAAATAGAATTATTGATACTGAATTCAGATGCGAACCCGATCCACAGAGCGCCGCTAACGGCGTTCTGCAGTCTCCTCCACATCTGTCATCTTTCTTTCTATCGCTTCATCCTTTCCAGTTTCCTTTTGAACCCTCCTTTCTCTCCTGAGCTCTTCTTTTTACTTCTTTTCATTCCTCCGCCTCCACAGTGTCTTTCTTCTCCGCTTTGGCTCTACGTATAGCTCAGAATCTGCCGACGCCATCGTCTACCATCTCTATTCCCTTCCCTTCGCCCATCTCATTCGTTTTCCTTGTTGGTCTTTCATTGCGTCAGTCTTAGCATCTTTGTCTATCCAAGCACAAACGCGCACACGACATGCACACATGGTTGTGTTTACATCACTTGAGAACTCCGATAAACCTTTATTCCGAAAACTAAAGTTGTTGTTTTTTATACCAAATGAGAAGCAAATGTTTGCGTCTCTCCTTTTCCATTACAGTTTTACATGACAGCTTTTGTGAGAAATTCGAAGGCAACACTTTCCAAGTTGCTGATGGTCGAGGACGGACCCGACCGGCTTCTGCGTCTATCAGTAGACATGCAAACTATAATGTGCTGCGGGCCTACCCTCCATCCAGAGTGTGATGATTTATGATCGATATACATTTATATAACCACAACGTGAGGGAAGAACATGCACCTAGACGCACACACACGCTGAGTCTGCTGTGAATAGATAAGAGGTGTGTGGAGATTAGCCTGTTGTCTTAAGCAGGCCAGAATGCAAGAGGACGTGAAGGGGAACAGCGGTTCCGCTGTTAGCTGCGCTGATAGTCGCTAACACGGGTTCATGCACACTGGTGCAGATAGCTCCCTCAGCTAAAACGCGGAGCGCTGGGCGTGTGTTCGTTCCGGGTGTATTTTAGATTCCGTGTTTCGTGGTTTTTGGGATCAAGCCGCGGCCTGGTTTTGATGCTGCATGTTCACCTGGCTTCACCGCATGGAAACAGTTTTCAACTTTGATTATAAAAATCACTGAACTGCGTAACCTCTACTTTGCTGCCTGCATCTGGGTCCTCCCACCGTGTCCTCGTTGCTCTGATTTCATTCATCGCCGATTTCCAGCCTTATTTTTCAGAATATTCATCGTGCGGAGACGGTTTGGTGCGCGCGGTGCACCTCCTAACCCCGTCCACGTCAACAATCCTTTTTGAATTTGGTTGACCCTTCAGATGTGAGCATCCCGCGGAGACTTCCAGTCAAGCGGCTCCAAACAATGATCTCCAGACGCGTCGGGGTGAATGAGTCCCCCTGTTGTCTCTCAGCACCGTGACTCCTGGCAGTGCCTCACTCGTCTCCAGATCGATGGACGTCTCAGGTCACAGGCAGCTGTTTCGGTTCTACCTCTGAAGCGGGACTAAAACGCGTTCATCGACGACAACTGGGAGCATCGAATGCATGACTTCATTCATTGCCCGCCACGCCCGACCCCTGCAGGGACTTGCCAACCCCCGTCTTGGTCTCTTAAGGTGTTCTTCATTGCGCTTGCATCACGGCAGCTGCCCGGCGCAGCTTTTCTCTGTGCTATTTATTCTCTGCTTACCATAGTATTGAATTATAAGGCTTAACCTTGCACTGTGGGTAAATTGAGTGCTCAGATTGTCTATTGCGTCATTTGGCACATTTCTAAAAGCTGCCAAAAAATATCGTCACAGCTGAAAAACATTGGCTCTCCAGGGGGAGCCTTGGCGGGTGGCAGCGATCCAATCGGCCACAGCCCGAAGGAAACATCAGGCTGTGAAAGTCCTCTCTGGTTTTGATCCCGTCCCTCTTGGAACGTGAAAACCCGTATGCCGTGCAACCGATCTACGAGTGAAGGCAGTAATGTTCCTATTTACGCTACAGTACATGCGTTAGGGTTGGGGTTTCGGGTTCTGTTCTTTGTTCTCTCAAGTCATTACAAGATCCTCTTTCAGTTAAAAATCAATATCATCACATTTTCAAAACAAACATTTCCATCTGTGTAAATTTCAGGGCTACGACGAGTGCTGTCGTGTAGAACAATCACAGATGGATGCTGCTAATGAAAGCTCACTTTGGGGACCATGGAGCAGGCAAAGCTTGTCACTCAGCTTCCAAACCGTAGACGGTTTTCACTGGTGCCAACGAGCTCACATCCTGTTTATAGCTGCTCAGCTTTCATCTGCATTTTTCCTGACACTTGTTTTTTTTTTTTTTTTTCCCGTGTGCAGTTTTGCCTGGAGCGAGAATAGCTGTGATCCTCTGTCTGCCGTAGCTTCTTTGGGAGGTTTGCCTATTATGTTTCAGCGGGAGGACGCCAATATGCATCTATGATTGTGGGCGCAAGCACAAAAAAAGAGCATTGATGGCAATGAGTTTTGAGTGATGGATTAATATAATCTTTCTATGTTTTAAGATGATTACGCCCCTCCGGTCGAGATCAAAGCCCTTTAAGCGCACGTTGGTGCAACTCGGCAGCAGTAGAATCGAGGATCCAAGTGAAGGGCTCAGTTCAGCTGTTTATTTCCCCCTCTGCTCTCGTTCTCTTTTCTTGCACTGCTTCCTCGAATGAGCGTGGCGGCGCTAAACCGCACACGGCAACAGGCGGTTCAATGACAGACGGCTCTGGTGGGACTGCTAAACCCAAAGGCATGCTGGGTATGTGGCACTAAACATTCCGAATGGGTGGGGGGGACTCGGCAGCTGCCTTCCTTCCCAGCATAGTCCTTCACCTGGAGCGTCGTCCTGGGAGGTTTCCTCTGCTCGCACAGACGGATGCGCATTTTAATTTCATTTGATTTTCCTTGTCAAGTTCAGGGAGATCCGTGCTGGGAGAAGAAGTGTTTCGTTCAGAGAGAGATGTAGATATGCTGGAACGTAATATACAGGAGGAGCAGGATGTGCGGGACAGGGAAGGCTTGTATAATGGCGTTAATCCATCTTTAAATATGCCATTATTGAGGAATGTGTAGCGTGAGAGTCTCAGCAGCTGAACACACTCGTGGATACTGCATGTACCCATTGTGCTGCGTATGCGGGACACTCCTGCTGCAGCATTCAACACACACAGAGCCTTAACATGGAACCAGGACCAAATTAATGAATTAAACTTTTTTTTTTTTAAATGGCCCTTTATCTTAAGCGGACGTTCTAAAATGCTCTAAGGCTCCGTTGTCTGTTGTCGACTTATCTATTAAAGTGTTTACATATTAACCTCTACAAAAAAAATCTATTATCACCCACCAATGAGCCTGATCCATAGCTTACAACAAGGAACGTTCAGTTTGACTTTTATTTCTGCTGATCAGTTCTAACGTGGTTTAAGACCGACTTAATATAGATCCTTACATTGATATGGATTGACCGGATCTATAATTTGTGCTTCATTTATAGCAGGGACATTGCGGCGACCCAAGCGATAAACCTTTAATAAGCCATGCACCACTTATTTTTATATAATACAAATGTGATTACTGCTGTATATACTCGCGTATTCAGGCCTAATGTCAGGAGCTATGGCTGTGAAACAACTCCAATAGTATCAATGGCCTTCCAGGCTACATGAAACAACATGTTCACCTTTAAGTCTTCTCTCTCACATTTAGGGAACTTAAGGATGACGACAGACCGAGCAGAGTTTTGAAGAGTCACGTCGTCGGCCAGTCGAACGGCATTACCGTCATCGGCTTTTCAGGAACCGGCTTTAAACGAGCTGCGAGGGCTCCGGCGGTTTGTGGGAAGCAGTCTTGCGTAGAGTCACGCTAATGTACCCGGACAGCGCGTGCATCGGAGTGTGGCGGCCTCGGTATGTGTTGTGAGAATACTTGGATACTAAAAGAATGCATGCTGTTAAACATGTGGAAGTCACACCATATGAATGAACGGAAAGGTTGCTTCTACGTCTTTGGCGTGGATGAAGACCCTCAGCCAGTAAACCTTATCCACGCTATGAGCACGGATTAGAGCCGCGGTTGGGATGGTTGCTTCAGGTGCTGACGAGCGCCTAAAGGTCCGCCCCCCCCCCCCCCCCCTCCCCCGGTTGGCTTTCCCCTTTTTTGTTTCTGCAGTTGTGGAAAGGAAATACAATGATATTAGATTAGATTAATATTCCACTTTTGTACAGGATGTAAATGCGTTTGCTTATTTCTAGACGAGCGACAGGACGGGGAGAGAAAGGCAAAGAGACGATGAGGGCTTAATTACAGGATGCAACCCGGGTGCTGAGTCTTTACCCCTCTACATTTACTTACTGCCCTGATAAAATGACTCTCCCCGGCGCTCTAATGGGCCTTTTTATTCGGCGGTCCTCATTTCATGCCCCTCCCTGGTTTTCACTGCTGCAGTTAATCTGGCTTTTGATAATGAGATATTGCTGTCGGTAGCGGGAGCCGCCCCACATGCCCCGGTCCGAGCTAGTGATCCCACCGGCCTTCCCACCACTGTTGTGAAATGTATTGATCGATTCAAGTGGGAACAGTGTGCATGGTGGGAAACATAAAACGCACATCTCAGCAGGATACATGAAATTATGATGAGCAGTATAAAAATCATCAAAAGTTTCCTTTGGCGTCATTGAGCGTCTTTGCCTCTGCCCGGCGCCCCGTTGTGTAAAACCAAAGCCTCTCAGTGCAGCAGCCACATGATGTTTATTAGAATTATCTTAAATGTTTGTCTCCTCCTGTTTTCCACTCATCTGTCTGCCATTTGTTGACCTGCTGGGACATATTGCAATCAGTCAGACATGAATGAGAGATAAATGGACCCGCTCCTGAGTCCTGCGTGGAGAGCGAGGCTGTTGGGTCTCCTTCGTCGTGGCGCAGCTTGTTTATGAATGCAGACAAGCCCGACGTCCCTCTTTAACCCTCTCCATGCCCTCCTCGTGGCCGATCTGCTAACGTGCACCTTTGCCGTTGATTGAATCTCGCTGCTGCCGTTAATAAACCGGTGCAATATTCTCTCCTCGTCTTTGCTGCATGCTAATTCGTGAGAGACGAATGACGTGATTAGCGATCTGCTGGCAAATAAGTGGATGTCAAAAGTAATTATACCTTCCCCGTGTAATGAATCACGGATGTCAGGACATGGCAGGGCTGATTCTAAGAGATATGCTGGATGTAGCCAGCTGTACACAGCAACCATTAAGGATGCACTGTATGTCAATAATCTAGTTCCACCTGTTGTTTGCTTGTTTAATGATTTATTCTGCAGATATTCAAGGAATCTGTTTTTTTTGTTAAATATCCCCAGACAATATTTTGCGATCCTTTGTGCAGATTCTCACCTCCATCACGTACGACGTGTGAGAGGATTCCTGCGTGGTGGAGGCCGTCGCTCTACTGATGCTCCTGTGACTTATTTGTACCGTTAGCACATTTTTACACTCCTGGAATAAAAGAGCAACAATCATTTGCATCAGCTTCCTTTACTTTAACACACATGTGACAGCCAAAGCTTGAGGGAATAATACTAATGACACTTGCCCATCGCATTAACACATTAACGGACGTTGTTTTCGCCGACACCCGAGTGAAGGCGACGCCACATTACATATGGAAAATGCCTAGGATGCAGGAAGAATGGGAAGCGGCACGGTGACAAGGACATCACGCTCCATAAAGCGTAGCAGGATGCGAACAGGGCAGTGATGGATTTTGCTGGGGGATTAGTTATGTCTGCTTCTAGAGCTGCACTAAAAAAAAAATGCCGAAGTCGTTTGTGTGTGAGAGCGGGTGAAATACGAGCGGGATAAAGTGACTCCGACAGCTGAGAATGTTAACTTGCCAGTACATTCAAGACATGAGATTTGTCTCTTGTTTTCTCAGACCTGCAAACATACCAGATGCGTACTTGGTTGTGTTCATGCAATCATGCGCACACAAATACAAAGGGTGTAGTGGATTATTTTTTTCCCTCTGAAACGGAACAGAACGTCGCATCATCACAGTTTAGGAAATTGAATTGCCAAAATAAAATAAGAACAGAGGAAATCTAAGGGCTGAAAGATGAAATCAGAAACTTTCTGAATCCTTTTAGGGACGTCATCTGCAGCATCGATGCCGAATCAATTTCTATTAATAGTATAATAATACTGATAATAATAATGGTAATAAATTATTACAACTCTTTCATGGCCCGCTTTAAGTCTCCACTCTCACTCGCAGCTCGTCTGCAGATCTGACGTGTTCTGCAACAAGAACCTGACAGCGTTCGCCTCCACGCAGCTGATTAGCTCCTGATGTGGTGAAATAACGCTAATCAGCGGATTATTTTATCTACAGAGAGCAATCGGCATCTAAGTGGGTGACAATTAGAGATGCACCATACCCGACTGATATTAGCCTCGCATTATCAGCAATAATTGCAGGATATGATCAGAATCCAATTGAAAAAAAGCCATCCGTTTACACATTTCCTTAAATGCAGCACAGAGATGTAGATCTGACTCGGAGCTCTTTTGCCCAAACCCTTTCAGCACATCTTCAGCTCATTACACATGTTTGCAGGGCTGGAAATGCTGACAAGCATCAATAAAACATTTGTGCTGCTAATTTTAGATGGGGAGGGGAAACAAAAAATAAAATCAAGATGACATCCGGCATCGGCTGCAAATGCAACGCAGCAGAAAATGAATGCTGAGGCTCAAACATTGGCAGTCGACTTGGTTACTGCTGCCGTGCCCTCTTCCTTCTGTCAGATTATATAACAAAAATGAATCTGGATGAGGCCAGGGGCCAGACCCTTTACACAGCGGAGAGGGGGGGGTTTATCCTAAACCCGCTTCAATACGCCCCGTTTGGCACTTTCAAACTTCACTACTTGTTAAAAAAAAAAAAAGCTTTCACCAAAACACCGCCACCGGGCCGGCCGCACAGGAGGGTCCCTTTGTGCTTTGTCGTAGATCTTTATTTTTGGACGTGGGTTGCTGTTTGGATGGGAGGGAGGAGTGGGAGGGAGGAGGGGGGAGTAGAGAGCAAATGGTCGAAGGCAATAGCTTCATAAGCACATTACAAAGATGTAATGTAATGGATGCTCGGGATGTTTCCATGTGGATACCAAAGGAAACCGCGTTGGTGTCGCTTCAAATAAATCTTCATTCATACAATCAATCCCTGCAGTTCCATTCCTTTTACAGGCGCGAGCACCTGCAGCATTCACACGTACAGTCGGATGCAACCCACGCACGCGGCCCGAACCCAAGGCGCTCCTTAGACGGCAACAATAACGAGGACGTCGTTAATTTGCCCAAACGAGCAGGGGGCGAGTAATTAATTAACGGCAACGCTTTTACTTAATTAGCTCCACATGAAAGGAGAACGGTGGAGGTGGAGGATGAGGTGTGCGGCTGACTCCATGTATCATCCGTGTAAGCAGCGGTGCTTAATGGTGGAAGGGAGCGCCTCATGATGGCTGAAGGAATATGACATAGGTGGCTAATGTGACTAATTGGTTCATGCAGATGACGTGCTTGATGCTATCGGGCATCCCGGTTGCAGACAAATACAGTTCGTCTTTTGGCAGCTCTGCTGCTGCAGGGCGCCCCCCCCTCTCTGCCATCTCCACGCGCACACACTTTCATGCCTCTGTGTGCACATTCACGCGGGTCCCACCCACTCCCGGGGATTTTTCCACACTTCTCCCCGATCGTTCCCTGGGAGAGCTTTTGCTTTCCTAGCTGCAGGCTGAAGGAGAACCTTATCAAGTGCATGAGGATACCAAGCCCTTCCTCCCCGAGGGTCACGTAGCCCTCTGCGTTTAATCCACCAATTCAGCGTTATTGCACGCCGTATACATATTCAGGGCTACGAAAGCTGTAGCATCAAAGAGGGCCTCTTAACCTCTGTCTTAATTCCTCCAGTGCTCTTTGACAACGTTCCCTAGCTGGCTTTGGTGCCCATCACAGCTAAGTACGGTTCCCTCTCATCGTGGATATGGTAAAGGTTTGAGAAGTAGCTTTCTGGTTGTTGTGGGACCCTTTTTTATAAATTAAAAGCCCTTACTGCTTTGCAGCTGCTCACGGGTCCACCGGGAGAAGACGACCGGTCCGCTCTGGCTCCCACACATTTTTAAACATACAACATTTCAAGAAATGAGTCATTTACTTTGAAATGCAAATTAGCCAGTGTGCATTGGGCTCAAATACTCTGAAGATTTCCTCCCTCCTCCAAGAGAGGCTTTTCAAGGGTTTGTGGCATTAGATGCACAAGATAGATCAAAGTTGTTGCCGAGCCTCGATACCTCATGGTGTACATGCAAATCGGTTTGGTGGAGGGTTGAAACGGGCTTCAAGTTGAGGGGATGAACTGAGGGTCAGACGGGGATTGCTATTTGTTGAAGTTCTTAGTTTGTGAGGGGGAGAGGCAAATGAACCGATTAAGGATTGTGAAAAATAAGTCAAAATGGAGAGAGGAAAAAAAAAAGCTGAATGAATTTTCCTGATTATACACAAACTTCCTCCCCGGAGCCGCCGAGTGATGGGTAACCACTTTTAATTTGAATGCCAAGCTGTGGCGACGAGACCAATTCACCAACACAAAGTTTATGTCTTTCCCCTCCATTAACAAGGACATTCGACACCCTCACATATTTTATGTCCTATTTTTATGAATGGATTGTAAAGCTGGGTTTAATACCCTTTGATACATTTATGGGGGGCAGTGTTTAATGTTAAATGTGGAAAGGTAACAGTGTAACAACCAGACTCCAAAGTGTGTTTGGAATGTGAGACTAGAAACAAGAACCTGTGTTTTTTTTTTTTTTTTTAATACACTGAAGTCCTTCCTGTTCTCATCAGACATCAAACCATTTTTCGATCTCCTTCAAATGCACAAGTTATCCTTCAGTGTCTGGAAGACGAGGCTTAACGTGAAACTGCTTTTTTGTTGTTGGTTAAATGCAGTCCTAAAATCTATGCATTTAGGATTAGAAAAGATCGGTGACATTTGGTTCGATACAGGAAGCAATCTCTGGTCTGTCATGATGAATGTCACCCACAACTCTGCTCTGACCTCCGACCCTCTCGCTCGCCAGGTTGAGGCGAGAAGTCGCCGTTATCGTCTTGTCCTGATGTGGGTTTTTTTTGCGTTGTCACATCCAGATGTGGTGTTTCATGGCTTATTATCATGTGTCTGCAAAAAAACAAAAACGGCTGCCAAATTCATGTTCAGTGAAATACTAAAATTGAACAGCAAGCAGACACCGTGGCGTGATTATTCCTTTGTACATCTGTCATCTCCCACTAACGTGACCCGGGGAGCGGCGGGCTGCGTGATGCAGCGGGGCTTTAAAGGCAAAGCAGCGTCGCCCCGGTGTGAACGTGAGCTCTGACTCCGCTCTGGCCTTTGACTGTGCTCTAATCCTCTCCACGCTTCCATCGAGACGGATCAGACGCGATGAGGTCAGAGGACGCCGGGCTAATGCAATCACACGATTTAACCAGATAGAGCACGACGGCGATGTGTGTGTTTGTGTGTCCGAGCTGACGATGAATACAACGCAGTATGAATGCAGGTTTTTTTCCCCGAGCTGTTATAAGATGAAAATCTAGAACATGTCTCTCTATTAAAGAATTGAGTTTTGACAGCCTGGTTTAATACACCCGATGTAGTGGTTGAATTGTAATCGTGTGTGTGTGTGTGTGTGTGTGTGTGTGTGTGTGTGTGTGTACACACACCACCAACATGGACTCCCTTTGCATTATTAAACCACGGAAAAAATTAGGTGGGCTTTACGAGATGGCTTCAATTCACCAGAGGCCTTTGTCGGGTTATTCATGAGGCCACAGGGAACTGTTGTGTGAGACCAAGTCGAATATTTTCAGTTGGATTCTAATTCAAAGCTTGGAACACGAGTACTTAATGGAAACAAAGAGGAACGAACCCAGAGCTCTGGGGGTTTGTAAAAAATCTGTTTGTTGGTTGCTTTGACTTTATCATTTCTTTCAATCGGCTCTCTTCCTCTCAATCCTCCCGTCCACAAGTGAATAGAACGCAAAGGACGCGCCGGCCCCCGTTATTAATTATGCATACTACTCTCATGCAAGTCCTATCTGGACTGGGAGCGATTAATAATGGAGCAGCTTTGTAATTACATGGCGCTCTTCAGATTATTTTCAATTCACTCTCTCCCGCCCCTTTTTTTTTTTTTTACCTCGTTATCTTTTTCATCCTCCTTCTCCCCCCTCAGCTCTGTCCATTTTGCTCTGTTTCTTTTTAGTTAAATGCAATCTGTTCTCATCAGCATAGTCTTTTATCTTGCACACTGTAGACGGCCTCTGCCTGCCTGGCAGTTCTTGTCCTTTTAGTATAGCTGTTGGATTGCTCGTCTTTCATTTATCTGTTGTTGTGTTTTTGTCACTTGTAGAGGTTTTGGTTCTATAGATGTTCCACCCCAACCAACACCAGAAATGTTTTCTCCAGCATGCTCCGGATCTACTCCTAGGACCTCCTTCCAGGTTCCTGTTAAACTCAGAAAGGATGGTCTATGAATTAGTAATAATCTTTTTGATAACATGCCAATCATTCGAGTGCCTGAGGCCTCTCTATCTGGTGTCCCAAATAGATGATCTTGTTGGACTCTTGCTGCTTCACCTCGACATTATGAGGCTTGATGCTAAATTGCAGTACTCTGTCATTACCACGTTTACTTCACATCTTGCTGACAACGAATTAATTCCATCCATCCTCCTCGTTAACACCAATCTATCCATGAAGCACTTATAGGATGAAATTAAAATTCATGCATTGACGTTTGGAGAGAATTACGGTACTACTTCAGCTCTTATTTATCATCCAGCGTATCTCGCCAGCTAGTCTCATCACACATTAGAGTGTTTCCATGCAATCACGCGCCAATTATACCATAAATAACCGTAAACACCGCCTCCGTATCCACGATGAGCCTCGTCAAAGATCTGCCGCGCAGGGCAGTGATTAGTTGATTGGTGGGCTTGTCAGCTTCCCTTCCTGTCTGCCCTGCTCACAGAGGGCTCTGATTGGCTGGCGCGGTGACAGAGGCTTTGACGGGCGCTGTGGGAGGAGAGGGAGGGAAGGCGTTTGCACTAAGGGATGAGGGGCAAGGCTTCCAAAAATAGCTTGCGTCTGTGCCGGGACAAAAGAAGAGGCCGTGCATGCGTCTGCCTGTTTGTGTGTAACCTGTGAAATCTTAATAGCAGCAGCACAACGGACCCTGTCCTGTCATTAGAAATCTCCGCAGACACAAAGACTCGCTATAATAATACTGGCTACAGACACGGTGTGTGAGAGACAGAGTTAAAGAGGAAGAGGAAAAGAATAAGACACCATTCAGTCCTCAGGGGACGAGAGAGAGGAAGATGCTCGTCTTCCTCCTTTGTTCCAAGCTCTATTTTGAAAGTACAAACAGGCAAATGTTCAAACTCCCCCCCCCCCCGCCCCGTATCTTGGCAGGGAGGCGCCGGTCGATGTTAAGAACCGCTCTGTCTGGGATGTGAGCCGTTGCACGGTGAATCGACAAATCAGTGATTGATTTCTTCACCTGCTTGGGGGGTGGGGGTGGGGGGCAGCCTGAGGGAGACAGGTAAAAGATGGAGAGAAAACAGAGGTGGGGGGGGGGGAGGCAGACGAGGAGCGCCTGAGCATGGTGAGGCGGAGGAAATCAGAGTGAGAATAATAAAAGGGCAGCAGACTGAAAAGCAATATTAAGAGGAAACCAGAATGTCTGGAAAAAGATGTGAAGATGTCATGAAGTCTGTATTAAAGCCCGGATTTTACCTCCCAGAAGGACGAGTTTCATTTGCCTTTATGGCTCAAACAGTGTACAACGTTTGATTTAATTGGATTTTGTCATCGGCTCGAGGTGTCAGGCGGCTCACGCTGGCGATTCCCGTCCAAGAAGCTCACGGAGGTTGAAAACGTAAGGTCTTGAATGGTAACACCAACAACGGGCGAGGATCTGATCCCAGATCATGTGACTGAATCTCTCCTTTACTCCCAGTCTCTGTTTATTTGTATGGGAGGTTTTGTATTATAAACTCATAGTCTTATAGGTGTGGACTGATGGCTGTAGATGCCACTCGATGTCTCCGGATCTGGATGGATGATGGGCTGAAGGCCGGCGTCTAACCACCTTGTTTGCTCTTAGGTATTTCATTTCACTTTGTACACTGGAATTGTGCTTTATTGTGCTCATTCTGTTTCCACGCCTCTTTGAACTGTGTGTCGCGGAAGAAAAAGCTCCCATTGATCACAAATTCACCTCATGGCCGTCCCGTTTCCTGCACCGTGGGTGTTTTCTTCCATTCCTAATGCGTATTATGGTTCTTTCTAGATTAGCTTTGGCTTTTTTAATTATTTTTTTAGTCGGTTACCCTCAGCATTTTGGTTTTGGAGGGGGGTAAATGGGAGGGTGGTTCTTTTGGGACAGCAAAACAAAAGCTCTGTCCTCTCGCCTGCTCTAAATCATGCATGTTGCCGGGACGGTGAGATCAGCTTAGAGCCTGACAAGTTGACCTTATTCTGACACCAGACCCTGCCATCTCGCTCTAATTCATTTTGACTGCTGCCTTCAGTCAAGTGTGAGATGAAATAACTGAGATGGGAGAGAGAGAGAGAGAGAGAGAGAGAGAGAGCGGGAGAGGGTGAGGGTGAGAGATAGAGAGAGGTTCATAAATCTACAATGGTCCCACCTGGAGTCCATTTCAACAAACAAAGACTAGCGTGTGTTCAGAGACATTTGATTTGGCAAGTGGGAAAAGCGACATAAAATAGATGCATTTTTAATATTAGACTGAAAAAGAAAACAAAAAGGAAACCATCTCTCTCTCTCTCTCTCCAACGAGAGAGAGAGAGAGAGAGAGAGACTAAACATAAATCTCTTTTCACACAGACTTCGATGGAAACCCAGTGGAGATTAATTAAACGCCATATTTATTGAATGTATTTTTGACCTGCCGTAGATGCAAAGCTGACTGATTGATCACTTACACTGATGTCTCGGATGCTCCGCCTTGCCTGACTAAAACTCCCAACCGTTTTCATCGCCCTTTCGGCTCCGGTACATTCACCTTGGTTGCGCTTCGGTTTAATAGTGCCGTCTCTGAGAGGAAGTCTCTATTAATTACACCTTGTGCTTCGCCACCACAGGATGGAAGGTTGCTCACTATTATCTCGCCACAAAAGGCTGAATGTGTTTGTGCCTCCATGGTCGGCGTGATGTGTTTGTTAGTTGGGATAACCTTCAACTGCTGAACCAGCCAGTCGGAACAGGCCTGACGTGCTGGCTGCCTCGTTTCTGGCATGTTTCCCCCCCCTTTTCACTTGTTTTTCCTTCCCGTGTGTGTGTGTGTTTGTGTGTGTGCGTGTGTGCTGGGTCTGAGACGCGATGGCAGCTTTTGTGATGCAGGTTTGGATGTTAACACTGGCTGGCACAGACAAAGACGACAACAGACACACACACACACACCCGAACGCTCCGGCATATGCTGCGTTCAAGGTCGCGAAGCCGCTCTGTGGTTGGAGGAAAACGAGTGATTATTGTAGCTCGTGCAGGAGATGAGTGTGTGTTTTTCTTCTTGTTATGCTAATGCAGAGAGGAGGCCATTCTCCGGATCTGTCTGGTCGTCACAACTGCAGCCTGGTTAAAGGTGACCTTTACGGAATTGCTCGGATGCATATGAGGCATCCGTGCGTAAATACAAGCAGCCCATCGAACGCAGGGAAACGCACGAGCGCTCCACTTACGTATTCATAAATGAGGGTTTTCAAGGCAGAGGTACTTGGAATCCCACTTTGGAAACAAATCCACAAATATCTTAGGCTTCAGAGCGAAGAGACGACTGAAGAAAGACGGCGGAGAGAGTCCAAACATCTTTCAGGGTGTTCTCCGGAAGTTCTGTTTACCTGCCAGTGAAGGACAAGTCTGGCGATCTTTAAATCCCCGATATGAATACGTGTGTGTTACTTGTGGTTCCTCACTATATGGGCTCCGTGTGATGCTTTAAAGCGAGATTATTGACTGGGATTTCATCGTTTGAGCTGCGGTCATTTTATTCAGTTGTTTTTATCTTCCTTTGTTGTCCAGGAGAGCATCATGTCACAGAACGTGCAACGTTTCGTTTCAACTGTCCCATTCCAGCTTTGTGCTTTCTGGGACAATCGGATCCCAAGGCGTCATTTGTGAGGTGACTTTCCGTACTATTCAATCGGGTCACGGTGTTACAGGCGCTGCTTCATTTCCGTCTTCAATACGGTCATTCAGAATGAGGGAAGACACTTAATTATTGTTCTTATTTCTGAATCCAAACAGTTGGATGCAGACTGTGACTAAGCTTTCGTTAGAACGGCCTGATATTACTGTTGTGTAAATGCCTTGGAACTAAAACTCGCCCTTATCCTCGCCGTGCACGAGGACAGGCGCTCACGAATACATCAGTGCGCCCGTCTGCTCTTATTGATTCCTGCTTATCAGAAGGCCAAATACATATTTGGTAAAAAAAATTTAAGGAATGCATTTCCAACTTTCTTAATGTCAATTCTCCCAGGGCCTTTCGGGAAGGCGTCTTATGCATTTGCAATTCATGAGGCTTTTGTAAATCAAGCACCCTGATTCTCATCCGAGCGAAATCGGCGCCGCCTGAGTGATGTCCAGCCAAAGGACCAAAGATCCAGAAGCCCGACATTTGTTCAAATTAACCTCCCAATGAACACGTCGCACCGCTTGCTTCTCGCCGGTGTTCACATTCAGCCCGAGTTGAACGCGGCTGCAGATGAGCTCTCCCGAATTCCACGACTGCGTTCGACATTGCTGAATCAGATCTGTGGATTGAATTAGTTCAATTTGGCCTTAATCGGCCCCACTTAGACTCACATTCGATGCTGGAGGCACCTGTAATCTGAGAGAGCCATTTGTTGCAAATTACACACTTGTCTTATTTAACTCATTGTGAACGTGCACGCACACACACGCACACACACGCACAGAGT
The DNA here is from genome assembly GCF_040956055.1 of Brachionichthys hirsutus. Classification (NCBI taxonomy): domain Eukaryota; kingdom Metazoa; phylum Chordata; class Actinopteri; order Lophiiformes; family Brachionichthyidae; genus Brachionichthys; species Brachionichthys hirsutus. Next base: position 5,022,449 of record NC_090919.1, read on the forward strand.
CTTGGTGTTGATACTAGTCTGTTGCTTCTGCGAGTGTGTGTGTTTGTTTACATGTGTAATTACGTGCACGCCTACAGTCTATTTGGTTAATGTTGGCATTCGGTCTCGTGTGTGTGTGTGTGTGTGTGTGTGTGGTTGTGAGCGCACACGTCGATATGAGTGTCAGATGTGTGTGTGCGCGTGTCTGGCCTCTGGGAGTGTCAGATTAGAGGGAGAGAGATTCTCCACCGGGGAACACAGAGGCAGGAGAGGGGGGTGAATGGGACGGTCCTGTTTGTGGACTGTTAGCTTCCAGTTAGCACTCCTCCCCCCACATCCCACTTTAAACCTTCCTGCCATCCTTTTTCAGTCTTTATATCCTTACTGAAGTTTATCAAAGGCTCCATTACATGCTGAGTCTCTTATTTTTCCTTCTTCTTTTGCCGTTTTGTTTATGTTAAATCCATCTTCTCCTTTTCTTCTTTCTCTATCGTCATATTTACCCTCCTCATCCTCATCCTCCTCTTTCGCCTTCATGTTTAGCTGTGGGTTGCTGCTCCCTCATTGACCCTCTCCTCGTCTCTAACACTCCCACGAGTTCGCTCTTCCTCAGAAATATAAAATCTCAAAGCAAGGATGGCGGAACGGCAGCCACACCAAAAAAAAATGTCCGCGCTGCAGCCGTGGCAACGCCAGGGCAGAGTCGCTCCCAGTCAGACAGCCAATAAATAGCTTGTCCATTTCTGACTCGCTACCTCTGGCCAATGATCAGTAATTGCTAGCAGGCCTTGGCTAATCTGAATGAAACGGTTGCTCTCAGATCTTGGATCAGTCGCGCCTTCTACCCACATAATGATGTGGTTTGGTGAGGGAGCAGTGAGAGACCATATCACTGCCCTGCAGGCAGAAACTTTTATACGGGAATGTCATGCTGACGTGAAACTAAAGCTCGGATCACAGCGTCGACTTTGTGTCCCAAAAAACTTCTCACCACGGAGAATTCAGTCTTCAGTTGTGATTCTGGCAGAGAAGTTGTTTTTAGAAAACAGAGTTTTTTAAGATTTCTATTTTTTTATATATATATATATTTCTTTTAGATTAGGTATACTTTATTAAACATTCACAGGGGACATTCTTTTTTCATTCTAGTAGTGTGCAAATACGAGCCTGAGGTACAGAAAACTAAAACCACACATTCACCTCTGTCCTGGAAAAGGTTCAGAAATGGAAAATGGCCTAAATGTTTGATAACCGCTATATACTTAAAGTTCTTATACATAATCATGTAATCACATTTAGTATCACACACACACACTATATATATATATATATATTCCTTTGTGTCTGTTCCGATCAAATCTAAAACACATTAAATCTATTCTGATAAACATCACTCAGTCCGTTTCAATTTAAATATCGCATACATCAATGCAATGCTTGTGCTAGCCTGCAAAAAATAATATGTTTAAATAATGTTTGCTAAAAGCTACACTACAGTTTTTTTTTTTTTTTTTTTTTTAGCAAGATAATCCACCTCTCATATAGTAAACTAGCAATATGGAAACCTTTTAGCTTCTTCTGAGGCTCGGCGTTGCTATCATCCACTGCATGAATGCAATAATGCAGATTTCATTGTGTTAAATGCTCATTTAACGGACCCTTTTCAGTGCACACATCATAACCGATCCTCTGGGACTACAGGTGATATTTGCCCAATCAGTCACAAGTGTTTCCTCAGCTAACTCTCTGCACATGCAAATTATCATGTGTACTTTAACACGATTGTGTAACAACTGATTCTGCCGCCAAGTAGGCAGATGCTCGAGCAGAGGCATCGCGTTGTGCGATATATGATGCATCTACTGGATGGACGTCTGAGAACGCCATGTGGCCATTCCTTCCTGTCCGCCTAGGGGCCGACGACGATGATGATGGGTGTTACACAGGTTTTTACTGTGTGTGTGTGTGTGTGTGTGTGTGTGTGTACAATTTTAACATTAGGGCCTTTCATCGTCTTTAATTGCCACCATATAGAATAAGCACGTTGTTCCAAATGGCTCTTCCTGCAACTCTCGATTTGAAAGCAATCATCCGTGACATTTTCATTTGAATGTGGAGACCATTGTGTTGCTCTCGGTGGATGAGTGACATGACAAAGTGCTGTCCCAGTTAATTAAGGATTTACATCAAATGTCATTTCTGCAAAAGAGTATCAAGCACACAAGGACGGGATGTGCATTTTAATTAAAGCGTGTGCTAGGCTAGCTTTCTAGGAAAGTTGTAGGTGAAAGAAAAAAAACAACATATTTCTTACTGTGTGGAAACACCAAAAATAATGGCCCTACATTTATTTTATCTATATTTTTAGAATCCCTAAGAAACCATACCTGTAGCAATTGGATTCACATTGATATCGTAATTAGTTGTATTTATTTATTCTGGCAGAGAACTGTCCAGAGAGAGGCGGGTCCAAAGAGGCAGGAGCTGATCAGGTGAGATGTGCAACAGGTACCTCGTTCCGTTCAATAATGCAGCTGCAGCTGTGCAGGGCAGAACTCAACCTGCAGCAAAAGTCACCATAGCAACCCTCACTGATGGCGTTCAATGTTAACATTTTATATTTTTTCCTGGCCTCATTCTGGATTGGATCCAGAAGACACGTCTTCTCTGACTTAAGTGTGCAGCTTCCTTATAGTAGCGGCATGTTAGTTTACCACTTGCTGGTGATGACAGGCACGTTTAAATCTGACTCTGTTGCATTTTGGTTCAATACCGGCATCAAATCTTCAGTGTTTTCGTACCTGCAGTTTGTTTCATTTGCTCATGGCCAAGGATTAAAAAGCAGCGTTTTATTTTGCTAACCAGTCTGACAGGTGAGACATTTATTGGACAGGTTTAATGAGGGGAAAACTCTTGTGACAAATATTTATGCAGCATTGAAATGGGTCCTGTTTGGTGTCACAAAAAGCTTGCTATAATGAGATTCTGGTTTATTGCTGTGCAATAATTAGACACTTTAAAACAACAAGTTTTTGCAGCTTTTTACTTATTTATCTGTGGAAAACGTGCGCTGATTGGCATCTATGTTTATCAAATAATTTACATAATTCAATACAGATCAATTAAAAGATAACACTTCCTTACAGATTTCATGATCAGTCGATGGATTTGTCAGCAGATGAGCTTTAAAAATAATAATCTCAAGCTAAAATTCCCTATCTGCCATCAATAAAATTCTTCAGTCGGCTTGTTTGCATTCAGTTTAAATAAATCACTCCAGAATTAAACTGAAAGTGAGCCAAGTCATCCCCTTCTTGAAGGTCACGACCTGGCTGCCCACCTGCCTGGGTCTGGTCTGAGGTTTCTTCCTGTTAAAATGATTTTTTTTTTAGGTGTATCTTCTGTTTAAAAAGAAACTTTTTATGGTCCTGAATTTTCCGAGGAAACATGCACAGGCAGTTGATGCTCAGCAGCAGGCAGCGGGAATCAGCCAGACTTGGACCTGGAACAGGATCAGAGCTTGTTGGGGGTGGTAACCGGCAGGCCGGCGTCCAGCTTGTGACGGGGCCACTGGGTTACACACCAGCCGCTTTGGCTGGAGTCAGGTAATGACATTAGCTTATTGTTATTCTGCAGGGAGCACAAAGGCCACGCGCATTTTTCTGTTGAAGTCGGAACACATGCTGTTTAATGGGGTTCTCGCTTCTAGTGTCCGTCCTTCACAGAGTTTGCAGCCGAGAAGCTGAAGTGACAGTTATGAGAAGCCCACAATAGAGAAAAGAGCCTTACATCAATTGTGGTTTTGTGCATTTGGCCACTGTCACTCATGTCATGTCTTGTTAACATCGCTTTGAGTTTCACAGTCACTTTTCATTTATACTGGCTCATTCATACTGCGCACAATTTTTATGTTCTACATCACAGTTTCTGCTTTGGAGAATCCAATTTCACCTCAGTCCACTCTAGTTTATTGGTGCCAAAGTGAACGATTTTTTTCCCAAAGAATCAAGATGAAAGACTTTATAATGTTGAAATTGCTGCTCAATGCTGTACTTTTTTTTTTTTGTTTAGAAACAAAGGTGAAAAAAAGAAGTATACACACGGAGTAATAACTTTATGCCCTTTTCTCAGTTTTGTTCTGTTGCCTTCTTTGCTCCTCTTTTCTCTTCTTTGTCTCTGTCATCATACGTGGACATATGCAGTCAGAAGTCTTTGTTATAAGTCACCGCATATTTTTTTAATGTGTTCAGCTGACATGCTAGAGAGATGCAGTTTTCATCTTCTGTGATTTATTATTCTACTTATAAAGTGTATATATACGCTTCAGGGAGGACAAAATGCAGTTATGAATGTCCAACAGAAATTGTGTAAAACAAATGTTTTTCAATATGAGTATTTTTAAAAGCTTTAGCTTCTCTTCTATGATGTATTTAAAAGTCCTCAGTGAAATTCTTTAAAAAAAAAATATTTGAAGCGTCGCTGAGCCGTTTACCAGCGGGAGGAGAGGACATATTTGTCATGTTTAAACTTGGGGGGGGGGGGGGGGGGTCTCCACTCGTATCTCTGCATCAGTGGGACTCACTGTAATGTAGGCTGCTGTAATTACACTCTCATCGTGCCTGTTGACCACTGACTGGAGGGGAAATGCACTTGATAGAAGTAGAGGGAAAAAAGATTGGAAAGAAAAAACGCAGGCTTTAAAAGCCAATAACACAGGCTGCTACTCAATTACAATGTCAATGATGATATGCATGGTGTTGTGATTTATTTTCAATATTCACGCCTTGAAAAATCTTGTGATAAAATCAGTCGTACCTGAAGTGGCCAATTCCATTCACATCACAGTGCATGCTTGGAAGGCTTGAAGTCGCATGAGGGCATCCTCCGACCACTATGGGGCGCCATATTATTGTGGCTTGTAATATTTAAGTTTCTGTTTGGACGACAAACAATGACAGCTGTTATCGCCATAGAAAATATAATGAATAACTATATAAGATATAGCTTCACATAATTCAGTGCCTTGATTGGTGGGTGGGTGTTTAGCTTGTTGCGCTAAGATTAAAACTAATAATAATGCAAAAATGACAGACCGAGGAGTAGAACTGCTTTTATTATTACGGGTTTCTTATATGTTCAAGGCTGGATTACCAAGAAGGGTATGATGACACCACTGTTCTCATATGAACAAACAGGTAACTTGATTTCTCAGCTGGGAACCATATTATAATATATTTAGCAATAATTAGCAATAATATTCTATTTTCATTAGATATGACGTTAATTTTTTTAGGTTTAGGCATTCCACCCATCAAAAGTTAGCATTTGCTCTCCTCGGGGAAATCGTTAATCTCCATCCCGTAAATACTTGCCGATCACATTTGGCATGTGTTAATAATGCCTTTGGATCAATGACATCAGCGTGAATTTATCCCAAGAATCAGAACCCGATACCAATTCTGCCATGGCTCGTTTGGTGTTTGCGATCCCGCGTTCTCACTCGGGGATGCAGAAGTTAAACCTGAGTAATGATCAGTAGTAAAAGGTTAGTCAGGCGCAGGCTGCTGCGTGTAGCATTAAGATGAATAATTGATTCATTGGTATTTCAAGTAAATTGAAATCAATGCAACATATTTTCTCTGTGTAATGGTATTAGCAGCTGTGTATGTAACCATTAGTGTCTTATGAGATATTTGTTACCAGTGATCTTCTGTGTACCCACTATTTGCTGCTGTTTCACGATGATGAAGAGTCAGTAAGAGGATTGTTCTTTGTTTCCAGATACAATGCAGTGTTATTTATATGGGGTGCTTTATATATATATATATATCTGTTCAGAAAGAGTTTTGGATTTTTAATGATTAAAGAAGTACATTTTTATTTTTAATAAGCTCTGGTTTTCCCTCTTGTTTATTTGGACCCATTGCGTTATTACATTTGTGCAGAAGCGACAGTCGTAGCTCAACCAAGCGTCCTTTCCTGCATCGAAGCTTGCATTCATGCACAGAACGGGTGTGAACTTCTGCCTTTCCTTTCAAAGCCAAAGAAAGGCAAAATGTATGTGTGCTCAAAGTCGTCCTTGAATCTTTTCATCCCAGGTCTGTCTTCCAGGAGACAAAAGCGTAGCAGTCGAGTCAAATCCAACATGGAAGCGCAGACCATCGCGTGCACCAAAGAATGTATTTATAAAAGCTGCCACTCAGTGAAGGACATGTTTCTCTCTTTGAGACAGTTTTATTATTATCTTTTTTTTTAAACCGAAACAAGGATGGCTGCTAAGAATAATGAAAGGTTTGTACAGTAGAATGGTCTGTCATACAGAACACGACATCCAAAAACCACCATCACGTCGCTCCCACCGTACCGCTGTGGAAAAAAACAAAAACCTCCCTTCCGTCTGCACTCCCGACTTAACCCAAACCCTAAACCCTAAACCCCTAACACCGAGGGAACGCCAGCATATGGTGTTCATCTCGCAGTTTGTGCAGGATTTGTTATCCTAATGTCATGCTGCCATGTGGTTTGTGTGCCGGAATTAGAATGAGCCACATGACATGTGCAGAATACAATTACGCTATCTTGTATGTGTGTGTGTTGCACCTCCGCTCCACTTCACAGAATGACTTTTGTGTGCAAAAGCAAGCTGGACTGGCGGTGAACTTCACACTGCAAACGTTAAACATTAATTTGATAATGTAGATTTAAGATCTAGTCTGATTTCTTTTGGAATGGATCATCTTGCACTAGCTGTGCAACACATAATTTAATTACATGTCACTTGGCTTAATTGAAAACATCCTCTTGCCCAGGGATTATATTGGAAAGTCACCAGACTGATCCGGTGGAGTGTTTGATCTGCCACTTGCTTAGAGGCTTCTTATAAAAGAGCAATGATGTTTCATTTTGTAAAGCAGCACATCCTCGGGGTCTCTGAGGTATCAGAAGACGCAGAGTTTAGACGGAGACTCCACAGCTCCAACCGCCACACCAAAATATGACACTCTGTCTTACCAAATGTGACTTTTCAGTAAAAAAAAGCCTATATATATGAACAATATCTCAATATCTGCTGGGCACCCTCGGGATGAATGTTTAACATTGTTAAAATGTCACCATTTTAATTTGTTTAATGCTGTTTGGTTTGTGGCAGTGAATCTAAAACGAATGTCTTTCCCCTTGGCCTCTGATGCATATTTGTAAGTTGTGCTAATGATCTAAATGGAGCCTGCTTGCATGCTGAACTTAGGTTGGTGGAGCTGGTAGCATCGTCTAACGCTACCATCAGGGTAGGGTTGACATAATGAGCAAATTAGCATAACAACAATCATCTTGGATTATTATTGTATCATGAACATGTATGTCACTATATTGTTACTCCCTCTACTGCCACGTGTCAACCTATGTGTGGGACCATTTCAGTTTTAGCAGGAGCAAGATGGTGTTTTTTTTTTTTTTTATGCCATGCTGTAGGATAAACCAGGAGTCTCTCAGATGCCATTTATTCAGCAGCTCACACCAGGCCCTTGCCTGACTTTGGCTTTCAGCATGTGGTTTGCTTAATGATGCAGCACCTTGCTTACTTCACTGACTTGGCCCATGAACAAAGGTTGCGAGCTTTGAAAGGCCTTTCAGGCACTGCTGAGGGCCCTTGTTTTCATTCCGGTTTGATGGACACTGCGACTCAGTACATTTGCATCCCTCAGTGGTGGAAGTCTCCCGGGTGTTTCTACATGCTTGGACTGCAACACTTGCTCTGACCTCATTCTTAAACTGGGTGGCCTTGTCCTGAATTGGATGATAGAATGGTGACGGTGGCCTGCAGGAGAAAAGAAGGTCAAAGCATTTCGGTGTCTATGGTGGAACAAAAAGAAGCCTCTGACTTCCTTTAGGCGTGTTGTCTTGCTCAAGTGTGCATGTATGTTTGGTGAAATGCATGTGCTATTTCCTGCACCCATGTCAGAATCCATTCTGGTTTTCCTCTTCCTCATCTGAGGCCAAACAAAGGGTGACAAGGCATCAAAGTGGGGCCATGTCTCTGGGTGTTTCTGCAACGGAGATTGAGGCAGAGGGAGCCGGGCTTTGCACGTGAAAAAGGGGGGGGGGGGGTGTTAAGATTAAGGGTGCATTCACACTTGGAAAGTTCGGTTGGATTAAATTGTACTCTGGTTGCCCGGTTTGTGTGTTCCGTTTCATCAAGCGTGAACGCTACCATCCAAACCTATGAGCAAGCCAGACCGAGGCCCATCTGTTCAGGAGGCGTCGGAATGCTCAAAACGAGAAAAATACAGAAGGCCCATTGTGTTGGAGGAAGAAGGTGTCTTAAGGATGAGAATGGAAGACCACGGATGTAAATAGTCACTTGAATAATAATTACATTGTAAATAATTCATCATTTTAAAAGAGCTATTAGCCTTCCCATCAACTGTATTCATTTTCTGACTGTTCCTATTGGATAGTTTTGCAGCTCTTCCCTTTAGCTTTTCCCTGAGATCGTGAGTCCAAGTTTCACCTGTTCTCTTGGTCTCTGTATAATCGGGCTCCAGACCTTGTTTTCCAGACCTAGGGTCATGGTCTCTTTCCAACACTTTCATCTCTCTCCCTCTCTCTCTTTCTTCGGCGTGGTCTCCATCCTCCTCCTTTGACCTCTTCTAAGAGCAACTTGGTTTTTTAGTCTCCACGCTTGATTGGAATGTGCAGAATCTTGTGACCTCTTTCTGGATCCTCCATATAAACAGTCTTGCAGTCCACCTAAACCAGTGTCGTCTCCAGTTCCAGCTTTAACATCATCGATAGTACTGGTGTCAATAAATAACATCTTTCATTCCCTGTAGGATCTGATATATTTTGGGGCCTTAGAATACGGCTTTATGCAGTCATTTATGCTTGTGTGAGTTGATCTTTTCACAATTTAAAACAATGTCTTTTGCCTTTTTTAGCTCTTCTGCAAAATGCCAAAAATATTGAAAGAAGCGTCTCCGATTTGCCATTAGAATGGGAAGGGAAGATAATGACTGCATATTACATTTTGAGTGAGGTATTCATTTATCCTTATTCAAACTCATGATCCAACTATTAGCTGCCAAATTCTTTGCAGAGCATGAATCCCTTTCAGGCAAAATTGATTTGGTCTGCATAAATTCTTTTAAATCTGTCCTGATAATGAAAAAGCATCTCATCTGAAGTGTTCTAAAGTAAAGCAACAGCAGCAGAAAAGGTAAATAGGGATTTAGTCACAGAGTGAAGAACAAAAGTGGAGACATGTTTACACATCGCTGTTTGTTTGCCTGGTACAGAAAGCGCCGTCTCAACTTTTCATTGTGCTGATAATGAAAAGTGGGTGTTTGTTTTCATAATGAGCGACGGCGGTATCAGCAAACCCTCCACAGGTGCGACACTGAGAGACTCCCTCCCTCCCCCCCCCCCAAATTATCATTTTTGTTCTGAACTGTCAGCAAAGCAGCATGAGCGCCGCTGTCTGCTCTTTATTCCAATCCATTAGTCGGCTCATAAATCAAAATATGCTGCATAATGAGTGACACAGAGAAAACTTTCCCCCAGTCTTGGGGGTGGGGGGGGGATCTCCATTGTGGAGTTTTCTCCATGGGAAGCACCTTCAAGGCCTTATTGAGGCTGCAGTCATTCAGTTTGTAATACAGAGCTGTGATCTGTTTGCGTTATGTCCGACAGTGGGAACGGTGCTTTCAGGGTTAGGGCAGTATTTCTGTGATGGTCAGTCCCTCGTTGCAGTACTAGTACAGGCATTGCTCCTACTCTACTACTCTCATTAGTGCCGCTGCTACAGGCGCGTTAACCGCTCTGATCCTTCACACCAGAAGTTGCCACTTGATGGTCTGCGGGTTAAATATGGACCTCGAGAGGCTTCCATCTGCTCCGCAAAAGCCTTTTTCACATGTATTGTTCAGACAACTGGAGAAATTTAACTTGTGTCAACTGAGCTGAGCGCTTGCACTTTATCTTGTGTGCCTCAAGAGGCCCAGAGTCTGTTATGATTCCTTCTGCCGGGCTGAGCTCATCGTTGGCATCAAATTTCAGTTACGTTATTGCACTGCATCTGAGATCAGCTGTAACACATGCACAACTTCTGATTGGTTGTCAAGTCCAGAACGCACGCTCTGGCCAAGGAGTCATGGGAATGTAGTCTAAGTAGACATCGTCCATCGTGGACTGTTCCTGTCCCGTTTGTTGGCGACCCCAAACCGGATGATGATGGATGGGCAGAGAACAGAACGGATTGCAGCATCTCTTGAGGCAGCTTTAACTTCCTGAGTTGGCACAGGGAGGTGTCGTGCTTTGCTCAATTTCATCTTGTGCGTTTTGTGTACAAGGAGCCATGCTTGCTCTTATCAGAATATCAATCAAGACTGGACTTTGATTTGTTAATCGCATGCTTTTTCAAGAAGCTGTACATTCGCCGGCATGGTGACACCCATTCTTGATAAGAGTTGGTAAGAGCACCGACTGCTGCTGCTGGGACTGCACTGCAGGTCTAGAACTGCTGTTGCTACGTGCATTGTTTAATTCTAATAGTACTACTGCTGTCATTGTTACTACATCCTGCACATGATTAGCAAGCTTTTGCATTTGCTGCACTGAAATCCAATACAAATGTCCAACTAGAATCAATCAAATGTCTCCTACTATTACTTTTTATTGATCAACAATCAATTTAAAATCAATCAAGCTGCAGCTTCACATCCGATGGGCGGTGCAAACTCAATATGGACCAGACGGGGTTAATTGTGATAATTCCAACCAAGGATTCCTCCATTCAAACAAAGCCTTTTCTCGCCCAACTGTTTATGTTGATAAGCTATTTCTATTCAGGTTTGTGATTTCCATATTTCCCTCTGGCACTGACTGGTTGTATTGTAATAACCGTCCATTTCGAGGGGAGCCAACACTGGCCTGTGGACAAAAAAATAAAACATGAAGGGGTCCCTAATGACAAGGTGGAAAAATGTCACCATAAGAGCCTGCAGAGACTCTGGATTGCCGCCATGCTAAATAGAGAGCAAATAACGTTTGCCACTTCTTTAGAGCTCATTTACACGTAAGGGTTGGCGTTGAACACGGAGAATAAACTGTGCTTGAACTCCTGCTTGTTGGGAAACACCATGTATAATAATGTACATGGATAAATAATGAATCTCCTTGGTGTAATTAGAGCAGCTCATGGAATACATCTGCCCAAATTAGACCCTGAGAGTATTTCCAGTGTGTTTAATGTGGCATTGAATAGCTACTTGTTAGTCTACTCCTCTTACCCAAGTCATCTTTAACTCCCATTAACAAAACAATCTCGGGCCTCATCGGACTCCTGATGGTTGCATTTGTTCAAGCGATCAGGGTTTTCTTGATTGGAGTGTAAAAAAAAATACAAAATAGATTTCTCGTAATGGACGGCAGACCTGGTAGCAGTCATTAATGGCAAAAGAACAACAACAAAAAAAAGGCAGACAAAGCGTGAATGTCAGCAGAAGGAGGGGGCGGACAGAGGAAAAGGAACGGGGATTATGATAATGCTGGAGGCGACAGCTGTTCAGCTGTGGCAAGCAGCTGGATCCACCGGAGGGGATGAAGCCTGAGCCAGGACCAGGAGCCTCTGTCCACGCCGCCACGGCGGCAAAGGCAGCCAGGACGGAAGAACAAAGGAAGCAGAGCTGCATACAAATGAGTGTTGAAAGTAAACTGGCGATGATTGAATATATTAAGGCCATGTGCATAATAAAAGGATCTTTGCTCTGTGTGTTGACGGCACAGCGTGTCAACTCTTAATAGTGTCAGGAAAGAGGAGCCAGGCTAATTATGCACGGACAATATCAGTGAACTCGTCTGTTGGAATGCTGCATCTTGGAACGCAGTTTCATGGGGCTCTGCAGGAGCCTTTTGTGTCTGAGGAAATTATGATGTCATGGTGATGTCATTGGGTTTGAAGGATGCAAGCTTTTGAATAGCGAACAAGCATGGCATACTGTGGACCTTGTAGTTTAGCTGCTGCCTGTGAGAAGGCAATTTAAAACAAAACAAAGAAAATGTTTTTTGAAGCTACGTTCTCTTTACTGTTTTAAAAAAAAATGCTTTCAGCCAAATGGAAAAAGCTAGATGCAGAAATGTAAGGCCACCAGGACAGCGTTAATATTGAAATGGGATGGATGTTGGGAAAAACCCAAGATGAAAAACATTTGCATCATCCTATATACTGGCATTTTTAATGTTGAAGAAGAAATGGGTGCCTTTTTAATTATGTAATGTGTTGTTTGAACTTATTTTGGAAAGGAAAAAACATTGCCTGACATACATTAAATCATTTTATGTGCTCCTTAATTGAGTGAAGTGAATTTAATTACATCTTCACTTCTGCAAAAAAACCGAGGATCTAGAGTGCAATTTTATTGCATTGCATAACTGAGATTTATTGAGGCTTTTGATTATATGGGTTCGTTTTTATTCACTTTCATTTAAAGTTGATCACATTTTATACAATAATGGAAGTTTTAATCACAGAAATGTGCCAGATAATGTTTTCATGAAGTCAGCGTAAGGATGAGGGCTACACCGCTTCCATGTTTGCATCCACAGGTCTGGCTGGAGGGACGTCCGCGCTCAAGACTAGCACAGATACGGTTTCATATAGACCTTGGCCCACCTGGGCTTTCATTCTCTGATGTTTAGTTTGTCATTTTTAATATTGCTGTCTGGACATATTTTTTATTGGGGCTTTGAAAGGAGGAGAGGCATCTCCATCCTCCTGTGCATGTACTTAGTTCATCTTTCTTGTAATTTTGACTTTCAGATGGGGTGAAATTGCAGGTGTATATTAGACATCAGAGTCTGCAGTGTTTCCCTTTGCAACAGCCTGCATTAAAGAGACAAAAACATCACAGATCATCTGCTTTATTTCCTTATTCAAACACATCTTTATGAATCTTCAGCAGCAAATGCTGGCAATGACGCCTAAAGATTAAAAGGGCTGCATATCTGCAGTCAATGATTATCTAGCTGTGTCTGTTGAAGTCACTTTAATTGACGTATATTCATATAAAGTGATTCTTTATCCCCCTAGGTATAGATTTGTAAGGCTTACGGCATCATTTATTTGTGACAGAACAGTGAAATTATGAATCAAGATCTGTATCTGGAAATTGGATTTCTCATTGATGCCCCTTTGAGACTTCCAATAAGTCTGTCTTCACGTCTCGTTTGGGGTAAAACTGCAAATATACTGCATGTGCTACAGTGTTGGTGTTTTATGAAGATAGAAAACAGACATGTTGACATTGACATTTTTACTCATGCTTTGGACTGCACCTTAATGAATATTTCTTTTCTGACAGCAGTTTCGATGAAGAGGCTAGATGTATGCTGAAGGTGCCACTCTGTGACCATGTGACAACAGCGTATTTTAGCGTTTTTAAACCCCACAGCGTTTTATTCCTGCTCTGTAGCTGTAGTGTTTTAGTTTAGTTTCACTTTTTCATATCGACTTTCTTTCCAGATCCAATAAACTTCCTATATGATTCATGCATGGAGGTGGTGGGGGGGAACAAAAAAGAGCTAAGGACAGTAGATACTTCAATGCTAATGTTGCTTGCTTTTTATGGTCATTGTGCACTTCAGGTGAAAATGGAAATCATTGGTAGAGACTTTAAAATGCTTTGGTAAAATGCTATCATTGAACATTTAGATACACCTACGACATCTTTTTTATTTTAACAGAAATGGCTTAACGCACTGTCGCTCAACTCTCCTCAAATTACCCCGTCGGTTGAGAAATGCTTGTGTAAGCTCCGTTCTGCTTGAATCTTTGAACATAAAGAAAAATCCAGCCCAGACACTTTCCACTACGCCGGAAGCAAATGGGCGACTTCATTCAATGCTCATATTCCGTTGGGGTTTACTTGAGCAAAGGCCTGACATGCATGTGAAGCTGCCAAGACCTCTGTTGTTATTGGAGAATTCCAGTACATGTCTTCCTAAGGTCATTGACCCCATCAGGTACCCTCGCCCACTCCGTCCTTGTGAAGACCCGCGTTCAGCTTGTGGTCCCCGGTGGCCCCCCCCGTCGAACCCCATCACCTCGTCCTTAGTAAGCAGCTCGAATCAATGGACAGATTTGAGGGCCAGAAGTCTCGGCTCAGTTCCTTGGCTTCATCGATTACCATCCCCATTACAGCGCTCACACTCCCGAGCTCCCTGGCCTATTTTTTTTTGTAATGCCTCACTTTCTTTTTTCCCTCTTCCATCCATCTCCAGCCTTCCCCTTTTTCCCTCTCTCTCTTCATCGCTCTCTAACTATAAATCTTCTCTTTCCTCTTTGTTTAATACAAAGACTTTCCTCGAACTTATCTAGTCTCAAATCCTTTCTTCTTCCATGTTTTTTCTCTCTCCTTTGTGTCTTTGTCTCTTGGTCTCTCACCATATATTCCTTTTATCTTTCCCGTCTTCTGCTATATCCCATATCTCTCTTTATCACTTCTTCTCCCCCCCCCCGCTCCCTGCACTCTTTTTCTCAGTCCCAAAGGCCTCTGGCTCCCAGCAGTGGATTATCACTTTCACTTCTAAGGAACTCCGATCCCACAGTCCTGGTAGTCCAATTAGCTATCAGATTTAGCATCAGTCATTGCGGTGGAAACTCCAACATCGCATTCTCACTTCCAATCACCGAATTATATATTTGCATGGATACATGTTGTGTGGCTACATGGGTATTGATGATACCCTGTATTTGCAGTGGAATGACAGTAACGTCAGCTATCAAATAGAGACTGTTGTTGTGGATGCACGGCATATTTTAAAAGAATCCGGGGGGGGGGGGGGGTGATGCGCTGTTGCAGTCTCATCCTTAAATACAAAAATAAACAAACTGCCAATTTGATCAGAGCCTTATTACAGCAATGGCTCAGACAGGTGGACGAGAAGAGAAAGAAATCCTCAAAAGAGAGATCAAAAAGAAAATGAAGACACGCTCGTTAGACATGAAGGAGGAGGCAAAATGGAAACATTTGGGTGATTAGATAAAATTGTGAAGTAAGGTAGTGGTTGAAAGAGACTTTTAGTAAAAAATAATAAACAAAGGTGCAAATTTCCCACTATTTCCCACGACAGAAGAATAAAAACTCGTATCGGTGGTTTGGAGTGACGTCAGGATGATATTTAAGTAATTTCACAAAATGAGTGGTGATTAAATTCTGCTACTGGTTAACCTAATGGTGTCATTATTATTGTTAACAATTATTCATGTTACTATGATGTCATCAGTGTAGTTTTAACACACGATGCCTCACGAAAAAAGGCGAAGTACTTGGGGACAAAAAGAGTTCATATCTGGGGCAGCACGGGGGGTGTAGTGGTTAGCGGTGTCGCTTCACACGAAGTTACTGGGTTCAAATCCTATTGGTGAGGAGGTTGTGGGTTTCTCCTCTTGATGCATAAATCCTTCGAGCCGTCCTGAGGCCTAAGACGACTGATCATGCACCTCTTCACTTTGGAGCTTATCCAGTTAGACCAGAACTAGATGTAGCTCGGAGAGCTTGTGTAGCTGATGATCACCAACATGATGGGATGAAACGCACTGTCCCACGTTTTAGGGCTCTCCTGGGAGCTGTGACTCACCTCCGAGTCAGCATTGGTGCATGTAGCAAGCCAACGCGGGATGAAAAGTTTCAGCTGCAGGCCTCAAAGTGGTGAAAATTAAGTTTAATATGATGTCCCTTTCATCAAAAGATGAAATGGAGGCTCTCGTTGTGACTAACGGGGAACAGCTGCAGGGAACTCGAGGGCCTGCTCTTCCCCAGGTTCGGACACAACTGTGGAGATTTATTCGGTGAGCTCAAGCTCTAGAATTTCTTCTGCTGAAAGGTATGTGTCGTTGGTAGAGTATTAAAATATAGTTCATAATCTGCATTATGACCACCAGTAGTTTAATATTACATATAATCCTCATACCCATTTTGGTACCGTATTTAAACAAGCACACTAAGTTGTCCAACATATTCGAGCTCTATCCGCCTTCCATTTTGACATTATACAATGAAAGTCTCCACATCTTGTATCCGTAGATTAGAAAGCGCAACAGCGTAAATAATTTCCCTTGTTTCTCCCACAAGTCCTCTGCTACCCAGATGTGCTTCTTTTTCCACCTGAGAGGTCAGTGCAGTGCTTTTCTTTTTTTTATGTGGACAGAGCAAAAGGCAAGCAGACGCAGAGACCCATGTAATTGCCCCTCTCCTCCTCTCTGCCCGGGCAGTTTAATGAATGGTGGCAATCTTAAACTACTGTTAAAATGGTAACGAGTTTGTGGGTCGCTGCCTGGCCTCGCATAAAGAATGTGGTCAAGGTTCAACGCAAAAATGACTTCAACCAGATGTGACTACTCGGTGATGGCTGGTGTCCTCAGCCATTGGATGCTTAGGATTGTGGTTATGGGGGACTATTTGGAAGAATGAAGCACTATTATTTTGTACAAGCATTCTGCATGTTCCCGAGCAGCAAACACAGCAGAAGGGAAACGTCCTTTGGATGGGGGGGGGGGGGGTGTTAGACTCGGAACACCATTATCCAGACACTACTTCTTTCAAATGTTTGTTCAAATGACAAACGTGCCATTCGATACTCTTCTCTTCCATTTGATTTGACCTGCTCACTGCTGGGAAATTGGCTTTATGAATTTGCTGGAAGAAATCAGGGGTGCTGTTGGTCTCCATTAGTGTAGCGTTTGAATATTGTGAACGCCGCAGATTACAATCCATTTGCCTCTTTTTATCTTTGTAGTTCAGCATAAATGCCACTCCAAGGGATACATTTAGGATTAGGGTTGCATTTATGGCCATATTTAGAGTGATTTAAGAACTGCCTGATGGTCCTACTCTAGTGGAAGATTTCAGGACTGAAGTGTTTTCACTTAGGCAGCCAATACCCTAAAAATGAATATAGATGTATTACTGACAGATTTACAAGTTGATGAATATATGTTTGTGCATGATAGGACAATATTTTTGGGAGACGGCAATAAGGACATTTTAAGAGTATTTTTCCCAACTAAAACCTAACAAAGATTGGAATATATTTCACTTTGCAGGTATGTTCAGATTTTAATCTCATGATGTGGCTGGATTAAAATCACAACACGGCACTGGTATTTCTCACATAGTCTATCTAACAAGGACACATATTAAGCTTGTGGTGGCATTAATTGGGAAGTCCAGACCTTTTGGTATGGACCAAAGTCTAGGACCAACATAGTGGACACATCCACTATGACCAGGGCTACACTGCTGGAAAGGCTTAAAACAAGCAGGCCGCTATAAAATGTGCGCTAATTGTCAAAACAATTACTATTAGATTTAACGTTTGAGAAATCTGAAGTGCTCAAAACACTGAAATAGACTTGCAGGTTAAGATACGTGGGTGGAAGGAAGCACGACTGCGGTGATGGTGCACGACCTGCAACGCCACTAGCTTGAATGCAGCCAGGAAACGTGTCTCCATGTCCTCTGTGATTGATCTCATGTCTCATTCTCTGATAGCACGAATATCCGCCTGTAGTTAAGTGTGTGTTCCCCCATCATTGTATTTTGTGTCTGGCAGTGATGGAGACAGAGATGGTTCCAAAAGTATCCATACAGTCAGTCCCTAGATTTAATTGGCTTGAAATGTACTTGTGTGTCCCAAGAATATAAATTGGACCTCATCTAGTTGGGGGAAAAAAACCCAGACAAAAATGAGTTCCTCTGTTTTTTTTATTTTATTACCGACAGCGATGAATCGATTATGTGTGTGGTCTGGTTCTGGAGAATGCGATGGGTTCTGGAGGGCCGAGGAGACAGCTGGGGGGGGTGTCACACATTTGGATGGAGCATTAGTTTTTTTGCTTCAAGAAATGAATGAGGACATTGTTTGTCCGGAGCCTTGGAGCTCTGTCCCTCTTTATTTAGTCGTCTTCTTTCTTTAACGTCTTCTCCCTCTGTCTCCTCTTCAATAGCTGATTGATAGCGCTCCATTAACACACATTTGACCGGAATGTCCCAGGGGGACAAACGGTCGTTGTCAAGCCGGAGCTTGTGGTCAGCTCGGCCATGATCTTGACTCTCAATGCGGTCTCTTGTAGCTCTTGCATGAAGTCATGCAGAGGTCCTGACCAGCCTGTTGACTTTTCCCTCAATAAAAGCCATTGGGCTCGTTGTCGGCCAGCGTACCAACAAGAAACCCACAGTGAGTGATTATGCGGTCGTGGTATTACAAGGTGGCTACTTCCTCTACACCAGTTTGATTAGGTTGCAAAGTTCATCGCGAGCTTCTCAGGCATGAACGAAATGGCGCCGGCGGGTCATCCTCTTGGCCTGACATGATGCTGCGAGTCATTTCCATTTCATCGGACTGACTTTTCTCACTCTTCCGGATGGGGTCTTTACCGGTCCCAATCTTGCGACCTTCAGGCAAATGAGCTGTGCCGCTGCCAGCCTGTAGTCCTGATGGACTGCGCTGTACTCCAGAGGCACATGGAAGAATCTCGCTCCTGCGCTGTTCAGCAGTTTTGTCAATGTGGCGAGGTGCGTTCCTGCCAAATAAACGCTGTCCACGCCTCCTGTCGCTTATGATTCATGGAGAAATTCATCCTCGCCCTGTCCAATTCATCCCAAAGGGAAAAGCGTTTTTTCATTTGAGTAGAACTTGTACATCGGAGTTGGACTGAACATGGAAATGGAGAGGTAGAAATTATATAATATAATATATGTTTTTTGGCATGTATATGAACAATGAATGTCTGCTTTTGTTATTCATGACCGAGGAAACAATTTAAAAAGACAGACAATTATATCTTTAACCCATTAGGATGAATGAAGAGGCGTCAGCATATTAGATTATGATTTTTTTAAATTAAATAACACTGCTAATCCAGCACGGGGGCAGAGTACATAAGGCTGACTGACCAAGACAGCCCAGTTGTTCTGCGGCATCACTAACATTTCAAAAGATGGAATTTCCCTTCCTGCCTTCGCTTTTTTTACCTAAGACCCTACAGCTTTAACCTTGTTCCTGGCAGAGGTTAACTTTAGAACAGAAAAACAGTGACAATCTCACGGGCCCACACCTGCTTAGCACGGAAAACCTGAGAAAGTCACAAACAAGCTGGTGAACATTTAAAAGAAGCTTAAGCAACCAATTTTTTTCTCTCTCTCTCGACTAAAAAGGAACCAAAACTAGATTTATTATTAAACTGTTTTTGTTCAGCAGTGACAATTAAATTCTAATATTTTTGGTAAGTGTCAAGCTTTGCACCAGTGTCTCATTAGAGAAAGCACATCTGTGCAGAGGCGGACATCCTGTTTCACAGAGATACCAGTTAAGTCACAGTATCCCAATGATGAATACGGGAACATTGGCTAAGTGCTGCATGGATACAAATTCATCATCAGGAGAAGTTGTTTTTTTCCTCCCCAGTAAGAGGTAGAGAAAAAAAGCATATTGTACACCGTCACTATATTTGCCACTACAGAGGCTGTTAACATCCCTGGAAAGTTCCAAACGTCACTCTGGTTGAACATCCTACATTTCTGTTGCTCTGAGCCAAGAATGTAGAGACTCCACCAAAAGCATCTGATGGCAGTCTGTTGTGAAAATAGGCCTAGAGCTCTCAATGCTCAACCGCTATGTCCCTAGCTGTGGCGCTCAGCTTTGACCAATTTTCCTGCAGAAAGATAATCTGAAATATCAAAACCAGCCCCACCTCAGGGGAAGGTCTAATGAAAAATTAATTTTTTTGCTTCAAGCTTTGCAGTCTTGCTTTGACACAAAAGGGCAACATAAAGGCCCTGCTTTATTCTGGGGACTTATGTTTTGTAAGGCTAAATGTTCTGAGGGGATAAAAAGATATTTGATAAAACGCCTGGGCCTGCAGCCAAGTCAGCGGAGTAAAGGCTTTCATCTGTGACAAAGAAATCAACCAGCTATTCATGTCAAAAAAAATTCACTTGGCTGTCTTTTTATTTCGCCCAGAAAGTTACATCTCTTTTTGGCTATGCAAGTCACAGAAAATTCAAGGAAAAATTCACCCTAATAATATGAGCCATAAGCACTTGCCATCAGCCGCAGCAAGGACAGATTGTGTTTGCCTTCTACAGCTTAGGCTGTATCAGGAGTGTCCACATTGCATATAACTTCCTTCAACACAGCCTGCTGTTGGCGGTGGCTTCTGGGCCGGACCCCCATGGCCAAATGCTCGCCTCCTGTCTAAACACAGCCCAAGGTTTTTTCCTCTTGTTCCTTTACCTAGAACTGCAAGCCAACCTGTCAGTCACACCGGCAGGCCCCACTCTGCAGTCTGACCCGCTGGCGGTTTTTTGCCATGGCAACGTAAATCCCACCAGACCTGAGACTGTCAAGAACAGGAGTTCTCAGGAATATGAAGACGAGACTCTCTGATCCAGTGCGTTTGTGTCCCGGAACCAAGATGTCTTCGTCACATGAATGATGCATCCCTGATTTTATTCAGTTTTGTGTACAAATTTGCGGATAGCGCTTCTTTCCTCCGAAACCAGAACCAAACTCATATTTCTTAATCAGATTGCCAGAAGAAAAGGGGAGTAAAAGCCACAATTGTGTTTGCACCAAGACAGCTGAGAGGAAAACACTTTTAAAATCAGAGTGGCAAATCAGACAGTTATTTGTTCACAGTAATAGTTTCCTCAAATCTCTCTCCAAAACACACAGGCTAAAAATCAGCAGCGGTGCAGACAGTTCTCTCACGCTTACTTTTGTTTGAAATATTAATGCAGGAGAATCATTTATCAAATATTAGCCACTTTTATACTGGTCATATGTTTAAAAAAAAAAAAAAAATCTATTTAGCTATTTAAGTGTCAACTGAAAGTTTCCCATATGCCGATGCAAACATTGAATTATTATTATAGTTTATAGAGACTCAACTGCAGGAGGCATTTCTGCTGGCAGCGTCGTCCAATATCAGCAATCACTTCTGGTGAAATTGCTGTGTTGCTTTATGCAACGTGTAATTGTCATCAGCCCAGTAGTAGTTGTTAGCATTGGCTAGCATTCAACATAGGAGAGCGCTGAATACAATCACGTTTCAAATGCTTTCGAATAGAACAGTTTTGTGGTTCTTTCACATGGAAGCAAAACGGTTTCCCGTGTGAAGAAAGAAGTGAAATATCATCCTGAACTCTGTGTCGCATCCCTCCATCGATCCATTTCCCTCCGTGCATCAATGGTTGGGTCATGGTGGCGGCAGGCAGAGCAGGGTATCCCAGATGTTTCACACGCTCCAACTCCTGTTAGGGGATACCTATGTAATTGTAGGCCAGGCGAGATATATATAAACTGCAGACCCTCCTGCAAATCCAGCGTCTTGTCCCACTTGGAACGCCTCTTGTTGCTGTGAAGAAGCAGTAGCTGCCCTGTTTCAGCCCTTCAGATGACTGAGTTCCTAATCCAATATCTATAAGCTTACATCAGCAATATTTGGTCGCTGCCCAGAGTCCATGACCAGAAGGAAGGGCTAGAGTGTGCCTCATGTCGCTTCGCCACAGTAATCAGAAAGCGCACCCGTATTACTGCTTCTGCTGCTTAATCTGCATGTCCATCCACAAAGCTCCCTAAAATAGGATTATATGAGCACATCTTAGTTGAGAAATAGGCAACAGCATCTTTGATTGTTTGATCAACTCTGTTCTACAGTTTCAATCGATTTTGCAGACACATAACTGCAGGATCGCTCTCTCAATCTGACATCTGTAATTGTTGTGTCTGTTGGGATGGGGTGGGGGGGTCGGGGTGTAGTCAAGACAGACACATTATAAATAGTTCATTCTCGCAC
Organism: Brachionichthys hirsutus; assembly: GCF_040956055.1. Lineage (NCBI taxonomy): Eukaryota > Metazoa > Chordata > Actinopteri > Lophiiformes > Brachionichthyidae > Brachionichthys > Brachionichthys hirsutus. Next base: position 5,044,281 of record NC_090919.1, read on the forward strand.
ACTGCCTGCATTCTAGTGATAAAAGCTGGTTGTGATTCAGAATATATTGATTTTTGGCCACTTGGTGGCAACAGAGCAAGATGTAAACAGATCGCTGCGCAAAACCAAATGACTCTGCTGTCTGGTGCTGGCAGCCAGTTTACAGCCCGCTTTTCAGCATATCATGAGAATAATGTGGTGATTCTTTAGAAATAAGCTCAATGAGGTTTGGGTAACCAGAAGATGTTAAAACACTTGTATCATTCATTGCAGCTGGATGGATATCACAACCAAGATACGCAGATATATTTGGTCATATGTAGTAACGCTATGCAATTACAGGACAACACAGTGTGCAGTATCCAAGAATAACAATACGACTGTCATGGAAAGCAACTGTTTATTGCAGTTTTATGTGGAGTCCAGTGAATTAAAAAAGTTCCTGCAGTTTAGCAGCATCCAGTTTAGCCTTGCTGACCTTAGATCAGTGGTGGTGCATTAAATATATATTGACCTGCTTCCTTTCTCCTCTCACAGGTCATCCTGATCCTAACCAAGTACTACCATGCTGACTCTACCAAGGTGCTGGAGAGCTCACTCTGGAGGTAAGCCACATATGAACACAGCGTTGGCTCGAGACGGATGTTTGACCTCAGACTCCCACAGTCCTGTCGGCAAGCGGCGTCCCTTTAACACCGAAGGGCAAGTGCTGGTCTCTCGGCTGTGGCTCCTGAAGAAGACATGAGTAACGCCGTGCATGAGGGCGGACGAGACATCAGCAGGCAGCTGCTGCCGCTGAAGTGGGGGGGGGGGGGGGGGGGGGGGTGTGTGTGTGGCAGCGAATAAAGCTGAGTGGCCGGAGCGGACATCTGTTTGGACAGATAGCGTATCAGCATGGCACAGGGCAAGATGGCGAGTGCCAGCTGTGCCAAAATAAAGGGGTCAAGTCTGGCTGGAACTTGACTTTCTTTTTTTTTTTGAGGAAAGTTGCATCTCGCCAAAAACACTTCACACTTCTCTCTCTTCTTAGCTGGAGGGGGGGGGGGGGGGGGTGTAACCCATTCGTTCTGCCCAACGTCACAACAGGGTATCGCACAACCGAACACGGAATATGCATTTCATTTTCATTCTATATTCACCCCCTGGCAGCTCCTCTGTAACCCGTCATAGATAAGAGCACATAGAAAACTTAATTATATTCCCATTTCCTAATGAAAACCTGGAAAACAGACAAGACGTGGCTCGTTGCACGAAAATTAGCTGTCTGGGGGGCTGCGGAACGTATCTGACGGTAGAACTCAATTCATGCCATTCACCTCTCTGAGGACTCCATGACTTCAAAGCTCCATTCCATCATTAGCTCTGACTGCCTTTCTCCCTGGGGGCACGGATATGAATAATGTATAGAATCCGCCCCCCCCCCTCCCTTCCCTTGTTGATGGTTTAATTGTTGCAGTGTATGAATAATGCTGCATGGTCATCAGTGGACACTCTACTTTAAACAGAAGAAACAGGAGGTTGAATTTAATCTGAACGGAACCTAAACTGGCAGATGCAGACAAAGCTGTCCGTCGGCATGCTAATCCCAAGAGCAGAAGCTGCCATGAAATTAGCACCTTTCAGAGAGGAGCCATGTGGCTGTCAGCTTGTCGTGATGTGGGAAAGGCCACGATCCACTGGTCTCTAGGGTTTGATGTCTCGTGGCGCACGTCGAGATGGCAGGTTTCACCAGTCACATGTCTCTACCCAGAATGCTTATTGGTTGACAGCCTTAAGAAGAATGACTTGATGGAACTTGGCCGGGAAAGAATACGTTACATTTTTAACTGGGTGTCTGAATGAAGGGGCAGATACTGACATTTATTTTTGAACATGAAAGCAAGAGATCCTTAATCATATACAGCACATATGCATGGGGGGGGGGGGCTAGAAAGACGTGAGAGTTCAGGCTGGGTGGAGGTATCTGTCGCTGCCATTTTAGGATTTTTCTATGTTACCTACAAGAACATGTTTGTGGAATAAGGACTTTTACACGTGATAACTCGCGGTTGGCTTCTCGATGAAGGGAATTAATGTGCAATCTTGCAGTTGTTATCAAGGCTTGTTGAGAGACGTGCATTTGCTGGAAATCAGATTTAAAAAAAAAATAATAATAGATGTGTGGCGCTTCAAATGTCAGGTGGTCATTGCTGTCTATTTATGGTTTGATGAACGGTCAGATTACCATGTCATTTCCTGATTTTCCTCTGCACTGTAATGCCCGCAAACGGCTGGTAGAGTCCTTTATAACATGAATATATTATACATGTCTTCTTGTTTAGCCCAATAAGACACAATATAATTACTTTTGCCTTGTTTCATAACGAAAACCTTGAAACTGTGACATGGAAATCTACCCCCCCCCCCCTAGAATGTTGGTTATGGACCTATAAAAGGACATTCATCGATTTATCATTAGCCATTGTGTTATTTAGTAATTTATTCATGAAACCTTATATGTACCAATATTTGCATTGAAATGTTGCCTAACTCTCCCATAGTAATAATTATATCACATGAACACGGGGTTGGTTGTTTAGGATTCATGCTGTCACACATCTTTTGAAAAAGGTGAGGGGGGCTGGTGAGGATTGCACTGAGGACCTGGGTGGGGGGCGGGGGGGTCAACTGTTCCATTATGGATGAAGAGATTGTCTGACAGGCCTGACAGGCCAGCGCGTAGGTGAACCGTATCGTACGTCCACAAACACAAACACTGACAAGCCACTAAATTGTCAGCTATAACCAGTTTGACTGATATTAAACTGATGTCGGCTTCGCCAGACGCAGCCAACAGAAGGAGCATTCCAACGTGCCGTTTGAGAGCAATTCCACACATTTTTACATTTAGCGGTAGCTCCAGGGCACCTTTAAGCTGAACAGTAGGCGGGTGTCACACGTCGCATTCAGAGGCATCCGCACCTCATCCTCTTCTCTCTGTCTTCAGTTGCTTCATCCTTTTATCCCTCTCTGAATACATCTTGAAGAAGTGGATATTTTTTTGACTTCTGTTTTGTCAGGAATCTCTCTCTCTCTCTCTCTCTCTATGGAAATGTGGTCATATGACGGAGGATTCAACTAAAAACCTTTGAATGAAAGATTCGCAATGAAGTTTGGTAATTTTTCTAATGTTAAAATAATAACAGAATGTACTGCGTGGAAAAGAAGAATGACGGCACCAGTCTTGCAATCTGTTAAGCACAAGGGTTCAGCAATGATGATGATGATGAATATATTTATTAGATAGAATGTTAGAGTACAAGTACAGTCAAACAGTCGCATGTATTACAGTACAAGTACAGTCAAACATCCGGTCTAAGCGGAGCATTTCAAAAAAGCCCTTGCTAATCTCTTAGGCCGTTGTGTTCACGCCATCATAACAGATAACAAATGTCCTTTATGCAAAGAGGGTCACAAAAGCAAAGACATAGTTTAATAGTTTGATGCATCCCAGCTGTAGATGAATGTAGAGAGCGAGAGAAACAGGTGCAGCGTGCAGTGCAGTGAAAGAATCAAATGATAAAACCACACCTTCACTATTGATCTGGTGTGTTTCAGTTCGCTGTTAATACTGATGGTTTGACGCCTTAATGGCTGCAGGGTAGCGCTACGTCTCCAGCTCACTTCACACCTTGATCCATCCCTAATCAGTTGGATTCAAAAGTGGATGTGTGCACACAAACTCGTGCACACACATACACAAACTTGCACGCGCACAAACACACATACACATGTGCACAGTTATTCCACAGTTAGAAATGTGTTGATGATTAGCTTTCCCTGGGGTCCAGATCACAGTTGCCCAAACTAAACCAGGAGAGAAAGCCACAAAGTCTGAACTTTTGTGCTTAGTCAAGACAGTATGTTTAATTTCCCACCTCAGACACCCCTCACGTCCCTCAGGTTGCCTTGCCCATTTTCCTTCGTTCTCTCCTCGTGCTCTCTTGTTTAGTCCAGATGGTCTGTTCTGTAATTCGAGGCAAGGGCATCGTCTTCTCTTCACCGATGCATCTCCTGCCCTCCTCCACCGCCTCATCGCTTCACTCTTTCGCGCATATTTCACAGACTGCAGGGAGAAAGATGCACATTAGGAATAGACGCCAGTTGATTTGGTTTCATATAAAAATCCAGATATACTCCAGTATAGAGTAGAACCATCTCTGAAGGCATGTTAAGTATTTATAAAGAGACATTACAGCTACTTCAAGAAACCTTAATATAACAGATGAAAGATTAAATACGTTTTTAAGGCTAAATCTATTGCAGGGAGAGTGAAAAACAGACGGGTAATTCATCGTGTAAGCCCAGTCATGCACCACAGTGATTCTCTTTCTTACAGTCATGTACAACTTGAGCATGAGGTGCATTTGTCTATTTGTCGCCCTGTTCATCTTATTATCACTTTCCCCACTTCATTAAAAAAAAAAAAGTCCTAACTCATTCTGTTTCCCTTCCCAGAAGTCGAAACCATGAGTCACCAAGTCCAGTAAGATCCAGAGGCTGCCTGTGTCTCATTATATTGATGTTCCCACAACTTCCTGTGGCAGTGTTTCCTGTGTCCCACCCTCTTTTTTTCCATTGGCTGCTAACAACATGTGTTTGCAGTTGGGTCGGCAATCAGTTCACGCTTACACGATTGTGCAGATTTATTCTTGTTGCTTTCTTATTATTTGCGAATCATATTTTGTAACCCCACAGTAAATATAAAATCATAACATTTTAGGTTGGATTCACTCAGACTTCAAATTGTGTTTTCCTAAAATACGTCTTTTAATTCATGCCATCAGAATACCACTATGTTACAACCTGCTTCAGTTGCACTTATTCCTAAATGCTAATTAGCAAAGGCCTGCATGCTAAATAAATATGAGGACGATGGTCAATAAACTTACTAAACATCAGCATGCCAGTGTTGGCATGTAGCCTGTAAGGCTGCCAAATGTACATTCATTTGCTCAGACTGCATTAAAAATAACCGACTCAGGACATGTTCCCTTTCTCATCTCATAATGAACTCAACTTATGTCAAGTAGATTTCAGGCATGAAAGGTGTTGCTCTTAATACTACATCAGTTTACTTTAAAGTTGCATTTAAAACACTGGAATAAATCATCTCACAGTATTGCACCAGAATGAATCATCATACATGCGTCACCACGCTATAAATACATTACTGCTACTGTACAGTGGAAACGTGAAAAAGGATGATAGAAATATCATTTCTCAGCTTTGGGGGGGGGGGGGGGGGGGGTCGGTAATAACGGCAGTAACAGGAATATCAAAAGCTTCCGCCTTGTCCAACAACAGAGTGCCTGCCAATATTCATCTGTTAGGAATTGGAAGTGGATGAAGAGGTGCAGGGAACCCAGATTACCGTCTGATTGGACCTGAAATGAACTGCAAAATGAGACAACGGTGCAAGCTTGTGGGCACGTGCAAACCATAATGCCTTTCAGTTTGTGCGTGCTTGCCTGTGGTACACACTCTGCAGTATATATAATATAGTACTCTATGTTGCGCACATGTTAAAGCGTGTTTTTCTGGCGTGCGTACCCGTACGTGTGTGGGAGTCGGATCGTTTTCACACCGCGGCTGAACGGGGGGCCGTGTGCCCGACCATCTGGAAAATGTTAGGCATTTACTTTAACTTTCTCTCAGTGGAGGACACAGTCTCAGAACCGCACACGGCTGGGATACAGAGAGAGATGAAGAGAAAGAGAGGATGGCACAAAGAGGAAGAGAGATCCTCATGGATTTACTTCTCACTAAACTGCGACAGTGTACCCACAGGATAACAATACTTGGCGGAGAGTTCTGTAGCTGGAGAGACTTTCACAAAATCTACCTTGCTACCATCCTCTCTCTCTCTCACACACACACACTTTTCTTCTTCCACTTTTCCTGTTTTATCCTTATCCTAATTTCATGGTCTCGCTGGAAGCTACTTTCCAAAAGGACACTCATGGACCACACACTGCACAATGGTGCTACAGTCTTTGCGGCTCCTCAGGATGAATCTGAGCTGGATGGGATCTGCTGAATGCTATTTTTGTTAGCTGTGACCTCACCGACATGACTGTGATGTCGATTTTATTTTTGGAGGGAGTGGGGATGGGGGGGGGGTTGGCTGGATCACGACGTATTAACTTCATTGCTTTTTGGAAATTGAGGACACGTGTCATGGTGAAGACAATGAGGAGGCCGAGTCAGGATCGTACTCACTGCAAATTCAAACTTGAGGTTTTCTGTTCCATTTTGTTGCACGTTTCTCTACTCAGATTGACCTTGTGTGCTGCGCAGATTGTTATTTTTTATACGGTATTTATAACTTATAACCAATGGGAGGAAAGTATTTCCTGACTTCCGTTGTACCTTGTGTGAATTTGATCTTTGAAATATGTTGGCCGGCAGACGTAAGACAGTTAAGGCACTTCGCCGGCTTTTCCTTTTTAGTTCCTTCCATTATTTATCACGATGACGGTGTGTGAATGCACGTAGCCTTGTCTAGACGCATTGATTATCGTGTCGAAACATGCCTAAAATGATAAGCTGAACATGGGCAGCTTGTAAGACCCATTGATTTTGGTCAGTTGGATTTATGACTACACCAGACAAACCCGCTCTCGCAGCTCTGCCTCGGACAACATTTGCATCACATCCAACTGCTAGTAGTTCAGCGCTGCGATGCAACTGGTTGATAGCTCTAGATTTTACATGCAAAAAATGAAATATTGGTAAAACTAGCTGAAGAAGAATGTGACATGCTGCTATACGATAGAAGAGCAAAGGGTGGCCAGAAAACCAAAGCAATGAGGAGAGGTGGAAAATGAGTAAAAATACTTTAAACAGAGAAGCGTAATTATGTTTCATGTGTGAGCACATGCGAATGTTTTCACTACTTGATATGCCTTTGCATAATATCCTCTACAACTGTAGAAAAATAAGAGGCCGGAGATGAGCGATTAGGTTTCTGAAATATGAATTAGCCTTAAATAGAAAAGAAAACATGTCATAATGCTATAGATAAGACGAGCGGAATTTGTTATGACATCCTGCATGTTTGGTCATTTTTTTACATCATTCTCTTTCTGACTGGTCTGGTCTGTTTCATCCCACCCACTGAATTTATACAAGTGCATAATGTTTCCCTCAATTAAACAGGAAATCTGCGGATTGTGGTTAAGAGGAAGCACATGCGAGCACGGTGGCGTGCTGGAGGAAAACCCAACTTTCCCTGGCATCATCAGTGAAAAGGTCTGCTTTGTAGGATCAGTGGCTGCGTCTGGATTAGTCAGATCCAGTACACACACACACACACACACACACACGTCTCAGAACATACGCAGATGATTTAAGGTCTGATTTTTCCCATGTGTGTCTCTGTGTATAGTTGGAAAACAGAAAAAAAACAAAAAAAAAGGGACTAGTTGCTACCTGAAGCAGGTTCACGCTTTAAAATTTGAACACACACACAGAAGAAAGCCTGACAGGTTCGTTACCGGTTTGGTATATTTCCCCTGCCAAAACAGAAAGTATTAAAATGACAGCTGGGCATGTCTGAGATAGTGCCTGGCTGTTTGTTTTAGCTGCCTATCTCACCGTGTCCAATGAGGCTTCAAGAATATTACCCCTTCATCACTCCTAATTACAAACTGGGGTCAGCATGACCAAATCGATGAGGAGGTAAAGAGGAAGGCGGAGGCTGGGAATCTGCTTCATGTCGAGGGATTTGCCTGGTTTCAGCTGGAAATGGTTGCTGAAGCAAAAATACAGTTACCGGTAAGTAAAAATGAAAAACAAACAAACTCTTGAGCTAATCACGCCAGCCCTACGTTATCGGTTCTGGCTGTGCTCTCCCTGTCATGAAGAAATGGCCACATGACCCCCCGGCTTCACTGGGCGCGGCTTGGTTGCAGACATTGCGGTCTTTTACGCTACGGGTATTGCTTGTCAAATACCCGTATTTGCCATATTAAATACAAAGTCAGCCTTTGACTTGGAACTGCTAATATTGATCATGTGCGAAATGCTCATTCTCCCACGCTGAAGCTGAAGGCACGCTGTGTGGTACTTTGCTTTCAGCTGTAGTCTTTGCGTTGTGTTCAGTCGCTTCTTTTTTGTCTTGATTTAGAGTGTCTGAGCTTCATATTTATGTTGACAAGTAAAAGCTGCGGATGCATCCTTTCTCTTCAAGATGCCAACCACACGTGTGCACGCACACACACACACACACACACACACACACGCCACGCCGTGCCAACTGTCTTCTGAATAGACTTGGCAGTCTCCGTCGAAATATCGTCAGTAACACTTTGGTGGTCACAGTGAGCTCTTCATAAAGTCTTATTGCTGCTTGAGCTTGCCGTCATCAGAATAATGAGCCTTTCAATAACATGGCTTGGATAATTACCATAAAACAATAGCTATTATCACGTTAATGATGCCGTTAGGATGCGTGCACTGGGACCATAATCCGAGCTCATGAAGCCGTGGGCGCGATCAATTTGTAGGAATAATTTTTTCTGTTTGACTTGGTTTATGACTTTTTACGAGTTGATTGCAAAGTGAGGAGGGGGGGGGGGAAACTTTTTTGCAACACCTCAAGATAGATCAACGGGATCAGAAAGGATGAAAAGATGTTGCAGAAACTTGTCAAATTTTAGAGATGTAAGAATGTGATTCTAAAACTGATGACCTTGGAAATGCATTAAAGAGACTTTGTTGACCTGATCCAGGATACAGAGCAAAACGTTTGTCCAACAGATTGCTTTAAATTTTTTATTTGGAATGGAGAGGACTGCCAGTCGTAGTCATGAAAGGGGAATAAAATAGCATGCACCGCACCCCAGCAAAATACTTAACTGAATAGCAAGTCACCATAAAAACAAAAACACAAAATATTCGCACTGCCAAAACAAATAGACCTCAATTTAATTCAGTTTGCCGTAGGTGTGTATTAAATCAGGAAAACACATGCGTGAATGTGTGCAAAAGACTTTCCCGTTGGTCCCACAACTTATGCCACTCGGTAAAGAGTCTGTTTTGATTTCCCCAAAATCCCAAGCACTTCAGTTCCAATAGATTTTAAGGACAGAAATACAACTTGACAATGTTTGCTCTCGGTCTTTAGAGAGGATCCACTTGAAACAGCTCTGCCAAACCGGCATCTCTGGAGAAACAGAACGGGTATAGAAACACACCCTCTCTGGTTTATTCCTGCTCCTGACAAGGACTCCAGAGACAATCACGCTTTACCAGAAACTGGCCACGGTGATAGAGACTCAACAGCACCACTGCAGGTATCGCTTTGGGGATCTCTACTCCACCGATCAAACAGCGCTGTGCCTGCAGAATCTGTATGTCTTTCACTGGTGACGACCTCTGGAAGGTTAAGTTCTGTCTGAGAGATTTTTCCTGCAGATCAGACCCGAAGAATGAGACTTTCCCTTTCGTCTCAAGGAGCGAAGAAGCTGTAGCATGACCAGTTTGAGCTCTTTGCTTTACATTGAGCATTGTGTGAGGATACAGTTGTACATGCACACTTTGTGATGTCCTCTGAAGTCATATATTAGTAGGTCAAAAGGCTATTTTAACTTGTAAAATGCAGCCTAAAGTAAAAAAGAATGAACAATGAGCTGAGTTCTATTTAGTTTTATTCCTTAGAAACCATTCAATGTGAAGTACGTGCTATAACGTCTGATTAAAGACGCAGGGACTCGGGCTAACTGCGTGAATGTGCTGCATTAATATGGACATATTTGTAATGTATGCATAGAGAGAAAAAAAAAATTCAGCATCATCCAATGCATTCACTGTGAAGCGAAATCAAATCCAGAGAGGTTCCTGATCCCGTATATTCTCAGTGATGTAATATATTAGAGTGCAGCTCAGACGTGCAGCTTTACACCTCATGCTTTGTGAGACTTGGGGTACCGCAGTGAGAGGGATGGATGGATGGATGGGACATTGAATAATAGAGTGAGAAGCTGAAAATCCACAGCCTTGGCACAGAGTCAGAAAGATTTATTGAGTGAGAAGTAAAAAAAAAAGGTGTGAGTGTGAAGGAGTGATGGTGTGTGGGGGCTTTTGATAACGGCAGAAGAAGGGCAACTTGGTGAGAGGCGCCCCCTCCTCCTCTGGTCGACCCGTGTACTTGCCGCTCTACCAGATACACACACCGAACAGCAGGACTTCGCTGTTACCTGGGATGAGTGGCTCATTCATCAGGCCAGCTTTAATTAAACACAAAACACACACATCTCCAGACCAGAGGCTCAACGGAGCCAACCCCTCCGACACATGGACTCCGTTTCCCAAGAAGCCGAGCTGCTGCAGCCTTCTCGGTCTGCCGGCTCCTCACCAAAGACGCTACCATTGTCTGTCGTCAGGAAGTGCCATTGCTGTCACCATGACGACAAAGGGCGACAACAAACACTGGACCAGCAGCACTCAGGCTGGACATCCCCGATGGAAAACATCCATTTAAATGCCATCAGCTGCGTAAACAGTGAGAGAACAAAATTGCACCTAACAGGAGATTTGGATTATGTTCGCTTCATCCAACCTTTCCTCTCAGGATTGCAAAAACCAGGGAAGGGGAAAAAAAAAACAACAACCTTATGTCAAATGACTAAAATGACTTAACAAGATTTTGGGATTAAGGGAGGAAGGTAATCTTGCTCGAGCTTCTGTGCAGCTTTTCTCATTGGCACGCAAGGGAGAAGAGAGCTTTTAATGGCGTTTTAATTAAAGCTGCATTTGGCAGGGCTTGCAGCACGAGGCCGTCTCCCCCCCCACCCCCGTTTCTACATCACTTCCTCAAGCCCTGCAATAAACATCCATCTCTGCAACTCATTTCTGAGCTGCAACAAAACATCGCTCCTTTAGTTTGGCACTAAATAATTTCCTGTGCTTTGACTTGGCTGCAAAGAAGCCTACAAGTGGGTTTGGTTGTCTCGTCCATTGTCAGGTAAATTACGTCGTTTTCATTAAAGGGATGAGTGAATCTATGTCGACGATATGTCATCCACAATGAAGAGCCTCTAGTGGAGGACGCAGCCGAGGTGGCATCAGACTATATTATATTGATGGATAATGAACGAAGGGAAAAGAAGAAGTGATGCCTCCTGTTAATAATAGACAATCTACACAACTAGTCCTTTGTCACTTTTGGTAGTCTGACCAGTGTAATGCCGACGGAGCAGGACGGCCAGCCTGGAAGCCGGTGTGCTAGTGGCTAGTGGATCCGTGGAGAAGAGAAGATGGAGCCAGAGAGCAAACAAAATTGTGTGCAAGCAGATGTTCTCTGAAATACGGACCCTTCAGCTCGTTCCCAGCAGTTGTCTAGCTAATTGACAATCACCCTCAGGATGGACTGGGCCTCCTCCGCTGATCAGTAATGTTTGATGCCTGCATTTGCTGAATCAATGAATGTCGTGCCAACTGGGCGCGATCGCTTCACGATCGCTGCCGCAGAGGAACAAATGTGTGCATTAATCTGCCACGGAAAATAGCCCCGAACAAATCCATGTTTCCCCTTCCTATTCCTATTTGAGCATGGTGCAGACCCCAGCAGAGGGGAAACCATTTCTCTGTCGTTGTTAGCTTTTTGGTCTTTATGCGGAGGTTGTGACAATGAAATCAATCGCAGACACCGCTAGCCTTTCACACAGGCCGATGCGAATTCATCTACTGTCGGTTCCTCCTCCATGAATCTCTCCTGGAGAGATTCCCGGGAAATGTGACTGTCTCCTGACTTCAGATATTACATTCAATAAGAAGAATAGCTATTGCACAAGGGGCATGGTTATCTTATTCCACCTTTCCATGGCTGCTCCCGACCTCCAGGTCTGACTCAATCACGTATTTGCATGTGGCCGCTGCATCGGTCCGCTCCCTTTGTTCAAGTTTCTTTATTTAAAAGTTGGTTGAATAAATTGACATGTAGTTTTTAGAGTAGAAACAAATTAACTTTCTAGAAGTCAGAGACATCTGCCCGAACTGAGTTTTATTTCCAAATTAATTTTGCTACCTAAACAAATTATTATAATATATATTTTTTTGGGCTGTAATAGACGCTTTAATTCGTCTCTACAAATCTATAAATTGTTAAGAAGTGAAAAACAATCCACTTGTTATCCTGATATCAGATCAATACAGTTCTCGTAATGTCAAACAAGTAAAGAAAAGGAAGAAATGTGGCTTTTCTAGAGTCGTCTGAACCTCCTGCTCATTTCCTGGCCGGTCTATTGATGACTGTGTTTTCCTGTGGAGGCTCATTGCAGCAATGCGATCTCTTTCAAGTAGTGCAGGAAATGGCTCTACGCAGTTATGTGATTATCCATTACATTTACAGATCCCACGCCGGCCCGGTTTGTTCTATATTTTAGATGAAAAGGCATGAAAACTTCTTTCATTCCCATCAGTGTGTCTCACTGGGTATAAGCCTCCCATTAGACCGCCGTTTTCAGGCAGTATTCTTCGCCTTTCATTAAGTGAAACTAAATGTGTGTTGTCTCTGACTCATGCTCTACTTTTTAAAATGTTATATTTTGCTTTTTTTCATGTACTTTATGTGCCTCTCGATGCTTGTTACTGGACTATATATCTATCTATCCATCCATCTTTGTGGAACTGTATACAAAGTCTAGTTTAAACACAATGATTCAAAGCACACGTGCGCCACCGTGCTCTATCACGACATTCTTTTTAGAAACACAAACGCTAACACACTGAATTGCCCAGGTGAATTTGGAAAGCATAATTTCAGCGAAACCACAGCTGAGAGAGTGCTTTACATTAAAAGCCTCAGAGCAGATGCAGACTTGTGTCTCTAAAGGAAGACAGGTGAATGTGTGCACCTCCACCTACTTCTTCTTCTTCTTCTTCTTCATCACCACTACTGCTTTCCTTTCTCTCAGTTATATTCCTCAAAAGCTGCTGCTGAAGACCTAAAGGAACAGTTCGCCAAAGCACGAATATCAATTTATGAAATTGAACCCACATGGAGACATCGGGGTGAGAAAGTTTCTCATTGTACAAAATATTTATAGACTTAACAACTCAATTAGCATCCTCGTTTACCTCAAATCGGTGCATTCTCTGACCTTAAATAGCTCGCATGTACCCTTTTTGTGTGCGTGCATGGGCTTGAATGCCTGCACAGTCACAGGACAGATCCTCTGCAGTAATGCAGTCATTGATGTAGGACTGGTCAGGACTAAATATAGGACTTGTTTTTGGCTTTTTCCATCTACTGTTTACTTCCTTCCTGCTTTGTCTTCCGTGTTTGTACAAATTGTTACTATTTATCCTAGATAGATGGACGGATGGATTGATAGAGAGCTCAGAGAAATCAATATCAAGTGGTCCATATTGCTTCAAAGAGAGGGACAGAGGAAGAGCATTCATTTGGAAGTGGATGAGGACGGCTGCTGAAGCAGCTCGGCTGGCTCACCAGAGGAAGCTCTACAATCCACGCAGAGTGCAGGACCAAGCTTGAATGACGCGATTTTCATCTTTCACGGAGCTTTTCATTGAACACATTCATCTGCATGGCTGATGTGATCTGAGGCAGATTATTGCAGACCCCCCCCCCCCCGTATCATTAGGATTTTATCTTGGAACAAGAAGCCTTTCATGGAAACAAAAAAACCCTCAATTCTGAGACAATCGGAGAGAGATTGCTCGATGCTCATTTGGCGACCATGCTGGGACATTCGGCTCCAATTTTGTTCCTCTTTAACCCGCAGAAAAAGAAAAGTCAGCATGGATTTGGGATAATCCGCTTAGCCCTGGGCTTTCTCTCCCCCTGCCGACTGGAAGACGAATGTGGGCACAGGAATTTGGACCCCTCGTCCGAGCCAAGCCCGGCTCTCCCTCAGCATATTTTCATTGTGAAGTGGCTAGTGAAAGCTTCACACTGACTTCTTGGCCGAGGTGCTTTTCCCCAACTGCCTGCCAGGTTACATATCGTGGCCAAAGTTCGAGCCAAGACGGCCACTGAGAGGCAGAGGTATCACGAGCTCCCTGGTTATTTTCTGTCTATCGACATTTTTCAAATCTTTCTGGTCTATTTTCGCTGGTTATGGCAAGGATTTTTAACAATGAGACCAAAACCATAAATAAAAAAAACATAACTGTTTTAAAGCCAGAATTCTTTGGTCTCATTATGAATCACTTGACTTACCATTTGCATATCTTCCTCTTTGCCCCTCTCTCTCTCTCGCTCTCTCTCTCTATGTGTACTAATAGCTAACAGACATGTGATATTTCAGCTTTTAGCACAACTCCCACTCATGTTCAAAGAGGCCAACGCTCTCAGTACAAGACTGTGACAAGAAAAAGAGACAGAAGTGTAAAGAAATATGAAAGTGGAGAGACGGACGGGTAATCCGATCCTTGGGGTCAAACGGGGGAAATGTGTGACAGACGTGTCTGATTGTTTCTGATGTTCATCCTTATGTGACATAAGTCAAATGTTAAAAGTCACATTCTATGCCCTTTTTCCACAAGTTAACGCAGTTCCCAAACATTTACATGAAATATCTGTGACAGTCTTTGGTCAAAATAGCTAACAAAAATCTGAACTTTCTGTATAACCACTCAAGTAAGATCTTATGAACAATCTTCTACCTTAGATTATGGACTTATTCCTTCCATCCAGTACATGTCACACAGTCCCAGCGCTAGGATGGCTGGTGTTCTGCACAAACATATCTGAGCTGCTGTGATGAGGATAGGTCAAAGGGAATTATTTTTTCTTTTTTTTTTGCTTTATTACCCTCCTCTCTCATGGCCTAAAACCCTGCATGTGCAAATTGCCTCGTTTCTTTCCTCCTTAAACCAGGAGAGACTCAGTGAACCCACATGGCACAGGGGCCTCCTCTGCAAAAGCTTGATGTTAATAAGAAGTCATCACCGGCAGGAACAAGCATGGCAGGAAATATCAGAGGAGCTACCTATTTACAAAATGAACGCTGGAGTTACCCGCAGTCTGAAGCTGCCCCGCAGGATGTTAATGACTCCTCCTCCAGTGCTTTATAATGATGAACATTTTGGGGCAAAAGGTTGATTAATCAAAACCACATTAGGCCAGAGAATGCAGAGTTAACCTTAGTTTTAGCTCCATGCACTTAGACTGAATTTGTCAGTGATAAATGTTGCAACTATTGGGTTCTTGATTTGCCTAAGATCAGCTCGAGGCTATTTTATCACGATAACCCTGACACACACACACACACATGCTCTTTAACGTGGTCAAAGTTTAACCAGCAGACTGTTTTTTTTTTAATAACATTGACCCTTATGCTCATACACTGATGTGCAGGACATTGACTAAGGGGGGAGCTTTAGCTTTTCAGCCAATTGTAATTGTCCTCTGTGTTGGTGTAACCACCGCTTGCATTCTCATGCAAAGTCCCCAATCAAAGCTGTTAAAGCAATCTGGTGCAAGTTCTGCTACCATTTATTATCATTACAACTGCATTATTGCCATTGGGTTGACAGTAAAATGTACCATACGTGCTAGTTAACAATGACATAATCTCAGAATTTAGAGGGTACACCCTGAAAAAATCACCTTTTTTTTTTAAGTCAAAAGTTCAGCTCTCTGTATACATTAAATAAAGCACCCTGCACACGCACACACGCACATCTGCAGTCTATTATTATGCCTTCAGTGCTACACCTTGGCCTATAAATCTCTACTTTCTTAATATTCTCTTTTATCTGGCCTCTGCCCGTAGTATGGTTCCGGTTCTTGATGGCCAGACTTAATTCTCTGTATGATACTAAATGCAGGCAGGGGCTGGAGGCTGACGGTGATCTTAAAGGATTAAAGAACATAGAGTCCAATAAAATAAAGCTATATATGGATGAGACTGATGCTGAAGCTCATGTAGAGCTTGGTGAAAATTGGCAGCAACACGATGGAATTAAAGATGTGGAAAGCTCCTGGATCGAAACGCAGGCCCTGACAGATGAGGCCTCATTAATCATCAGCTTATACGGAACACATCCGATTCCAAGTGGAGATTCATGTAAATTCCTTTTTGTAGTAAAAAAAACTGCTGATTTCATCCATTTTCTGCCACTAAATCGATTTAGTGGTAGAAAATGAAGGATCAAAAGGAGGAGGACATTGAAGACATTATCTATGTCTAATTGCATCAGTTTATGACAAACGAACAAATGCTAAATTCTGCTTTTCAAAGAGCTGGGAGCGGTTGGAGAAACAGCTGTTACACTTTACTGCACGCTTTATTCAAAAATTATAAATATTTTAAAGGCCAATCCGAGATTTTATCCTTCACATATTTTATGGATCGTGAGATTATCTTTTTTACTGCATGGATTTTTTTGGCCTTTAGTGGTGCATAAAATAAAAGTCAGGGAGCCACTGAACACAAGGATTCATGCTGTGGACATCATGTATGCGCAGATCTCATGACAATCAATTGTTCCCACGCACATGCAATTCACTGAACCTCTCTCCAAACTTATTACCCATCACCCGGGCATGTCCTGCATTGCAACATCGTCCCTAGATCCGGTATGCTCACCTTTCAGTGACCCCCCCCCACCAGCATCCTTCCACCCAGAGGCTAATCCAATCAGACACTCTGAACATGTCGGCCCATGGCCCTCTCACCTCGCACTCAGCCCAGACCTATCCAGCCACCCTCATGGGTGCTCTCGGCTCGCTGTGAAATACTTCTTTATTTCGAGCCAACAGAAAGCCTCTTCATCCTTAAATAAGAGAGGCCAAAATATGGGGAGAGAGCAAGAGAGAGCATCCAGACAGGGTACTCGTGTCTCTTTCTTATTCGATACTGTAATTTTCAAGGTTGCAGCAATGAGGGAAATATTAAATAAATTATCTCTATAAATGCAAGATACGCAAACATGGAACCCTACGTGGGTTGTCTTCAATCGTTCAAGCCATTTAGTGTGTATTCGCTCTGCCCGGGTTGCTGTGGGTGAGCTGAGATCAGGGTTTGTTGGAGTTATCTTTGAAATCTGGAGGACGGTCTACAGGGAGCTTTGTGAGGCAGCAGAGACAGAGTTCAGGGACAGTCTGTCAGTACAGCCCCCCCCCCCGCTTTGATACCAAAATCAAAAACCCTTCCATCAGAGACGAATTACGGAAGGCATCTGTGTGAATCTGGGCAGAATAGGTGAAGAGAGGCTTCAGTGACAAAGTGCACAGCAATCCTCCGACCGTCCAGAAGAGACGGTTCGCATTTCAGTTTAAACGGCACGGTTTCATCATGGATGCTTTCTCGCATAACGCCCTTCTGATGCCTGTAGAAGCGCAGGATGTAGTTTGGAATTGAATATCAGGTGGGAATGGTGTGTGTGAAATGTTGTTGCCCCCCCCCCCGTGGCCTAACGTTGACCAGGCGGCATGTGTGAGAATAAGCCCCGTTTATGGAAAACACGACAGACACTCAAAGCTCTAGTTAGCTGCTCCACCGCAGGATTTATTCTGTTTAATAATAATAAAACTTGAACGTCAAATCCACAAAGTTCAATTGGAAAGGCAGAAGATGGAGAACTCTCCATTACCCCTTTTGATTTCTTGGCATGCGACTGCTGAAATGTAGCTGACATGATGATGATGATGAGTGAAGAAGCCATTTTTGCCATGTTTGTATGGGTGTATTCAGGGCGTTGATTTTAAGATTAAATTAAGTTAGTTAAGATTGGGGTCTCCTGCTCATTGCGAGTGAATTATTGGTTCACCTCAAATCCATAGTTGGAACAAAGGAAAGCTGCGATGAAGAACTTCAACAGGTAGCATCCCGAAAAAAAGATTTTCCTTGTTTTCACTCTAGACTGAAATGCTTGATCGAAATATTCATCTGCAGCTTCCCTGCAGCCGCAATCAGTTTTATAGGAGTTTAAATATGCTGAACTACATTGTGCGCCTTTGAAAAGGAGTTTGGATGATACGTTTGGCCACTTTGATTCTGAAAGCTTTTTCTGAGACCCCTGTCTGGCTTCACTCAAACAACCGCACAGGTTTAAACATGTTGACACTGCTGATCGAACACAACACGGCATTGAATGTAGTGTTGTACTAGCCGCTGCTTGTTTTTTTTTTTTTAGAGCTGTATTTGATTGAGCTGTTTTTAAATGAAACGGAGACTTGCATCTGTCACGTTCTGGAAGCAACACACCATGTGGGGATTCATTTGATTACCTGCCACTATGGCCAGACAGACGAGATCGGTGAGAGGATCAAAGCCTTGAGCCGGACCGTGTGGGCAAAACCATCCCGAGACAATCCCGCCGTACAGCTGGCTGTCAAGCTAAATTGCTCGACTAAGATTAACGGGAGATTTCCAGTGTAACTGACCCCCTTTGGAGAGTCGACACTGGCAGTGGTGGTGGTGGCTGATGATTGTTATCGATCATACAGACAACTACATTTGGGATTTTTCACAGGGATACACAAGCACAAACAGGTCGTGGATTCACAGGTTGCCTCACCCGTGTGTTCCCCCAGAGACCCCCCCCCCCCGCTGTATTAATTGCTTTATTTTGCTGTCATCTATACCGGGAGCGGTCAATCATGTGTTTGTGGCAGACAGAGTGGGTTGGCTTTTCCATCGTCATTTCCTTCCTGATCTTTCTGTTTGGCCTTAATGTCATCAGAATCACAGGTTGCTGTCCACACTGTCTTGAAAGATTGTATTTTACGAGTATTAGGTTTATGAATATGGCTATTCATTTTCCCTTTCACGACGCGCAATATAAAAACTGCCCTGGGGGAAACGGCATGAGAGACGCTGTCGTAAACAGATCTTAATTCATTGACTTGCTAAATCTTTAAAGGCACCTAAATTGATACCGTATTGTATTAGCGTTGCAAACTCTCATGCTGTGGAGTATAATGTGATGTTTAATCAAAACTCACAGATCTCTGATTGTGCAGATTTGGCTCAGGTTAATCAATAATGGCTACAGGATAGAAACAGGTTGACTCAACAGCCCTGATGAAGGATAGAGGGTGTGTTTTATGTGGACTGAGGGAACAGTCCAGCTGTCATGACACATTAAATAATAATCTAAGGTCTACGCCTGATTAATACAAAACGTTAAACCTATTAGAGAGATCAACTATTATTCTTGCAGATTTTACTTGTGGAGTTCGGGACATATGTGATTAATTTATGAATACATTTGTGCCACACAGATGAACTTTGGAATGAGGAAAGTGGATTTTAATGCCTCCCCCCCATAGATCTGAAAGAACACTCTTGACATCGTCTGTAACAGGGTTAAAAAGTTACACTTAAACACACCACGGGTGAATCCGAAAGATTTTCTATGCCTGCATGAAAGGAAATAAATCTAATAATGGTAAATCATTCTCCTTACTAGCCAGACGCTTAAGAGAAACTCAAGCCCGTCTGGTGGTGAGAACCATCATCGGTCTCTACCTCGTCTGTGGTCCGAGGTTTCAAAGGGCCTTTTGAATGATCACATGATGAGACTTCTGTTTAGCCCCCTTCAGGTTCAAGGTTATTGTCGAGCCGTCAGTCAGGTGTCCGAGTGCGCCTGCGCCCCAAGACGCCGCTGAACTATCACTTCTTTATGTGGCTTGATGTGTGAGCTCAGCTGTTGTGGGTCTCTTTCCTCTCTGAGCTGTGTTTTATGTGAGTGCATTGGTGCACGCTTACTTCACTGGACCGAACATCCCTGTCAAGTCTTACTTCGTCAACCTTGTTACGCCGCGCTCTCTGTCTCGCCCGATGCCGATGTCCCATGGCGCACCGCGTTATAACCATCGCACCCCTCCTCCTTCTGTTTCTGCATCTTGCACTTGCACTATTTAGCCCGTCTGTGTTGCTATGTGACCCCCCCCCCCCCGGCCCCGCCCCCTCATTTCCCAGGAGGGAGACTCTCTTCAGGTGATTTCACTTTTGACTTTGCGCCAGCAATTCTTTTATCTTATTACTTCACACAGCATTACACACCCTGTTGGCACATTTAGGCAGTATATCTCTATTCATCCAATGAGGAGGCAAGCGAGCTTTTAAAAGCAATTACACAAATGAGATGAGCGCCTACATGCACAGCCGGCGAGCGGCGGCGGCACATTTGGCCAAGGACAAGTGCATGGTGGGTATTTTTCAAATCCAAGTATGCTTTCTGTGAGCCTTTCCCACAACAATTAGCGAACGGGATGATAAAACGGCATCGGCTCGGCCGCCTGGAGAGCTCTCTGTGTAATTTGAGATGAGATGGAGTCGGCGGGTTGTCGTGTCCACATACAGGGCAAGATGGAAACAGCACCACGGACAGCTCCACCATGAGACTTCACTAGAATATAGAGAGAGGCAAAATAAAACCTTCCTCAATCTGGGATGAAGGAAAACATTTTCAGTCTTGTGTGGATAAAGGATGGATTTCACACCTGCTGTACTCAGTGCGCTTCACCGACAGTACACACGAAATATATAAAAAAAACGAAATAAGGGTGAACTCTGTGGACAGCGGAGCGGGAAAAAGTACATTAAACCATGAAGTCGCAAATTCATTTTCACAACGAGATTGATTTTGAGAGTTGTACATGGTTTTTTCTGGCCCCTCCTCTTCCTCTCAAGGCAGCATTAGTGGGGTGAGTGACTGGATAACTCTGCAGTGAGGTGCCAGATCACTGTGTTCTATGTGAATTTGGATGATCCGTAACTTTAATCTTGGGTCTTGCGAGGGGAACTGAATAATATTACATTTCAGCAGTTACTTTTTTTTTTTTTAAGCTCACGCTGATGTTTGACTGGATCTTTTCCACTGAAACATTTTTGTTAATTCGGAACATCCATGTTGACCCTTGTCTTTCCTCAGCCCGTCTCTCAGGAAGTCCAAGATCTAACCAGACGGCAGGAAACTGAAACATCCTTCCTCATCATTAAACAACACCATTTATTCTGTTACAACTTTTACTGGAACAAAACAGAGAATAAGTCTTTTAGCGCATTCCAAAGACACTTTGAATAATTGTCTCCATGAATGTAATGTTTTCATCACGTGGGTTTGGATTTCAGAGAAATTACTTCCTAGATTTCCGTGAACGCTTTCTAGGTGTTTTTTTTTTTCTTTCAGCATTGTCTGCTAAAAAGAAAAAACTCTGAACCTGTTTTAACCCAACCTTGTGGATGGATGAGCCGTGAGCCCGGAATGTGGAGGCCTGTTGGGTCGTGATGAAGGCATGTTCTCCACTGAGTGTCATTCTAGTTATAATTATATGTGCCCTTTTCAGGGACACAACAGGGAGGAGACTGGGGTGGGTTGTCGAGCAGAAGAAATGTCAGACTCTGACAACCGGGGCTGCAGATCGCGTCCTGCCTCCTACCACCTGTCAACATTAGCTTCTTCTTAACATGACCAAAGTCTATTTCCCCGACCGGAACATTTTTTTTTTTTTTTAAGGATTGGCTTTTTAAAAATAAATCAATGTGACTGCTGCGTGAGGAGAATGAAGGCGGTCTTCCATCAGACACCTCACATTTCAAACTAAAGTAAATGATTTAGGACGTAGTTTCTATTCCCCACGTAATGTGTCCTTGGTGGGCTCTCCAGTGTCACCGAGATGACATCATGGGATGCTTTTCTTCCGATGTGAGGCTCCTGCGACAACCAGCACCCCTTGTTAGCTTTTGGTCAAATCATTTCTGCACCATTTTAATGATGTCTCCTCTTCCTTCATGCTCTGGAGAAGACATTTATAGGAATGGTGAGTGGATTTCACACATTCCCCTCCTGCTGAAGGCAGCCACAATAAAGATCACCCCTTGAATTAAAGGATTACTTTTATAGGCCTGTTAACAAATGAGTTACAGTGTAACAGTTATGTGTTAAGAGCCAGCTCTAGTGAATTATATTTATTGCAAAAGTCTCATGTCCTTTTTTTTGATGCGTGTTTGCTTTTACAGCCTCGGGTTGTGGCATATTTTTCATTTTTTTAATATAGATGGAATTATATGTTTGTGCATCATGCAAACGTCCAAGCAAACCAGTCAGTCTGATAAATGTGGAGCCTTACCGCAGATATTCCGGAGCGCTGATGATGTTGAACATGCCGTTGAATGGCTAAACCCATCTCTGGGGGTGTGTGTAGGGGTTATTTTATTCTCTCATGGAGTTGCCAGAGCATGTTTAAACTTGTACAATATAATATGTCATCATCTTTTTGGAGTTGTTTTTTTAATAATTGTGACCCGCCATTTGTTGACGCTGCGTTCAGACGTGAGTGAATGTGTGGGCAGTTGGTGGATTATGACAGTGACTTTTAATAATTAAATGAACTCAGGCACTTTTATTCTTTAGTCTTCTTTAGATTGGCATGACCAGGGGTTCATGGTGACTCATGTCGAGTGTGTGTTCATTGACTATCTTACGCTCAAGTCTAAAAGCAGCAAAAGTGCCAAAAGAATCCAGGATCCCATCTGGATCGTCACCAGAATGTGAATGAATGAATGAATGAATGAATATATTTATTAGATAGAATGTTAGAGTACAAGTACAGTCACACGGTAGCATGTATTACAGTACAAATAATGTCAAACATCCGGTCTAAGAGGAGCATTTCAAAAAAGCCCTTGCGGGCTTGTTTCCGTTGAAAGTCCTTCGTACATAAATCATCCACAAATAACAATACAAATAAAAATAAAACCAATATTAAATTACGCAATTGATGCAACGTAACATTAGAAAAACAAAAATAAGATGTTATTACACCGCCAGTGCAAACTAACAATTAATCTAAAATAAATTACACCACAGAAGCAAAATGACAATAAATAACTTACATAAATTACAATAAATTACTAAAGCAATTAATACGTGCAACATAGGTGGACAAAAAAAAGGAGGGGGGGTTTGATCCGGAGAGAGTCGTGATGACTATCTCCGTTTCTGTCCCCCTAAAAGGTGTATTTTTAGGGCCTTTTTGAAGGAGGCCAAAGAGGTGCATGTTTTGAGGGCGGGAGTCAATCCGTTCCACCCTTGGGTGGCCGTATTGTAGAAAGATGATTTACCCATGTTAGTCCTATAGGAGGGGGTAATCAGGTTGTTGTTTGAGCTCCCTCTAGTGTTGTGGCTGTGGGTGTCACTAAATCTGTGGAGGTGTTCCGTCAGGTATGCAGGGATTGAGGGGACTGAGAGCAGAGCTGCATTGACTATTTTAAATGCCAATCCCATTTTGAGTTGTTTAACCCTGTCTTCTACCCTGAGCCATTTTAGGCTAGCAAAATGTCCAGGAAGAAGGTGGGTTATGGGCCCCAGATTGAGGAGTAGCCGAATCAGTTTGTTTTGGGAGGTTTGGAGCCTGGTTTTCAGGGACATTTTGATGTTTGAATACCAGGAGGTGCTAGCGTAGTCAAAGAGGGGCTGAACGAGGGCTCCAGCAAGCGTCCGGAGAGCACTTTTGTTGACAAAAGCAGACATTCTGCCCAAAAATCTTGTTCCTGGTAACATTCCCAACATTTCCTGAAAATTCCATCTAGAATCAATAATCTTTTGAAAAATACAGTCTACAGATCTCGTGCTGCCTGTTCAATTGCTAAACTAGGCTGAATGGCTCCTCCAACTCCATCTTAAAAGACAACGTTTATTTCCTTATCAATGGTGTTAAAGCGGAGCTTAATCTTCCAAACTATACCTCGCATGGTTGGGATTAAGCATTTATTGCCCATGTAGTACTACCCTCACGAATTTAATATATCTGTAACTCGACAGATGAGCTAACAGCAATCAGTCGTAACTGATTAGTCTTGGGATCTGGTCAGAGTTAGTTAGAGTGACAAATTGGTTTGTCTTCAATTTGCCCAACATTGACATGGGAAGTCCTGCCATAAGACTTCACCTCTGACACGGTGGCTCGAGTGGGCGTGTGCTAATCCCATCAAGCGTCTTCCTCGAGTGGGAGTCTGCCAATCCATCAAGCGTCTTCCTTCGGGGTTAAAGTCGATGCACTGATTAAAAAAAAAAAAAAAAAACGAAGGCGAAAAATCCAGACAGAGAAGAAAAAAAACCAACAGGCACAGAGATCTTCTGACATATTTTCCAAACCAAATATTCAAAATGGACTAAATGCTTCATTTATTTTGAAATCACACTAATAAAAGAATAAATAAACAGGCTGAAATATGTGAATGAGTTTTTTCTACAAATGAAAACGGCTCTTCTGTAAGGAACTCTTTTTAATTATTTTGACAGTTATTTATTTTTTGACAGACCAGCAGCCCAAACCCCAAGACATTTGGTTAACAAGCGTGTAAATGATGGAGAGGTTGTATTTCCTCATTTTTGTGATGCTTGAAGTGACAAATCTTTGACAATTTTACTATAGGAGCGTTATTATTTGTATTATTATTTTGTTAGATAATACATGACAGAACTTGAGTAGGCTGGCGCAGTCATTGCTGTTGTGCACACTTTTAATTCCCAAGAATAAAAACTTGAGGGATCCCCAAAACATTTTAAATCCCCCTGATGACATGAGAATCTTCAACCAAATTGCACGACAATCAATCCAACACGGTCACAGCTGAAATGCTTCATCCACCAACTGGCATCTTTTTGCCTCGGCCCTTCTGTTTGCATGGCTATTGGAAAAAACACATATTGATTTGGCAGTGGAATAAACAGAGTAAATTGACACAATAAATATAACAATGTAACAAGATGTTTCAGTGAATAACAGAAAGCAATATGTGTGACAGATTAAATATGACAGAAATTAGTGGACTTTTATTATTCAGTGTCTTTTTTTTTTTGTCCTGGGATGGGCTTTCAAATTAAAACTCATGCCATTGTATTAATAAAACTCAAAATGATATCTCTCCTCTCTTCCATCTAAACACACATCTTAAAACTTTCAAAGTGTCGTTGTGTTCTTGGGCAAGACACCACCCACATTGCCTGTGTGAATGTAGTGAGCGAGTGAATGTTGGTGGTGGTCGGGGGGCCGATGATGCAAATTGGCGGCCTTGCTCCTGCCAGTCTGCCCCGTGGCAGCTGTGGCTAGTAGCTTACCACCAGCATGGAGTGAATGAATAATGCACAATGTAAAGCATCTTTTGGTGTCCAGAAAAGCGCTACATAAAATCAAAGCATTATTATTTAACTGGATTATAAATAATTTTGTGAAACCCGGCTAAAACGAAAGCTATATATTTTGATTATTTCTACGTTTCTTTCTTCCTTCCTTCCATCCTGACATGTTCACGTTTTCAGGATTTTTCAAGACCTCCTCTATCTTTCAATCCTTCTATTCAAAAAGGGCAAAGCCTGCTCTGTTCCTATGTGAGCATTTTGTCTGCCTCTAATTAAATGGATGAGGTCAGTAATTGGCTTTTAGAGCCAAAAGTGATGAGGATTTTCCAAACGCCCAAGGAAAGAAACGCTTCCACTGAAAGCGATTAAGCTGGAGGAGCATGCTTTTGTCTTTTTCACTTCATCTTATTCTGCTGCTGCAGCTCAGTGTGGTTATGGAAAACAAAGTGTAGCGAGGGCGATGGGAGCATTTTTGAAAGGCTCCGCAAATCCGGTTGTCAATTGAAAGATTCTCAGCCACGTTCAGTCGAAGGAGTTGCTCTTCACACATGGAACAACAGATTTGAATAAAACCACTGCAAAGAAACATATCTGTTTCTTTGGGAGCAGTGCATGTCCCAAAGGGTGCTGATGGGGACGTGGAATGTCATCTAGACAAATGTCCCCATTTACTGCCCGTCGTCCCTCTCTTCCGCTGGGACACGAGTGCACGGAGGGCAAGACGTGGGTGTTGCAATGATGAAGGCATGGGTTGGAGATGGTTGTGGGGGGGGGGGGAGTTTTATGGTGCGCTTGGAGGCTGCATAGTGGAATGGAGCCAGCAAAAGTGTGAGTTAGAGCTTATAACCACATTAGAGCAGGAAAACTGAGGAGAAGCTTGTAAAAAGTGCTTAATCTCAGTGAGCAGAAAAGAGGAACAGAGCGAGAAAGAAAGAAAGTTGAGCTGCTTAGTGGATGTGCTGTGAAGCTGGGCTCTACTAAAAACACTATCTTTTGCTCACAGTGCACAGTCTGTGGGTGTGGAAGGACCCCATTGTCAGTTTCTGCGAGAGACATCTGACTTTGATCATGGTGTTTACCCTGAATGGGTTCTCTGGCAGGTCTCAATTTATGCAGGCTGCGAAAACATGCACACCAAAACAAATCATGTTCATTAAGAGCACTCTCACTGCAAGTGTGAAATAGTTTATCCAAAGTCCCCCCCACCCCCCACTAAAGGTTGCATCATCATGCAGTGTGTGGTATGAATTAGCAGACAAACAACAGATTAATATGGGATTACTGCTTGTTCATTCTTTGTTTGCTGTTGGATTTATAATTTAGCATGACCACAATCACATCCGCCCACAAGGCGCCGACTTATCCAGGGTGTGCCTCACCTCTCAGCCAATATCAGCTGGGATAGGCAACGGAGGATTTGTGGATGGGACCACCTAAATCATCCCTTGATAATAGTAAAGTACACAGGCCATGGAAGCCGTTAGAGCTGCCTTTAATGCCAACGATCACAACGTCCTTGAGCCCCATCCTTGCACCTCTTCTTTGTGAGTCTTTGGATTATTAATGGCACTCCTACACAACTGGACCATTGCTCTCCTGGTTAAATGTTATGGGTGGCTTGAACATATAGGTTATGCAGAAGGAGGCCAGGCCAAGTGGTGTTACATTACAGAAATAACACAGAGTAACGTTTTGGAACAAGGACAACATTTCAAGCTGGTAGAGATTACTAGAACATTCTGATTTGAACCTGGATGTGAGCAGGAATATTTACTTCTCTGTAAGGATTTGAGTTTGAACGCATTTCTGTTTTCATTTTGGCTAATTATGCTCTCTGGGAGAGCCCAAAGGTTTTTCTGTTGGGCTCCAGGCAGTGGGGGTTATTTCTCTTGGTAATGCAGTGTTTTTATACACATGCATCTTATTATAGGTTTAACTAGCAAAACCATTATAGCTTGTCGATGATTTGCATGCACGGTGCTAACGACAGGCATATGAAACTTAATTTACAGACATAGATCTCCAGAGAGTTTCAACAATGTACTGTATGGAAGTAATTTAGGTAGAGCATTTCTTATTCGGTGGACTTTCCGAAGGTGTGGAGCAAAAAAAATATTGAGATATGAGGACATGGGAGCGACAGAGCCATGACTGAGTCCAAACACAGGCTGAAGGTCACAGAAATATCCACATGTTCTATTATTGTTCTTTAACTTCATGGGTTTTGTCAAAGTGATCCGAGCAAATTGAGATCAGCACTGACTTGATGGAACCAGCGACTTCCTGTGGAGCCACAGAGAGAAGAGGTCAATAGTAAATTATGTAAATGACCTCTCGGGAAAGCTACCTGATGAATTCTAATCCCGTGTCTCACCCTCTCCCTTTCTGTTGATTCATCTGTGCATAATATTATGCCATGCTCTCTTTTTGAATTGGAAATGTTTTGATGCAAAAAGAATTGACTTCCATAAGCAGCCTCTCAACTGGCAGCAGCGCTCTCTTCCTGATAGCTGTGCTCCAGTCTGGGTTTTTGCACTTCAAGAGACAATCCACAGCAGTGAAGTGCCCTTACTGAGCATGAATCACCGTTTCTTGGATAGCTGCCTGCTCAGACTTTTTTTTTTTTTAGTGTAGGAGGCTTTCGCAGATGCAATTTGCCCATTGCTGCTGGGGCATCAGTGATGGAGCTGAACAGAAGCGTAGCCCACATCCTGCACCAAGTGCAGTCAAACCTGAATGAGGAAGACACGAGTGAAGGGACGGAAAGAAGTGTCCACATTGGACAGTCTTCTAATAGTGACGGCATGCCAGTTTATGACGAAACAGAGGCATACGATTCCAAGTTATCGTGCTGGATAGAAACATCTAGAATTGTCTTTTGGCTGGTTTGTCAGTTTATGGATACCGCTCTTTGACACTGAATACAGACTTATTGGTTTCATGGCTCGTCGAAACAGAATCCCAAAAATATGTCTAGATTTTTCAGAGCTACTGGCTACAACTTTTCTTATTCTCCAAGCATGAAGATGAAAAAGATTTAAATCTTTTTGTGTTTTTTTTTCTTTCCCCCCGGTCGCATTCCGATCATGGCCCGCGCCATAGTAAGATCAATGCTCCAACAGAAATATCTGCTCAAAACAAGGATTTTCAACCTCTCTGGTTGCTTCCCTGTTGTCAAGGTCGCTCTATAGAAGATATGCAATACTATTTCATTCCGCTTTTCATTCAGCGGTCAATAAAGCCAGGCTTTGACACAATCAGGCCAGAGCAGATGGCCATAAAGCCTTTGTCCAGGGCACACCTGAGACTCCCTGAGCTTGATCATCCATAACAGTTGAAACTGGTGTAAAACGTAGGGAAAATAAACCGATAGATGGCACAGAGGACTAGTCGGTTGTTAAAAACAAATAAACAACCAAACAAACAATAAAAAAAAAAAGCTACAACAAGCGGAATGGTCCTGATGCGAGCGAGGAAGAGGTCAGCAGTGATGGGGCAATTCATGCGTGGAAGTGGCCCCTTTTCTATTTCAGCACCTTACCTCCGAGTTTCATTGTCTCTATCAGCGAGTCGCCTCCTGTTCTAAAGCACAAAATGCCATTTTAACTTTTTTGGCAGCTCGATTTGTCCGGCAGTATTTACGATGCCTTTCTTTGAACCACTGTAAATCAGATTTAATGCTAATAGCAGCCATCTCTCAGTAGTCAGTTTTAATACTAGTCACGGCAAGTGCCTTTGCTAAGATAAATCAAAGCTCTTATCTCCTGCTAATTACGCGCTCTTTCAAAAAGAAAAATTGGCTCATGACCTAAGCTTTAACCTGCTATGGACAGAAATTGGCGTTAGTCCTTCTGGGATGCAGTTAATAATAACCCCAGTGAGTGATCCCCTGGCAAGGAAGCTCATTTGCCTCGTGCTTCATCACTCTTGCCAGCGGAGTGATTGCATTGTAATGCATTGCAGATTTTCTCAGCCTTGTGTGTCTGTGGCCCGGGCAGCATGCGGCTTGGATGATCGAAAGCACTGACACATTCTCCACAGGCAGATACCGCTCAATTCTCCATCTTGTCGGGGTCTTCTGGCTTCCTTCCTAACTGCCCCCCCCCCCCCCCCCAATTTGCTGGATGGGCTCGCTCTCTGAGACAATCATTAATGATCCTCATCAAACCTAACAGCCTGGCCGTCTGGGTGTCTGGGCTTGATAGCATTTGTCTGCCTCAGCGGTCGGCTTCCTGAATAAATCCGTCCTTCGTCGTGTCAACAGAGATCCCGCTCCTGTAGAACCGATGTCCCCCCGGCTTGACTTCAGCACATCAACTGAACCATGACCCTATTTCACAATATTTGCTTAGCCCTTGACAGCCGATACCTCTTGATATGCGTGCCCAGTGGGAAGAGACGCCCACTGAAGTATACGCCTCTTCCGCTATGTCGCAATCATGACACTGATCTTGGTTGATACATCAGCAATCCTTTACCAACTTGCCTCCTCTGATACCTCCTCAGTCCTACCTTTTTTTGCGCTTTGGTATTCTGACTCGTGGCGCATCGCCTTGACGCTTTCGATTTGCCTTCCCTGAGGCGTCAGGTGCCGGGAGCAGCCTTGACGTATTAGGACATTAAATCTGAATCGGCACCTGTCAGTGTGCTAAAGTGCTTCCATATTCTCTGTTTTCTCAAGCACATCAAGGAAAATAAAATTTTACCCAAAGTGTCTGTCCATGTCACATCTCGTCTCACAGACGTGTCCATGTATGCCTTCGTCTCCCCTTTCCTGTCTCTTGTTACCCCCCCCTCTTATTTTCTACCTCTGGATTCTAGTACTTTAAGTCGTTTTTGCCTCTGTGGCGGCTTGTTTAAGCCTTTGCGTTATTGTATTTTTGTGACTGAGATAAATAGGATGAGTTCTTTGCAAATACCAATGGTAATTGGTTCACTCTGTACATGCCTTCATTGCGCACTTTCCTGCTAATACATCGTTTTGTAATGATTTAAGGCTACATTAGATTACGTTCTGCTCAAAACACTCACATCCCTTACCCTCCTCCCTGTACTCTCCCATCTCATCTTCTCCCCACGTTTCACACTAATTAATCCTCATTATTTGTGAAAGCTCCTTACCAGTCTGTTATTCCGCCTTCAAAATGAGCTCTCATATTAACTCAACATCATTATTAACATCTAGCAATCCCACAAACAAGCCATATTTGTGGTCTCTACATTTCCTCCCCTCTGCCTTCTGCTTGGCAACACTTTTCAGCTGTTTATTTTTACAGTCAACATAGGCTTGTACAGCCCTAAACAGAGCCATGATGCATCCTGTCTGCGGACCGATACACACCAGGCCTTTACTCTCATCCACGAGTGGCTTCTTTGAGACAAGTTGAGCTCTGGCTGCTAGCACAGTCATCATCATCATCATCATCAATCTGTACATGTCCACCAAGCGATCCTGGGTTAAACGCCACACACACACACCTGGCGAGGAAGATGAAAACACTTGCCAGCTCACCATGGAGAAATAGCCCACCCCTGCTATGCCACTCCATTTTCTCTGGATGTATCGGAGCACTCTAAGGGAGCTGATTGCTGAATGGCTTGTCAGGGCTTCAGGTGTGTGCGTGTGTGTGTGTCAACGAGTCGCGTCCCACGCCACGAAGGAGTAAATCCTCTCATCCTTAACCAGGCTGACGTGCTTGCTCATCATTTCTCTTTCATCAAGGCCTCTTCTTCCAGGCTCCCTCCTGTTGAACCTTCAAACGCCGCCGCGTTCCCAATTCAAATCGATTGCTTGTTTCCCAGAGAGCGCTCAAAAGCTGCACATTAGAAAAGTGAATGCAAATGCAGTTAGCTCTTAATTTTGCATTCTATCACCTCAATTTGCGTCTGTTATTTTGGATTCTCACTCCATCATAGTCAGAATTTGCTGCCTTCGTTTTCGCCGCTTTTATTGTGTGGCTAAGGAGAGTATGTTTTTGTATTAGTCTTCAGCTCTCTGGTTGAAACATTAATTATCCATGTCTCTGAATTGCCGAGTGGGAAACGATGCCATTTTTTTCTGAAGATGTCACAAACAATAACCTTCCCCCGCGCTGCGGGTGTGACTGAATGAGACTGGAGAAACAATCCAGCAGTTCGCCATCAATCTCAAACACACACAGCAGTCACCACCTGCTCTTAAAGCTGCCACATTTTGGGACTGGCACGTAGTTTATTGTTGGCCTGACGCTGCTTTGCATCGTCGTGGCATCCAGCCATTTCTGATTTGTCAACGGGCTACGACCGCAAAGTGGTAATATCATGAAGAGTGGGCTCATACGGAGCCTTCAGGGTAGTTCGGGAGAATAAGGTCCCTTTATTCTAGATTTAATCTCTTTGTGTCAATATTTATTTTATGGGGCTGTTATGTTCTGTAATATGCAGATTAAGAACAATTTGGTGAAATTGTACCGAGAAAATATTGTCCATTCCGCTGCATTTTTAGAGGTTCTTTTCTCCAAGTTATTACCTTAATGCCTTCTGATATGTGTGCATCTCAGGGAGACCATTATGAAAGGAAATAAGGACAAAAATGTTCTTGGAGGTTTGCCGATAACTGCTATTTGCTCCTTTGCTTTCAGGTCTACTGACTATGGCACCACCTACACCAAACTCAACCTAGTGCCAGGAACAACCATCGTGGTGACCAGCTTCTACATCTGCCCGACAAACAAGAAAAAGGTAGGAGGACGTATTATTATTGAGAAAAGCAGTGCATTCCCCATGCTTACTGAAACTAATGGGCCGTTGAACCTCTGAAGCACTTTTAAAGGGATTCAAAGGGATTAACTTGAGTGTGTCGTTGGAAAAAAAGCGAGCTCGAGGCCTAAATGAATATTTACACAAGCCGGCTGAGTCGGAATGGGTTTAAAATACATCTAGTTAAAGATATGTGATATCCAGGGAAATTAAAAATATATTTAAATTTATAAGAAGGATAAACCCCTTGAAACCTATTTTTAAATGGGGGGGTCTCAAGTGATTAGAACTTTCACAGCAAACATGTCCATGACAATTTCTTTTAACATTCTGTACCTGTTGCACGAGCCATGCTAAAAAAAAAGCCATGTTTGTGTGTTTTCACAGTTTTTTTCCAAGTGTATGTCAGTTCTTGCTTTCTTTTTTAAGCACTTCTAAGAAGAAATTAGGAAAAATTCTCACTTAAAGTGACCTACTGTACGTCAGCTCAAATATCATTGGAGGCCAAATGATGGGAGAGACTTGACTTAAAATAAACATTTAAAAAATGATACAAATGTGCAAAATGCTATTTGAAATGTCTTTGGTGGCAAAGTATCTTTACTTCACCCTCTCATCGGATCAGGTTTAAACATACTGTGACTTTTCTCCCGGACCTAACCAACCTTTGCTCCCATGAAGAGGATTGCACTCTTTCTATGTCGCCGGTGCTTCCCCCCCAGTCGTAGATGCCATTTAATGAGTCGTTGAATAGTAATAGTAAATTGTATGAATACTGTGCGCAAAAAAAGACACTCGGTGTATCCCCCCCCCCGAAAAAGGACATTTTAAATACATAGCCTTGTGCCGTTACTGGTCGCTGGTCTTCGGTTACACTTTCTCAATCGTTAATTATTAATTCATTTTGACATTCTTGGCTCGGCAACTACGTCGAGTACTCCGCTCAGAGGGAGCTTCTGGACTGGTTGGAGACTTGAGCTGAGGCATGGCTGGATCGTGAACTGTTGCAGCTTGTCTAATTGGGCGGGCGCTATCGCCGAGGTCCAGGGTTCTCCTAGTCGATGACAAGATAGAGGAGATTAGATGTAGTCACTTTTCTCACTTTCTGCTCCACTCCCCTCCGTTTCAGTCCTTGGTGCTTCAGATATTCCATCTCATCTTTGACACGCACACACACACACACACACACACACACACACCTAGACACACACTCAAAATTGTAGAGGGCCAGCCTGCATGAACACATTTAATTGCATGGGAGTGGAGTTATCTTAATTCCCCTGAGGGAGAAGGGGGGAGAGGGAGGAGAATGACTGGCAGTGGCGGTGTGTGTTGTGACAGTAGGATGTCTGATAATATGAGCCAGGGATCAAACTGCTGGTTTGAGCTCCTTGGGGCTGGCAGGAGGGAAGTGGTCGACGCTCAGATTCAGTGTGCTGGGATCACTGTGTGGGTGTCTGTGTCTGTCATCCTTGTTACGTAGATGTGTTCTTGTGTCGTGGTGAACGTAGGCTTTGTGTGGACGTTGAGTTATTCAAAAAAGCACTTTGATCCCTCCACCTACATTTCAGCATGCAGCATTCTGTTCTGCATCCAAATTATGAGAAATCATTTCCGTCAGGTGCCCCCCCCCCCCCCCCCCCCCAACACACACACATATGTAAGCACTCTTTGATCAATACGGCTAATCACATCAAAAAACAGCAAAAGGGTGGGTCTGTGAGCTCTGTAAGGCGATTACAGGCCGAGTGATGGATCACACAGGAAAGGCGTGAGGGTCCTCGGATAATCAATAAGGACTTGAGGCAATTAGAGAGAGGTGAGTCTTCAGACGGCGACAATGTCGTCCTCTCTTTCCTCTCTGCTTCTCTGCTTTGAGAGCACCATTATCCGTTCAAGACCCTCAGCAGTCGAGGGCTCCCGTGGATCCTTGACTCATTGTAACACCAATGGAGCTGTAAATACATTTTGAGATGAGACTGAAGGCTCAGCGGTTTCTTTTAGCAGTCACCTCTAGAGGGCTGGGAGGCGGGAAAGCATTTGCACAAGTTCTTTCCTTGTCATTGAACGCTGAGTGAAAGGTCTAAAGTGTGCTTACAGTGATTTTACAACAAAAAGCGTATTTCTTGTGGCACTTCTCTGTTGGATCTTTGACAGCCATCACAAAGTTACTGGCTTTGCTGCATGTTAAAAACAGACAGTGTTTGCTTTGGTCTACTTGGGAAGAGGACTTCCTCCATCTGTAGTTATCGTCTCATTCCAGGCCAACGTTGACGAAGTTCTTTGCTTCAGATGACCAGACCATAATGAACACGTTTAGTCTGATGCTCGTGATTGGGGAGCTGAGCTAATAAAAGTGGACTACGAGGTTGGAAAAATTCCTGCATGGGTATATTGGTTCCGAGGGTTTGCTCTTGTCGTAAGCCGACTTGGTCGTAAGTCGGCACATGTTAAATTAGTGTAAGTATATTACGCTGCATCATGATTATGTAAGAAAGAGACAGGCGAGTGAGGTCGTAAAGTCGTAAGTTGATGACCCCCCGTAAAAGTTGGAAAGACCATGAGACCTGGAAAGGAAGAATGCGAATTTACCTTGCTGAAAGTGCGAGTATGAAATATGAAAGGATTGTTTATACACGTCTGTGGTAGGTTTTCCTTCATCCAGGCTGAGGTGAATCACAAAGAGCAAAAGAAAGAATCAACTGGACTTGTTCAAGTTTGGTTGAAGACGCTTCACCTCTCATCCAAGAGGCTTCTTTAGTTCTAAATAACAGGTAGAGGGTCAAGATACTTCCTGTCGCCACAGAAAACAAACTAAGGACCCAAACCACCAGGACAATAAGACTCCTCAGGAGTCATTAACATTCGTAAGGTGAAGGGTCGTTGTTTCGCCCATCCTCAGGTGAGCGGTTATGCTGAGCTGCACCAAGGTGTGGATGGCTGTTGTGGTTTCTGGGGACAGAGGTCAATACTGCATTTCCATTTCAAAGAGTGTGTCCTTCAGAGCCCACGTACTTCCAACATCTTTAAATTGGCATTTCCGTTGAACTTTTCTTGAACTGTAGTAACACTTGGGGGTATTGCTCTATTTCAACTGTATCCCTAAGCTCTCCAAAAAGGCACATTAAAAACATGAATGAAAATGTTTGTGCAGCTTTCAGTGAAAGTCTTTAACATTAAGCATAGATGGACCTTGAGCTGACAACGCAGTGCTTCTGGAGGACTACTGTAAGGTCGACAAGTAAAAGTCTGAACCTACTCTTTACGTCATCGTTCGTCCCGGCACGGTTAATATTAAGCAAATTGTTGCATCTAAGATTGCGTTATTTCAGCTAACCTTTATTGTTATACAAACTGGGTAACATTCACATTTGTGTATAGTCTGATATGGATTAGCAGTGTAAAAAAAAAAATCTGATCCAAATAGTTTTCCTAAAGATACTTCTCGGGTTGCTGGATGAGACATTTCTTCTCAGAACGTTGAGCTGTGCATAATTAGTTCCACTGTGGTAAAATGCTTTTATTATGTATTTAAGTCTATAATAAAATGCGAGCTGCCACACTTCAATAAGCCAAGGTGATTCTGGGACAATAGCATTCAAATTGGTCACTTTATAGGATGCGGCCCTCACAAAGCAATCAGCCACAGTGGGGTGATTTCCTGCTTTTTATTGTAGCGCACCACTCAAAGAAAGACAGTCATTTACTGAGACATTACAACAAGCCTGGGATGATGGCGCGCGGAAATAAATTCCAGCTGGATTCAGTTACCAGTCAGGAGATATTCCAAACTTAATATCACAGGATTGCTTGCTGAGTCCTCTTGAAATAAATGATTTCATTATGTGTTATTAAACCGTTTAACATCACCTTTAAAATTAGCCTGCGGTGTACTGACGGAGATGAAATATCACTGCGGGTGGACGTCAGTTTATGAAGCATTTCAACCTTAGTTAATACAATAAACTCTTCTGAAAATGCATTTTGTCGCCCTGACGTGGAAAATATGAAAAATTGCAGACGCCCGAAGAACGGTGGAAAAGATGAGTCAAGAGACACAAGCAAAAATGCTTCAGAGAGGAGAACCGTAGCGCCTAATAGACTGAAATAATGCTGCAGACGTGCTCACATTGCATTCAGATGATACTGTTACAACGAAGTGCAACTCTGGCCCCTACCTTCCTAAACAAGACATATCAGGAATGGATCTTTTATTTCTGAATGAAACATTCCTTCTCTGACCAGTGTTACAATAGAGAAGAGGATCCTGAAGATAAAATGATGGTTAAAGCAGTTGAACAGTAATTTAAGCCACTCTGCTAATGGAAATGAACTAAATTAGTAAATTGAGGCTGAATTGGCCAGGAGGAATGTTTATTTTTTATTTTTAAGCATTCCATTTCTTTTTCAAAATAAAGAAGCACTCTCTATGAACCTCGTTCAGATTATTGCACCCTTAAATTCATTCATATCCCAATGCAGTAGCTTAACATCGATTGCAAGCTATTTCACACCTTAAATGTCCATAGAACTGAACCTGTCGCCATAGAAACCCAACGAAGCATCAGTCCAGCACGTGTTGCTTTGACTCTGGGTTCTTCAGGTCATCTATTCCCGCTTCCTCCCCCCCCAGTTTCAGGGTCGTTTCAGACACTTCAGATATAACAGCCCTTTCTTTGATAAACAAAGTTTCGTTTTTTTTAAGTCACCGGCTGCATGAAAACACCTGAAACTGTTAAGTTAAGCCGGTCTCTGGAGTATGCTGTTCATTTACTAATATCAGACAGTCACAGCTGTGCTGAAGGTCATCTACACAGTGCCGATTGTTCCTGTGAAATAAAAATAAAAGAGATTCCAAAGTGACTTTTCAACGCAAGTTGACACGGAAAAGCACGTGTTCCATGGTTGATAGACTAAACCAAAGCGTAGTCAAATGAGAACTCTTTCTGTTCAGTCAAGTGCATCACAGACAGGCTTGTCTTTCCCTTTATGCCCTGCACAGACACTGATCTAGGACCTGCACCGAGGCCGATAAGGAGTCTGGAGCATATACAGAGAGGACAGTGGGAGGTGATGTTGGATCACTTGTGCTAATATTTGCTGGAAGGCTGTCGACGAATGTTTCGTCCGCCCACGCAGTCTATTGGAAAACCGTGTTAAACTTCTGAGTCTACAGTCTTTATTTAGAACATCAGGAAGATGGGCGCAAGGCCCACGGCGGTCAGTCAGAGACCGAGGAAGCATTTGGTTTTAAATGAGAGAGCGTAATGCGAGAAAAGTTAAAGTGAAAGAACCGACAGTAAAATTTGCAGGCATCTTCCGCACGAGTTGTAAAATTACATTTGAGACACCGAGTGAGGCAAAACAGAGAAGAAAACAGATCTCAAAGTCAAGAGGAAAGTGCATTTCATTGGAATTTCATTTTTAAAGTTTTTGATGTGTTGATCTTCTGGTTGACAGAGGTACATCCAAGGCGAGTCAAGTGGAAACAAATCAATCAAAATGACATTTTGATTGATCAAATCTACCGCTCTGTCCACGACCAGGCATGTTTCATCCACGACGCTGCTACAGGTCCCTCCTGAGCATCCTAAATCACACTGGCAGAGCGCATTCAGATTACAGCATAGCTTTAGCTGTGATCATCTCTGACCTGGCATTGATGGCAGCTATTGATCCAGATGCACCGTCCAGCTGGGCTCCATGTGCCTCAGCAGCGGGCCACAGGGATCAACACTGCAGCTCTCAAGCCTTCACAGGCTGAGCCTCAACGGACCGGCCTGACCTGGATCCACCGTTTCAGATCAATTGGTAACAAGCCAGAGATGTGGACTCACCACCGTTGGTCTGCTGGCTCAGCCTGGAGGGACCCGGGACCCGAAGGATCCGTCGCAGCTTTTGAAAAATGCAGATGCTGCCCTGTGCGTCGCTCTTGAGTTTGTAGCACGTGTTTGTGTGTCCCGAGTTTAATGTAGCTTGGTGGATATTGCAGTGCAGAAAATGACGAGACGAAACATCGGCGGCTAAAAAACAAGAGGAGCGACGATGAAATCAGTGTTTTTCAGCTTTTGGATGTGTCACAGAAGGTGTCGGGGATTGTCTAAATGAATTTGACGTTAAAGAATACGCAAATTAATATTTGTTTGCCGCGCATAGGCAACCTCTGAAAGAGAAAAGACTGGCCTAGTTGTTTTACTGTGGGGTAAAAATAAACATGACTGTCGCTAATCCCTTTATAAAGTCTCCTACTGATTAAAGTGAGCCAAGTTTAGCTCCGTGAGCTGTTTGACTCCTCCCAGTGGGTCTACTTTCATAGAACTGTCACACGGGCACAAACGTACCAGCCACATTTGATTTTTAAGTCCAATGTACTGCAGGGCCTTTCATAGATTTACCAATAGTCTTTATTCCTCTGTTCCAGCATCAAGTTCTCTTCTTTACCACAGGAATCGTTGGGAGTTTACCCCTCAAACAGCAGCGACTGAGTTTGGTGCAAAACATATTTATTGAAGTCAATGCAATACGCTCCGGATCACTGTTTGTGGTTTAGGCCTCCGTCCACGTTATTTATGATTCAATCCACCGATGCAGCCATTAATTCCTGATTTATCTTATGAGTCAATAAATCGTTAGGCATCTGGGTTGCTGCGGCTTTATGGAGGTGCCGTTCAAACTTCTGTATATCTCATTCATTCTTTTGAAACTGCATCCCCATCTTTGAAAGGCCCTCTGGTGCAATCATTGAAACCCTGCATCCGACTGTTACCAGCCACCTTTTCTTCCGCCGTAGAGCACATTTCCTTCCCTCTTTTTAGCCAGTTATTCCGGTTATTCTTGGATTGTATGAAAGGTGTGATACATAAAGATATCTGCCGTTATTATTATTATGTCTTTATGAAACCAGTAGTAAACCATAGATTCAAAGGATTCTCATTTTGCCACTCGTCTGATGTTCCGCTCTAGTATGCCAACTAGAATGGTGATTTTACAATTATCACATTTAGTCTTCCAAAGTAACAACATTGTTCTCATATTGTGACATTTTCTTAATTAGTTTTATTTTATTTTGTTACTTCTAATTTACTCAACATCTGTATAGACAGTGTTTATTCTTTTCTGTCCTTCTCTTCACTCCCCAACTTCTTTACCCTTTTCTTTCACATATAAGTGACTTAAATCCTGTACACAAACGCCAGTCATAAAAATACTACAAGAAATGCTACGACCATTGCCCCCTTCACTATCATGTTTTCATCCCCTCCCTTCTTCCTCTTCTACGATAACTGCAATTGAAAGCCAATGAGCCAGATGCTGGAGATTGACTCACCACAATCCTGTGTGCGTGTGTGTGTGTGTGAAGAATGAAAGGGTTCATAGACAAATGAGCAGGAAGAGGGAGATGGACAGATGGATAAATGAAATATGCCTGAGGAGATAGAAAGGCGAGTGTGATAACCCTGGTGGTAAAATATACGGCACTGCTGACTCACAGCCCTCTCCAGCGATTATTCTGCGCACTTCAGTCCCAGTTACGTCTCCTACAGAAACTGCATGAGCTTCAAAGGGTAATATTAGCGTTGAGGTAATGCACAGTCACACAGATGGTACTAATTGTAATCCCTCATCCGCAGGTGGGTTCATCGTTCCATGTCTATATTAGTCGTATTTGTACTTTCATTTTGTGACTTTCATTTTTCAAATCAGGATTTATCCAGCTACAAGAAATGTAGAAATGAAATGACACTCAAATATTATGCTTGTCACAATAGACTCATTTACATCGGCTTGTAGTTGGATTCAGCAAGACCCCCCGCTGTGTGTAGCTAAAGTGCAAATTAGCTTTTCTGCGAGGAGGGGGTTTAAATAGACAGTGTTATGGCA
Organism: Brachionichthys hirsutus; assembly: GCF_040956055.1. Classification (NCBI taxonomy): domain Eukaryota; kingdom Metazoa; phylum Chordata; class Actinopteri; order Lophiiformes; family Brachionichthyidae; genus Brachionichthys; species Brachionichthys hirsutus. Next base: position 5,083,986 of record NC_090919.1, read on the forward strand.
CAATGTTGTCATGATATGTGTTATATTGGACATTTATGAAAAAAAAGACACTTATTATTTATTAATGTAAACCTTTAATAAAATCAACTGCAAAGCAGAAAAACTGAAGAGCATGGATGGATTGACAGAACTTTTAAACCCTTGCTACTCTTTCACAGGTCTCCTGAACCAAAAAACAGATGGTTCAGTAGCCCTTTTAAAGGACATTTTGTGCACTATTAATTAATTAATTGCATGTATTTAGTATCAAATAATTCATCTCTAGTTTTGTTTTGTTGGTCCAGTTTTCAGTCTACCTTCTCGCAGCTAATCCGTGGTCAAGCTCTTTCAGATCTCATCTCATCTCATCTTCATCCGCTTATCCGGGGCCGGGTCACGGGGGCAGCGGCCCAAGCAGGGAAGCCCAGACTTCCCTCTCCCCGGCCACTTCCTCCAGCTCTTCCGGGGGGGATCCCGAGGCGTTCCCAGGCCAGCTGAGAGACATAGTCTCTCCAGCGTGTCCTGGGTCTCCCCCGTGGTCTCCTCCCGGTGGGACGTGCCCTGAACACCTCACCAGGGAGGCATCAGAGCTAAACAGTGTTTTCCTGATATTCATTCTGAAGCCTATGACAGGATGCCCTGAGAGGAACTGTGGTACTGCATGAGGAGGTCTGGAGTGGCAGAGAAGTATGTCAAAGTAGTTCAGAGATATATGACAGTTGTATGACAGCAGTGAAGTGTGCAGTAGGAGTGACAGGGGAGTTTAGTGTAGAGGTGGGATTGCATCAGGGATCAGATCTGAGCCCCTTTTTGTTTGCCATGGTGATGGATGGACTAACATATGATGGTGAGACAGGAAGCCCCTGGGAATGTGATGTTTGCAGATGACATTGTGATCTGCAGTGAGAGCAGGGAGCAGGTAGAAAAGAGAGGAATGGAGGTGAGCAGGAGTAAAACAGAGTACATGAGTGTAGATGAGAAGGTCCCGGGGGGAACTGTGAGGTTACAAGGAATATATGTACAGAAGGTAGAGGACTTCAAGTACCTCGGGTCAACAGTGCAGAGTGATGGAGAGTGTGGGAAGGAAGTGGAGGAAAGTATCAGGTGTGCTCTGTGACAGGAGAGTATCAGCAAGGATGAAGGGAAAGGTCTACAAGACAGTGGTGAGGACAGCCATGATGGACGGCTTAGAGACAGTGTCTCTGAGGAAAAGACAGGAGGCGGAGCTAGAAGTGGAGGAGATGAAGATGCTGAGGTTCTCCTTGGGAGTGACCAGGTTGGACAGGATTAGAAATGAGACAATAAGAGGGACAGTGAAGGTTAGACATTTTGGAGACAAGGTCAGAGAGACCAGACTTTGATAGTTTGGACATGTCCAGAGGAGAGACAGAGACTATATGTCTCTTCTGTGTTGCCCTGCACTCTCTAACACAGCCATCCACACACACAAGAACATACTCAAAACATTCTGCAATATTCCTCTCTATCTTTTCTCTTTCAATGTTTTCATCTGTATTAGCTCATTTCATGGCACCGGGGGGGGGGGGGGGGGGGGGGGGGACACTTTGACACAGAAGAGGGCAGAAGAGTGGGAGAAGAAGTGATGAGAACCAAGATCCAAAACTGGAAAATTGATGTTTTTCTTCAGGACTGCTTTTCTTTTGACTGCAAGCGGGACTGAATATAAATTGATAAATTTGCCAGGCTTTTCTCAAAATGACATTGACGGCAGGTTAGGAATAAGATATGGCTTCCAGTACAGAGACAGAGAAGGTATAGAGAACTCAGAATAACCCGTGTCAGAAATTAATATTCACAACTAGCATGAAAGAAAATATGTAGAAGCAAAATAAGACGGCTTACAATGTGTTTGGAAATCAAAGAGAAATGGGAAATACATTAAATTAACCATACAGCCGTAAAAATTACATTAAGAACCAACTGTAAAAAAAGGTGGTGGCAAACAGAGCGGTCCTTACTCTTGATCTGAGAGACGCAGCAGATCTACAAAACCATGGGAGATTATCCGCAGGACAAACTGGATGCTGTGCTTCCATGTCCAGTTCTGTCTCTGAGCTCAGGAAGCTGATGACGAGTTCCATCGCCATTGCCAGTGATGCGGTTATATAAATGGCTACACCATCTTCATAATTACAGCTGATTTAGCTGTTAGTAATTATTTGTTTCTGTGATCTGACCTAAGAGAAGCATGCAGACGATGATTAGTGAGCGACACAGGGTAGAGCCTTGGGGGACAAGTTGTTTGTCCACTCTTGTGTGTAATTATATTATTATTATACACCCAAAGGAGACCCATGTATTTTGTGTGGGATTCAAACCAATTTAGCACTGTGAAAGAAAGCGTCACGTCAATTTTTCCAAATGCATGCTTGTGTGTGTGTGTGTGTGTGTGTGTGTGTGTGTCAGAGAACCGGTAATACTACCCATGTAATCCTGCTTCAGTCTGTGTTAAGGTGGGCGCCATTAAAGATCTTAACCAGATCAATCTCCGTGCGCTGGAGGAAGTCTTGACTGAAGACATCGAAACAGTTTTTCAAGGTCTCAGACGTTATTCAGCTTTTAGGAAATAAAAGTTTTGACATGGGCTGAGAACCATTTACAACTATAACTGTTCATTAGTGTCGCGTCTAGATCTCTCTTGACATGACTGGATGATGGCGGCTTTTAGGGCCTGTGGGAACACACTTGACAGAAGAGATGTGTTGACAATCTGCAAGAGAAGAGGTCATGCAATTAAAACCGTTTTTTTTTTAAAGCCTGTGGGCAACTAATTGGAAAGTTTGCAGATGCTGTTCAATGCCCTCTAGTGCATTCTGATTGTTAGCATCGAATAATGCTACTGCTGTGTTACTGGAATTTTGGGTAGTTGGGACTAAATACATCCTGTACCTTTAATCGAGGTAGACTGCTTGTTTAATTTCCAGAATGTTGTCAGTGATGAGCAGTGAATAATATTAATTCCAGTTCCCGGCAGGTGGATAGTATAACCAAGATGTGCATGTTTTATTTTATTTTTGGTGACGATAAATGAAATGGAGAAATAGACACAGATCCGGAGTCGGGTCGAGGATAGGAAGTTTCCAACGGGGTCCTTCTTTTAGTATCTGGTAAGTGAGCTCAGGGAAGGGGCTGGAATGCAAATGGTATCCAGAGAGAAGGGTGACCTGAATGGAAGGCTGATGGAGGTGATTCCTCATAGGGGAGTTGTTGGTGGGGACGGTGAATCACCCTCTTCCTCTTTTCTCTGACATCTCTCGTGATTAAAGCCCTCTACGGGTGGGTGGGGTGTGACTCTCCTCCAGGGTTTCTGCTGCATTTTGTTATGCCTTCCTCCTGTTTTGGTTTGTCTCGTCTCTTGTCCTTGGCAGAGGAAGCAGATGGGGGATGCACAAAGTAAAATATGTTTGGGGCAGGCAAAGCCCATCTGCCTTGAAAAGATATCTGCAGTCTCAGAAAAAGTCGGAAATTCCACATTTTCTTTTCCCACACTGCTGCTTCACAACATACTTTATCTTTGTGAGCAGTTTTTTTGTTATTCCGTTGAGGATATGCAGCCACAATATGGCAAATTCTCTCTGTCATGTCTGAGAGCATATGTTTGGGAAAACTGCCCAATGCACAGTGGAGCACTGGGTAGCGCTGTTACCTCACATCATGAAGGTCCTTGGTTCAATTCCACCCTGGGGCCTTTCTGCATGGCGGTTGCATTTGTTTTCTGAATGGGTTCTCTCCGGGTTCTCCGGCTTCCTTCCAAAAACATGCAGCTTTTGTGGAATTGCTCCAAATCTTATCTGTAGGTGTGAGTATGAATCTGTCTTCCTGTGTGGTCCTGCAATGAACTTTCAACTTGTCCAGGGCGCACCGACCTCTTGCCTGTAGTCAGCTGGGATCGGCTCCAGCGTAAACCCGTGACCCGGATATGGATAAGCGGCTGAACAAGGGAAGACGAATGAATGAAAATAGCATTTTAACGGTAGACTTCTTTGCAATCTGTTTCCTTTTCGATTCACTCTTGGCCCTCGCTCTTCTCTGTAAGGGTCGGAGTGTTATCTGAGTCATCAAGGAGCAAGCGCTCTGTTTGCACACACTAGTCAAAGTGCCAATGGAGGGCTTTGCTTGGTCACCACATCTGGGCCAGCTACAGCCCCCCAATCGCAGAACTGAATAATAAAAAGGAGCTGCACATGATTCAGAGCCTGCTAAAAAACAAAAAAACAAAGCAATGAGTCACTTGGTTTTCAAATCCCGAGCCTCAGAAATGGCCTCTTCACCCCATTATACAGCGATATATCATATCCGCCACGGCTTTGCTGACTTGTTTATCTCTGGCTTTGTTTAAAATGCTCTTGTAGAGTCAGAGAATGTGTGGAACATTACAGAGTTCATTATGGTTTGATTATTGTGTCCGATAAAATGCAACATGTGTGTTGTGTTCTTGTTGTCACATAGCTGAGGCCGTTGTATATAACTTGAAATGAGGCACTGAAGAGAAGAAATCAGCACGAGCCAGCTTGAGGCTCCAAAACAACTAATAACATATGTTTTATCATTTGGGTGAACCAAACTTTTAACATATCACGTGAACTAAATTAATTTAGCTATCAGGTGATTTGATCTACTCTGGCAAGCTTTCCTATACATTTACATTGAGTCAACTACTGTATTTACAATAAACAACTTCATGTTTAAAACACATCCTGTTAGAAGAGAGAGGAAGAACACATGAAATGAGACATTCCCTTACGCGTCATTTCTCCAGAATCTTTCCCAAAAAGCGTTGCCCGATTTACCTCGCTCGCAGTTGCAAATATTGAAAGATAACTTAATTAACGTTCAGTAAAAGAGTCCTTTCGATTCGAATTAAATCGGTGGATTCATTTTCAGATTTACGTTTGAGAAAATCCAATAAATCCTAGTCTCTAGAACCGAAATGCTGAAGTCGGGGAGTAAATCCATCTTTAAGCTACAGCAGACACACCGGAGTGTTATCAGCAGTGATGGTGTAAAATCTGGGCAGTGATTCATGTGGCTAACAAAATAGTTGATCTTTTCTCAGAAGCAAACACATGCTGAACAGCAAAGCTCTTATCTCGCCTGGCTCAGACGATCGCTCTGTTTTTTTTGTGTATGCGCTCGCCAGACAGAGCTGTCTCCTCCCAAAGCCAAGAGCAGACATGCTGAACAGTCTCATGTCAGCTGTATCTACAAAACTCTGGCGCCGCCGCCACTCCGAAAGCCAGCCGGTTCCATTTGAATTATCTTAATTTTAAACTTTTATATTCCCTTTCATTTGAAGGAGCCAAACTGAAGCAGATGCAAGAGGCGCATGAACACAAATTTCCATGTGGTTGGCGCTAGAAGGAAAAAAGCGGTAAAGGGTCACAGATATGAAATGGATGCTTCCAAAAAAAAAGTGTGAAAGTTTACCGGAGGCTCTCAATGACAAATATGCAGATCTGTTTTGCTGACTTTCACACTCAGAAAGTTTGCATTAACAAGCTTTCAGTAAGTGTGGAAAAAAATAAATATTTTATTTAGCAAATATGTTCACAGAACCGGCCTGTGTCCTCATGCAAAACAGCTGCAGTGTGATTCGTTACGGATGAATGTATGGATGTGAATTTGCATGAGGACTGCAGGCACCGCGCTTCACTTCCTCTCCCCATTCGGTTTTCAGCGTTGCCTCCGTCCGTCTCTTGTTCTCTATTTCATTTCATTTAACTTTTTGCTTACGCTCTATCTCTTCATTTAACTCGCCTTTACTTCGGACTTTTTGTTTTCCTCCAACTTTACCATCCTTTAGGCCTCTCAATATACATCCTTGTGTATTGATCAGTTAATATGTGGGTGTGTGTGTGAGTATGTGCACTCAAGGTCTGCCATGGAGGTGAATGTCCAGACCTAACCTATAGGAACCTAACCTATAACTCCCTTTAGTGATGATGACCCCACTGTGTTCATTTTATGTATGTGTTTAGTTGCTTTTGGATCATCACTGTGGCTCCCTCTCCGGTTACCACAGAAAAACAGCGACTGGTTTCCTTTTCCATACCAGCCCTGTTTTTCTAGCCGAGCAAGGCCGAGATCACATCAATAAATGGATTGGCCACAAGTTGGACTGATAATTACTTTTTTTATTAAAAATCAACCTCCCACCCAGCGGTTGCTCACTTCCTCCCTCACCGCTACCAATCCATTGCTTTAAATTGTCCTTGTAAGACCAACACAATGTGTTTAAATGATTTATGAGAACAGACTTTATTATAATTTTTTTATTGTGCTTTTCCGAAGCTCTTTTTATTATTAAAAGCATTAAAGCAGTGAGTCAAAGGAACTTGCCGGACATTTATTTGCATACTGCCCTGTGCTGTAGTCGTAAAGATTGCGTTTCCAAAGGATTTTTTCCATTTGCAATTTACAGACTTTCTTCATTATTGTGCTTCTGAAGACCTGCAAGAAATGAGTTAGTCAAGACACGGAGTGCACGGCTCTGCAAAGAAAGAGCACTGGCCTGGATGGATTGCTGCATTTGTGCGACAAAGCGTGCTTGTGTGTGATTCTAAGGAAACAAACAATGCGTTTGGGTTTTTTTGGTGATAGCTTCAATCATCACTAAACCAGTTCTGGTACTCATTTAGAATATGTAATCACATTGCGAGGTGGAACAACTTAATATTAGGTACCATTTTCTGGTGCTAAGATATTTTCACAATTATTCACAGCCTCATTTTCATGCACATGGTTGTTATTTTTTCTTCATTGTCAAACCTTTCCCTGAATGGCTTCAGGCTTCTAAGCCTGTGGCCTTCCCATTGGGTGTGAGTGTGCCCTGGTAATCTATACACATGTTGTTGAACGTGAGCGTCTAGGAGGTGCAGTTTAAATCTCTGTTTACTCATTTTGTCTTGGTTGCCAAGGCAACAGAACCTGAGAAATGGTGAGTCGTGCGTATTAAAATACAATTCAGGTGAAGTTGAACCGCAGGACAGGAAACTGAGCAGAATCAGTTTTCTGCTGAACAAAAAAAAAGGAACTGGCAATCTCCACATTAAACCAAACAGCATAGCAACACAACTTAAACAGCATTTCGATATTTAGCAAAACCTAACATGCTAAGAATTGAGCCACCATTGAGTCTTCTTGGTTGAGGATCGGACATTATTTTGTATATATATAAAAAAAAATAAGCCAGAGGTATACTTCCGAGCCTGAAAACACTGTAGGGGTTCTGACAAATGGATAAAGATAGATTTATGAAGCAGGAAGTGACTCATACATTTGCTGGACTGCAGAAGTTGCAGGAAGGCAGCAGGTCAGTCAAATGAAAATGAAAGTTCGAATAACCATCCTAAAACATCTCATGCGGAAGAACCTCAACTTCTCAGCCTGATTCAGGCCAACACGTTCGAGATGGGCAGCTCGACAGAGCCCGAAGCCGCTCATCCATTATGCTCACACTCCACCTTCGCATTCAACCTGTTTGACATTTTCTCAAATGGACGTCGTGGTTGTAGTGAAGCCAAAACTTGTCCCTACACCCCTACATCAAAGGTCATGTTTTAATGTCATTTCCTGCTCTTTAAAGTTGGAACAACAGGCAGAGAGAGAGAGAGAGAGAGAGAGAGAGAGAGAGGGAAAATGGGTGTGATGCTGAAGGGATAAATGTGATATGACACAGCGAAGGGGTGGCTGTCAGTCTGGACTAACTTTAGGAGTCGTTGTATTGTTGTGTGTGTGTGTGTGTGTGTGAATGAATGAGGCCCTCAGGCTTCTGAAAATGGTCTCTGAAGGTGAAGTCGTTGAGATACTGACGACTGTATCTGTCTTCGTGCGGCTTGCTCCGATGGCTTCGGCGGTGACGTTTGCCAGAATGCATTCAGCGCAGCGTTTTTTTTTCTCATCTGGTTTGTTTTTGCTAGATTGTCACCATTAAAAGCATTGTGCCATTATGTAACCATTAAAAAGCCTAGAAATGCACACCTGGGTTTATTAAAAAAACCTCAAACTACAATTCTGAGCCCAACCATATATGACACAAACACAATGGGAGTGAGGAGCAGCGGTTTCGGGGGAACCAAGTGTAACCAATGGAGTGAGGGCAAACTGCGATCTGGCCTCATGTTCATATCGGTGCCTGAATGGCCGCAGCAGAAAGTAGAAGAGCTTCAGCACCTTTCCTTCCTTTGCAGAGTAGGCGGTGAAATGTTGAATTCTTGCAGAGATGTAGTGGCTATAAATATCATTTTTTTTTCTCTATATGCTGCAATGAAAAAGCCTACAGGCAGGATCACTTATTCCCCTCTGGTAATACGAAATCACCGCAGCAGGGTTGAGAGTTTTGCCAGAGGGAGAAGGTAAGATTTCAACCCAACTCTGGAGCTTCTTCTGGGGGGGTAAAATGTGATCCAGCTCTGATTCCTCCAAGCTGCAGGAGGGCGCTGTATGTTAAAGGAGTTTGGCAATCTGTGATTGATGGATCGGCGATCTTCTCAATCATCACAGGAAGTTCTGTGTCGTACCAAAAGTCTAACCACAAAAGGAAACGATCCTCTTCCGGGACCTTGTCATTAGTCCATGATAGAGTTAGCACAATATGGCCATAATTCATGAATACGTCTCCAACTCTTCCCTCTTTAATGCATTGAGATACATTTTTATAGTCTTTGTTTTATGCCCAAGAGACTTGATGAGAATTCGTGGTGATTAAAAATGAATTGCATCAGAGCTACATCGTTTTTCACAGACTTTAAAAGCATGACATTTTTTTTATCCAAGTAAATAAAGTTGCTTGTTCAAGCTTTGTTAGCTTTGAAACAGTTTGCCAAAACCCCATCTCCCGATGTAGGTAGGCTGAGATTCATACCCCTCATATAAAAAACTTGGATGGTAGTTTCTTGTTTTCTTAAAACATAAAACAAGTGGATACGTATAAAGAAAGAATTTAAGTTGTGTTTTTGTGCTAACGATACACTCATAGATGGGTTAACTAGCTCCATCCTGCAAGATAAAAACAATGCTGCGCTCTGTTACCATGAGAGTCTGCATCTTCTTCTGCTCGCTAGCCACAGTGGATAGTGGAGATTTGTGCTTTGTCCCAAAATGTCTTATAAATCATGATGTTAAATCTTCCAGGACTGCTGCTGGCACATCACGGAAGCCCCCCCCCCCCCAGAAAAAAGAAAAGCTTGGCAGTAGATTTCCAGATCAATCACGATGAGTTGTGTGAAGCTATGCCAGCTCTGGAGAGAAGCCAAAGCAGCCGGACAACCATCCAGGGTCAAGCATGCGACTCTGAATCTCTGTATAGTTTAAAGTTCATCTCCCGTGTGCCTTGTTTGCAACTTTTATTTTGCACACGTTTAAGAAGTCAAAATGAGTCGAGCCGAAGCCCCGTAATATTCTGTGTCACCATCCTACTTAGCCCCTTAAAGAGGCACGATGTCTCCACGTGGCTCCAAGGTCCTCTCAAATAAGCATCAGGAGAAGATGTGGGGTCAAACGAACGCCGTCGAAACAATGAATCAAATGCATTTCTGCCATGTTTGATGCGTTTATATTTACCAAACAGTGTGTGTGTGTGTCAATGGTTTTCCAGACTCATGTGGTACGGGCGGCTCTGCAGAAAGGTGGAATGAATAAAAAGGAAAGTGGGGCCCACAGTAGCACGGTGTGAAAAATAGTCCAATTTGTTGTTGAGCTGAAATCAATGGGACAAGCTGAGACAATGGGCTCCGCAGCCGCAACAGCACGGCTCTCACAGCTGCTACCTCTCGTCTGCTCCCCTCGTAGATCCGTCTCTCACCACCCCTCTCTCCATCCGCCTCCGGCTTGTTCCGCCGGGCCCAATGCTGAACAGGACTGGGCCGATTATCTGATTTCAGCTTGGCGCATTTGTCTTAATTATTTCATTTTGCTTCCTTTGTCACCTTCACACTCACCTGATCAGGAGTATCCTTTGTTAAAAGGAGGGGGGGGGATAAAGCAAGCGCCTTCAACAATTACACGGGGAGGGATTCATCACGGAAAAGCATCCAAAAAAGAAACACCAAAGCCTCCGCTCTCTGCGCAGACGAGGAAAGACATGATTACGAATGCTAAGATAACAAATCACAGATGCGCTGCTGCAGCTCGTCGACAGGTTCATGCTACCTTCCTCGAGGTTGCTGAAATGCAGGCCTCTTCTTAACAAGACCCGAGCAGGACTTTAAATGAAGTCTCAATTGTCTGTGTGGCATTTCACAACCTTCTGTTGCTGGAGGTTGAAGGTGTCTGTCTTCACTTTTAACTGCCTCACCTCCTTGTAGATGGCCTTTAAATCAAAAATGGCCATGGAGACAATCTTTGTATCTGTCCTTGACACACACTGGGGGTTTGTTCAAGGGCGCCTTGGCAGTGCCCAGGAGGTGAACTAACACCTCTACCAGTGCACCAGTTCATGCTGTGGTCCCGATATCTTACCCTCCACTGTGTTTATTACTCACACGGCCTGCTTCATGTTAATGTATTCAGTAGAATGTTTTTATTTACAAGGCCTTCACTGATAAATACCTTATTTTTTTAATTGCATTTTAACCCGGAGAAGAGGAAATTTCTATCTCCGTTCTCAGGGCATTTCACATTCTAATTTCACAATGTATTCTGCACCGACTACTTAAACGTGAGTATTAGGAAACAATAAACAAAATGTCCCTTCATCTGATACAGATGCACATCCGTTTTTCTAGAATCTCTTGCAGACATTCGATAATTCATGCGTGCAAAATTTCCTGCTGCCATTCTGCCTTGTCCAATCCCCGTAAACCCAAGCGTTTTTGTCATCAACCACACGACTACTTCACCCTCGCAAATGATTCTCCTTTTGCATGAATTGCTGCATCAGTGCGGCCCGGAGGCGATCAGCTTGTGGCGCCGCTGCTAAGGTGTGGGAGCCCATCTTGCTTTAATAGTGGCCTTCGGCTCATCTGTTCTGTGGGGTCTGTCATCTCCTGATACCGTCCCGCAGATTCTCCATAGGGATCAGGTCAGGGGAGATGACCAGCCACTCAAGCATGGTAACACCAACAGTTCCCAGTTCCCAGCTTCTTTTTCCTCATTCTGATGGTGAACGAGCGAACATCACGACCACCCACTGCCACTAATGAGGTCCCACGATGCTCTGCCACTATGGGTTCAAGGTGAGACGTGATTGGCTGCTTCAAAAAAAAGCACATGCTCGAACTTCCCTGCCCTTCGTGGTGGTTTGTCACAGCCCGTGAGCTGAAAGGAATTAAACAATGACCAATGAAAGACATTCTAATCTTAGATGCATTATTGTCACCGGGATGCAATTTGTGATTTAAATGAGTCACTTACCCGAAAGTGTATGAAGAAGAACGACTTCTGTGTCCCTTTTCTCCCGGTATACTTGCCCGTAACTCCTGAAAATGTCGGCTTTAACACTCAAAGTGTTTGCTAAGTTGTGTTTGATTGTTGCACAGTTTATAATAAAAAATGGTAAAAAATGCACTTAAATTAACGGCTATCAAATTTATTAGTCCCATCAACATTATATTACAAAAGGACCTGTCGGTGCAGACGGCATCCTGCATCTGCGGCAGTAAATAATTGCCAGTGATTCATGTGTTTGGGGGATCGCGCTCGAATCCAGGCTCCGGAGGCTTTTCCCCGAGATCTGTAAACCAGACGGAACACATAGCGTTTCTTCTGCCAGGATTGAGGGATGATGAACGATGCGAAGAAAGAAGAATAAACATTGTGACCGGGGAGGGAAGGTGAGGCAGATGGATCATTTCGCGCAGTGCAAATGTAGCATTTGCAATCGTGAGATTGCTCTGGAAAAACGGTTGCGATGAGAGAAGACACATTGGGGAAAATAAAGTTAGAGAGACGAAGTTTAGCAAGCGACAGAAAGCAAAGGAGAAAATTGCCAGTATTCTGTCACTGCTGCAGGAGTGGCGATGACAAGCAGCCTCATTACTCTCATTAAATGTCAGCGGCTGAACCTCAGCTCATTTGTTTTGTGGCCGTTTTAAATGCTGTCCCACGGGCTCTGATCCCTGCGCCGCCACTGCTTTAATTGAATTAGATGATAAACAGCAGAAGACTGTTAATTTGCAAGTGTGAATGTGTGAGTGTGGGTTGTTGGCAGGGAGAGATAAAGATGATACATTCTAGCTTTGTGTGCCTGTTTTGGTGTGTGTGTTTGTGAGAGAGATTTTGTTGCAGGATTGTGCAGAGATGTGGGAGGACACAACTGGGGAGATTATCATCCTTTGTCTGCAAACTCTTCTCATGTCCTCCAGAGACTCTGTCCGATTGTCTCTTGTCCCACTTGTGCAGTCTCCCGGTATCACCGCGATGTCTGAGGCGCCAAACAACACAATATAAAATGAGTCCGCTCAGGACATTAGCCTTGCATTTAAAGAGCAATCTGTAATGTCAGTAATGTATCTGATGCACTTGACATTCTTTCTTAAGACAAAACCAAGCCCAAGGTCATAGTCCAAGGTCATTTATCCTGAAGGATAAAGCTAGACAACAAATTCCGAACTCAGGAATAAAGTGCCTGACGTTTCTGATCAACTCAGTACGTGTGTGACCCTAGATCAAAAGTAACTAGTTAAACAGAGGCCATCATGGACCCCCCGGCCTAGGGTGTCCTGGTGTCATGTGGACTCACGAACATCCCTGTGCTTGAACAAGGTGTTCATCATGGACCTACTGCACAGAAGTCCAATAATCCGGGAGGCCGTTCATCCCAAACTCACTGTCACCGCCCACGTGAGCGTTGAAGTCCCACAGAAGGCCCAAAATGGGCCGAATGGCATGTCAATAACATCAAGCTTCTTTCCCTTCCTTTCCTCACGAGTGAGCTCAGTCTATTAATTGCAGAAAAGAATACTACAATACAATTTCCATTCCTGAATCTGAAATTCATGCCAATTTAAATGCAGAGTGCAACTCTGTGTGAGTGACAAAAAAATGACATTTCTTTCACTGCCATCTAGGACGGGTTGAACTATTTGTCATCCGATCTGTGATCAGTATATCGTGACACCCTCAGTCAGTTTAGGCTATTGTTGTAAAGGATAATCTTCCGTCTGAAGTGTGTAGCATTGATACTGTTGGATAAAAAGGAACTTAAGTTTGAGTAAATGTTTTAGCAGGCAAGTTTATACCATACCTGTCTAAAATAGTCTCTTCAACACTGGACACAAGCTGCTAACATACTGTAGATTGCAAATAAGTTAAAATATATAGTGTAGCATATGTGAAAAATATCTGTGAAGCACCAGGTAAAGGACAGAGTCTCTCTATCTACCTCTCGAAAACATCGACGTAAACTCCTTTATGCACGATAAAGACTCCAGGAAAGCTATACCTGTCTATTTATTTCGGTTTACATGTGACTGGTCACACCAAAGTCCTCAAGGGGAAGGACTTTATGCATTTGCCCCTTCTTGGTTGGCCTGGTTGCCGAAAAGGGCTCACAGGTTTAATTCAGTAAAGGGTCACGATGAATGAATAAAATATGTGCATCGCACTGCCAGATTATGTATTATGATTTAATTGCCTCCAACATAGGCTTCTCTTCCAATCGTTTCTATGACGAAATCAAATGGAATTCAGCCCAGCTACCACGTGAATGCGATTCGCCTTGCCTTTCGTGCGGCTTTCACAGCCACTCAACTGCCACTAAGTCAAATCACCGTGTGAAAGATTTGCCGTCACCTTCTTTGCCTCTCGTCGTCTCCTGCTGCTCTTACCCAGGCGGCATGAACAAAACAAGATGCAATTTGTGTGAGATGTGATCCTTTTTTTTTTCTTATCAAACCCCAGTGTTGATCCTCATTTGTGCTCAGTTGTGCTCCATCAGTCTCCAGACCCATCACAGTGTTTTATTGATGCTATGAATAAATAAGCAAATTAATAATGAAGGAAAAGTGATTTTTATTTTATTTTTTTATTTTTTATGCCTCAGTGCACCAGAGCTGGCGGTTCATGTGTTTGTGTGCGTTGGCGGCGGTAATGAGCTCGGGGGAGGGGGGGGGGGGGGGGGGAGGGATGCTGCGTGAACAAGGATAGATCAGCAACAGCATATTGAATGGAGATGAACGGCAGCGCTGACAACAGAGTCAACGAGAGACGGCCCTCTGATCCTCTCCACCTTGCAGCTCAAACACGAGCTGCTCTTTGATAACCGTACAGATCAATAATTCAGGGCCATCAGCTTTCAGATATTTCATCGTCCTCTTAATTGCCTCACACGCTTGATTTTAAAAGTATTAAAAACGCTGACTGAACAAATTTCAACAATGCCCTACTTGTGGCAGAAAGTTTTATGATGGAGATCTTTTTTTTATTGCACTAAAATAAATACTTTATTGGTCCCAGAGGGAATTGATATATATATATAAAAAAAATCTGATTATGTTTGGTTTTACACTAAAATGCGTTGTAGTGTTGTATTTTTTTTAAAAGTTGCATTCAATATTGGTGTGATGTTGAATTAATAGCCAGATCCAAACTTCTATTAATTTTCCGTAGCTGTGAATTCTGCTCAGGGTTATCAGGGGCTTGAACCCGGGGTGGGCCAAACGTGTTGTGTGCGTAATAAAAGCGTAGGAAAAGTCAGTTTAATGCTGCTGCCATGGAACCTCCTTGTATAATACATGTCCATGCTTCAGACTCCAGTGGGACTCGGGCTGATGCCCGACGCAACACGGAAAGGACTCCCACCAGCACACAGCTCTGCAGTACAGTACAACGTTCCCCTTTGATATCCATCCAGGAAAATGTTTCATTTGTTCTCAGGCGGAGGGACCCGCTGGTGATCTATGAAGTTCTGCGCTCTGTTTATTTCCCAGTCCTGACGCCACATATGTCTCACTAAAGCATTGCGACAGTAAACGCTACACGTAACACAACAGTCCCCATCCATCCACACACCCGGGAGGCTGATTCTCAACACCACATCAAGGCCGGAGTCAAATCAATCAGCATTTGTATCAGCGGCACCAATGTTGCCAAGGGTGCGTTTTTTCAGCTGGAAGCGCCGATGTTCTCTCTGGGCCTCATTTCATGGTCGGTAAGCCTTTGCAAACAACAGACAGGATTCGTGTTTGCAGGTTTGCAGTCACTTAATTGCCGCTTTTGTTATCTTATCGCTAAGGCATTAAAGTTGAGAAAATCCAACAGTGCAACATGTAATCAGAGTCTAACAGCACATGAACGCCTACAGCAGATCCTCGATGTCCCCCCCCACCCCCCCCACCCCTTTTTTTCCGTTTACAACAGAGACAAGTGAACTCAGATCGCATGTCAACATCTAAAAGTATCAGTCGGTCTCAAAGTATTTTCCCTGTCTGTTCGAACGTTCATCTGTGATGGTTTTTCTCCTTTGAGGAAGCTGTTGCCTGAAATCACAGTTGGTGATTCACAGTTGGTGATTTCATGTATAAACTCTTCGGCACATGTAGTTATTTACTATATCTAATCCAAAGAGGTTGTGATGCCAGCTGAGGGGCCAGGAAAGAACCCCGGTAAGTTTTAGTTTGGATGCAGATGAAGCGGCAGCTCGAAGGAAAAGTTTCCTTGTTCGGTTTTGATGTGTTTTTCAGAACCACCGCCTGATGTACAATTCATGCAGAAACACAAGCAGATCAAGAGAAAATGTGTGGGGAAATAAAGAGATGCCAGCTGTTTTTCAGCAATGTGTTTTTGGTCGTTTCCAATGAAATGGCTTTTAATGAGAAAGGTGGTCATCTATTCTGAAGCATATCCTACAAACGACACATTCCACCTTCATCCAACTTTCACAAAACTACTTGTATTTACTTTAATAGTTTAAATTTTCTGCAATTTAGTGCGGTTTCCATGGAAACGAGCGGTTTGAGGTAACTTTGCGGGGTGACGACTTTGGCGCTCGAGATGTAGATAACAAGATTCAAATAAGATAAGGTATAAGACATGATTGGTTACTCCTTTTGTTCTATAAATAAATGATTTCATGGCAAGTCTGAAGGTCGTTTTCTCCATTACATCTGAGTATCTGACTGCAATATCCACGACTGCAAAACCTTTGGTCGATCGGCTGCGTTGGTTTAATTTAATTCTAAGTATTTAGGCTCAACAGAGGATCTTAGATGGATGGATTATTTTTGGATACTCATGTCATGGCGATACGAGATCTCCAGATCTCCAAACACCCGAAACTGGGAGAAATTGCACAGTCAGAGTTCAGAGTTGACAATCTTGAGAGACGCATGGATTGTTTGAAAGTTTGGCCACGGAATACAGACTGTTGCGAATCTTTAAACAATTTGCCCAAAAATTCAATTGCTACATCCATACATAATCAGATGCCACAAAATAATGCCTGAGGTGATATTTAATGAGGATCATTGGCAAATAAAGGTGAGGAAACCTTTCATGCAGCACTAAAGAAGACGGTTGTGAGCGTTCCCAACCTTTCCAGCCATCAGGCCACGTTTCACTTTTATGTTACTTGGTTTTTATTACATACAGACGAAACCAGATGATATACACCCAAATCTTAACCATCCAAAGCACTTGTCATTAAATCAAACTGTGATGAACTGTATCATACATGAACAGGTCATGCTGTCTAGCAGGAAAGCTTTGAATCTCTCTCTCTCTCACTCCCTCTCGCTCTCTCTCTCACACACACACACACATGTACGACAGCTCATGTATTCTCTGCTTTTTGATGTCAATAATAAAGTCCATCAGTCCATCTTAAAGTACCTGCCTCCATGTCCCTGTGTCAGGGAAGCTTGCAGGGGGTCGATTTAATGATGCTGATTTATGTGTGCAGTGCTCTGTGTGTGTGTGTGTGTGTGTGTGTAGGTGTGTGTACAGTATAAGGACATTGACATTGAAATCTGTCCAGGTTTCAACGTCTTCTAATATCTTCTGAAATCTGAAAAATGTGCCAAAACCTCTCACCTCACAACAATTTCTCATTTTTACCTGTTACATCATCATATGTAAGTTTCCTTCAACATCAATCTAACCCAGGGCTTAACACTAATTACACAGCATGCACTGCTAGGTGCTGGCCTTTTTCTAGTGGAGCCAATTATTCCAATATATGAGGAGGTCCACCCCTTTTCTTCACTCTCAAAAGCCTTGCAATAGATTTCTGCGGGTGACGATGCTAATCAAGGATATGCTTCACTCCGCTTGTTTTCGGAGCACGAGGCACCCAAGCATAAAGCATGTCTCCCAGTGTTCTGTCTCAGTTAACAAAATAAATGCAGTCTGCCTGCTCAGTGTCGGCCGGATCCGTGCGTCTGATTTCTTTAATGTACTGTTTGTTGGTAATGCATTACTGCGTATTGTCAGTCCCCATCAATCATCTTTATGGGTCTTTCTTTCATATGTCCTCACCCGAGTTCACCCAGGGTTTATATCTTAGTAGTAATAGAAGATAAGTGTGAGGGATGGGGGGGGGGCAGAGAGTCGGGAGAATCTTAGCTGTGGCTAATGAGGCTTCATTAAGTATAGCTAATTGGTGATTTAACCTCTGGCTGTGGCTGTCGTGACGCATCTCTTTGCCCGCAGCGAGACTCAAGGGAATCCTGGAAGAGCAGAACTTCTGTCCTCGGACTATTACGTTCACCTTTACTTCTCCTTTGACTGCACAGACAAATTATCTTCTGTCGCTCTGACAGGCACCGGTTGGATCAATTTCATTTCACCAAGTCACTTGTCAAAAACTTTGGAAAAGTGAATAGAGTCGAGGTGAAGAAAAAGGGCAAGGGGAAAGCAAGGGTGGAGGGATGAGGCAGCCAGGAATGCATGAGGTGAAGAAGAGGGAGGTCTGAGCTTGCATCACAATGGCGCCGAGCCATTTTCCTCCCAGGAAAGGCAAACACTAAAATGCAAGTGAAGATCCTGGCTTCAAATTGAATTTTAGCCTCTTTTTCCAGCTGGCAATCCAATCAGCACAGATGAATGGTTTGATAGAATGCTTTGAGAGACCAGCAAATGAGCTGCCAAGGCACAGAAATATCAAGGAAAAATAGGCTTTTATTGCTTTTATTAAGTAGCGAATAAATATGAAGCATTCAAATTTTCACTGAGCTTCAACAACCCATCAACCGATTTAAGAGGCCTTTAAATACTTCTGGATTATTTGAAGTAAAAAATAATTTATAGTGCATCATTTAAAGTATATTATATTCCACATTTGACAGGAATGTTATTTGCTCTTTAAGTCTTTATAGAGTCTTTATCGAGGCCGGTTGTTCTGTCTGCATTAGTTGCAGCGCTTGTGGTTTTATTTTGCATGTTCTTTGGCACAAAACCATAAAATGTCAAAACAAGGACCTGGCATGTGAGAACGCGCACGAAATATTGAAGGGAGACTGAGAATGAAGTATATAATTGGTTATTAATATTCTGGCTGAGTACCTGGTAACATGTCGTTGCTAAACTGCCAAGTTAATGTTCTTTATGTTGAGGAGTTGGATGAGAATTGGCATCACACGGAAGCGCTATGACACTTTTGTGTGGCGTTGCTATGACAAACGGCTACTCTGAGGTGGTACTATCAGAATCAGAAGTAGTTTATTGCCATTGTCAGTGAGTGTTCACTGACTAGGAACGTTTCTCGGTGAAGTCGTGCTACATCTAACAGTAATGACAAAATACAAAAACCATACGAGTACGGACACATCAGCAGCAGCAGGAGTGGATACACAGATGTGTACTAGCAGCACTAAACTAGCGTAATCACGCTTTTCTTCTATTAGAAGAAAAAAAAGTGCCTAACCGCAATGCTGAGTAAACTGTTTTCATATAGCAGAAACACTCCTGACCTTCACTACTGTTTTAGGATGTTCCCAAACCAACTGATTTAAAATGGGAAGTCGGCAGTAAGACGAGGAAAACACTCAACACTAAAAGTAGTTTGAACGTCGTCCAAGATGATACATTTGAAACCGATGCTGAATATGTATCGAGAATTCATCCGCCGCACAGTTTAGCACGTTTATTTTTTTATTTTTCCCACGAGATGTGCAGGAATCAGCAGCTTGAAGTGGGAACGAGAAGGAACTTAATATTCAAGTGGCTGAACACGAATGCATTTCTGTTGCTTGCTCGGGCGTTCTTTTGAAAATCCATTTTGTCGAGCGGCTGCGTTGGTTTAATTTAATTCAAAGTATTTAGACCGTAATGTTGTCTGACTGGCTGCACTGCTGTGAACATCATTGGCAAACAATGCATGATTGCAAAGCTTAGTTTTCCTATTATAAATATGTAAATGTTATAAATGTGCCTGTGTGTGTGTCAGACTATAAATGAGTTTCTACTACTTACGGTTTGTAATGACTGTAACTAAAACTGGAAGACAAATGGGAGAGACTACTTGCATTGCGGTGGTACTATCGTTTATGTAGAGCGTTATGCAACTGTCAAGTTAATTAAGATCCATTTCTACATTTTCCATTTACCAAAAAAAACATGAAAAACCATCCAGGCGTGTGTCGTTCTCTATTGTGTTTTATTTCTCAGAAATGTTCTGGAGGAGATTTTTCTGCTTGTATTCATTGTCTGAGATTCCAGTAAAACAGAATCCCACGTAATGAGGTGTTTTTTTTTTCTCATGCACGGTCGTACGCTGTATGTCTTTGCTGTAGTTCACAGTGTCTCAAAACTGTTTACACACAGTCATCATTCGTGATAAAAGATAATTCTTTGTTTCTACACTCATCAGGTCCCAATCAGCCCAAATAGGAGAGATAAATAAAAAATGCATCCCATGCAAGAGTCCGGGTCTTTTAATAAAAGTATTTTTTTGTTTGAAATTGCAACATTAAGTTGAAACAAGGGACATAAACCACTCAGAGTAAAATGTTGAGGCAACTAGATTATAAATTGGCACCACCAACCACCTCCTGCACAACGATTGATTAGGCTCTAATTGAATTGGATATTATTAGTCTGTTTTAGCTGTAATAATGTTATGAACACTGTGATTATGCTACGCTGCACCACGGGGAACCACCATGTTTTGAACAAACAATTAAAGCTCATGTCTTAAAGTTTCAAATAGATTTGTCCAATTCAGAGCTAAGATTGCAAACCTCATATTCAGAGCGTGGTGTGAAGTAAATGTCATCGTCTGCAACGTGTGTGTGTGTGTGTGTGCAAACGTGTTGTATTTACTGTGTGTCTCAAAGGAAACAAGCACTCGGTCCAAATTCTGAGGACCTGGAATGTTACGCGGAGCTTGCATGTCTGCGATGAGCTGGCGTCTCATACAGGGTGTAGCCAGCTGAGAGAGGCTCCAGCAGACCTGAGAGGATAAGTGGCTGTAGACTACAAGAAGATGGATGGATGGATGGATGGAGCTTGCGTGTTCTCCCCGTCCCTGAGAGGGTTCCCGCCGGGCTTTTCCGACTTTATTCCGCTGCCAAAAACATCCACTACAATGAGCAAATTTAAAAGCTGTCATTCAGGCACTGACTGCTTAGTTTTTCAGTCAAAGAATGTGCCTTCGGGAAGATTTGTAATGTTGTTTCATGAAATGTTTGCGGAGTAATAAAGAATGAGAGGACACATAATACACAGTGATAGGAAGAGAAAGCAGGGCCCGATGAACAGATTAAAACCACAACTCACTTATAGAGATATACGGCGGGGGACTTGGCCTTCATGCAGATTTACATTAACCATAAATTAGCCGGGAAAAGGCTCCGTCCTCTTAATGAATTGTTGAATCGCAGCGCGGTGAGTCTGTGTCTGTCCCAGGCTCCACAGAACCCCTCTCTCAGTCGTAATGTGCTTTTTACGACCCACTGTGTGTGTTTTCTCTTGTGGAAAAGGTCACAGCTTCCCAATTAAACCCAATCTCCAGACGCACAGCCGCCTGCCTCAAGGCATGAGGCGGCTTCCAAACACAAAATATAACCTCTCCCTTTGAACGGTAGGGATCAGTGTCAGTGCTGCCGTTCTTCTTTGTTCTTGGGAATTTGTGCAAAGTTCTCTGTAATCAGGAAAAAAAGAAGGCGAGGAAACGAATGCCATCGGATCAGTGTTCAGATCCTTTCCTGAAGCAAAATAACCAGTAAACAGGATTACGATACGTATTCATTGCGGTACCTTCCAGATATCGGAAGCCAAACTGATCAGACAACATAAAAGCTTCCATGCTTGAGTTACAAGCCATTTCGGGAGTTTTCGGATAGCAGAACTGGAGAGACAAAACTACTGGAAGCTTCTCTGGGTTAGTAGCTTTGAGTGCTGCAGCAGTGAACTCTTCTCATTTGAGTTCACATTTGCTTTTAACTTTGGATATAGAACCCCTTGCTTAAAAATATTACAGAACCAAAGCTTGACCTAGAAGGAAATCCAAACCTTGGTAGCAAAACATACCAACCATACCCAAACATTAAGTATAAGATGATATGTGAGGTTACTCAAACATGTTGCGTCACATGTAAGTGCACATGTTTAAATTAGAGCTACTGAGTTTGGTGAAAGCAAAGAGGAGATGAGGCAAAGGAATAATTGTGAAGACATTGGCCTCCATCAAGGGTGAGGGCGAGTTAGTCACCATTTCTTCGACTTTCTGTTTCACTGAAGTGCTTTTTAAAAAACAGTTTTAATGAAATAATAATAAATAAATACATTCTCAACAACCTGAATAACTAAGCAAAAACACAAACACTAGAACTCTAACGGGCAGGCACTAAAATACACTAATAAAAGGTGGACTGGTTGGCGTCCGAAGCTAAATGAAAGAAAAATCACAGCCTAAACAAAAATGTATCACAACCAAAAAAAACATGCAAGAACTGTGAGCAAGCTGAAATGGCTGAAAACAGAGACAACGCACGGAGAGACACTGGAGCACAAAGGAGCGGCGAGACTGCAACCATGGAGCTAAAAAGCATAACCTGGCAAGGAGTTCTCTTCTTCTTTGTGGGGTTCATCGGCAGCTGGCAACCTTTACAAAGTGCATTTTTGCCACCTTCTGCATCGGTTATGGATCAGCCACCTATTTTACTACTAATGCAGCTGTCCTTTATAAATGTCCTTTATATTCTTCCAAATAATCCCGTGCTTTTTATGAACACCATTACCACCCTTGCTTTTGAGCCCCTCCCTCTCCAAGTATATCCTTCATCTCAAATCCTTGGACCCCCAGTAGTTTGTCCCTTATCACTTCCTTTTGGTCCACACCCTCCCTGCATTTCAGCAACACACGTTCTACCAACTCCTCCTCCTCACACAACCCCCGATTGATGTCATCCTGCCAGCCTCAATGATCCTTTCAGTCCCAACCTCATTCTCATCATTACTATCTCCTCCCTCCTGCCGATCCTCTGCCCTGTAACCTTCTTCTCCCCATCCATCCTATAGCCTGCCACTGCCGAACAGCCGTTTCCCTTATTAGCCCCTTCGCCTCTGCTTCGCTGATCTGTACGTGCATTTCCACTCTCCCCTTCTTCAAAGCTATTTTTGCCGCTGCCGCTGCCTTTTCATTCCCTCCCACTCCTACATGCAATGGGACCCACAGAAACATCACATCCATCCTCTGTCTCACACCCTGTGTCACACACTTCAGGATCTCACACAGCATCCCCCGCCTGCTTCTGCATTGACATGATCTTAAACTGGATAATACTGAAGTGGAATCACTGCATATCAGTGCCATCTCCACCCTTGCAGATTCCACCCATCTCAGAGCCACAAGTACCGGCAGCATCTCCACTGTGCATAGTCCCATTAAGTCAGGGAGGAGGAACACAGAACATCATCAAGAGTACACAAAGCTGTTTGCCCTGGTCTGGGTGGAATTTAAAAAGATGCCAATGTCTTCATTTCTTCAGTTCGCTTTCTTGTACATTTGATAATAATTCTTAATAATTACATAATAAATAAGGACACATCTTTGTTTGTCTCTGTGAGCATGCCTATAAGGCACGTTTTGGTATGTTCTGTGATCTTATTTCTTTTTAATTCCATTCTAAATATAATAAAATGCACAGCTTTGTAAAAAATAAAAAAAGGCTAACTAATAGATGATCATGTTTTAATCATGAAGTAAAGAAGGCCTTTGAAACCTAAACAGTTGTCATCACACAGAATAATTCCTCCCTGGTTTTCGCTCTGTAATATGTTCTCACAGACAGCTTTTATCTTTGTTGTTCCAATGGGAGCAACGATCTGCAGTGTTTCAAGATGCCACATGGAGCATGCATTAGTCATTTGTATAAAGTTATGTGTGTAATGTGACTGAACTGGAATGTGAAGCTGGATCCGGAGGTCGATGTTGTCGTACAGAAATCCACATAAAAATGATTAGTCTCTGTAGGTCTCCTTTTTTTAAATCATTTGATTGGTGTGTCGTGTAATCCTGAGATTTACTTGTGCTTTCCGATACCTGCAGTTTGTGGGTCTTTTTCAGATGACAGCGGAAGAGTGGCAGCTCGTGTTTGGCATGCAGCCGATGACGCGGAGCTACTTTGAAGGCAGACAGTGTGTTTGTGTGGCAGAAATATGGCCCAGACGCACGTATAGCTCCCTCTGCAGATGTAAATCAGACAGGTGAGCTGTGAGTTGTGCAGACATGCTACGGCGTCCAAGGAGTGATTAAGCTTCCGTGAAATCCAGTTTAGGGGACAGGAAGATTGTCTGCTTGACCCGTGTGCAAATGCTGATGCCAAAAAGGAGGATGATACTGGAAGCATTTCCCAGCAGTGCTGGGACATTGTCCAAGGATCGGGCTACGACACATATTTACAAGGATTATCCAAAAGTTCAACATCTCCAGGCAAAGCTCATTCGGGAGCAAAATGACAGATGCATGGAGCTGTTTGGAGCAGAGTGTGACGTGAACTTATTTTTATGGCTACATTTTAGTTATCTCGGTGTTTTGCTCAATTACCTTTGAATGCATTATATTAAAGGTTTAGTCACCTCCATGAATGTCAACGACTTGGGTTGCCATGGCATGATTCCTGATTGACTGATTAGCTGTTTGTGGGAATTATCACATATGCCCACAGCTCCAGTCGCTAAGTTTGATTGACAGGTGGACTCTCATAAACTAATAATGATTGGAGGTAACGCTCAGAGATGACTGGCAGAGGTTTGATTATTGATGACAGCCCCTTATCAAAATAGGTTGTTTCTGATTGCAACCCAAGGCTGAGCGATTCCCTCCAGATAGTCAGTCATAGTCCGATTTACAGTGTATGCAACACCTGCATTTAGATGAACCTGGATCCATCCTTAAAGGAGATAACTGTACCAAAAGACTCAGCCTTTCTGGCTCTACTTTATGGATCCTTCCCAAATGTAATCACCTGCTGCATCCTCAACACCTATCTTTGACGAAGGTCTCACACAAATCTCAAGAGTTTTGCGATAAATGGCTGCATTTAGGGTTTGAGAAAGTAAAAACAAACTATTTCACCGAGCGTAATCCATCAATTAGTTTCAGCATAATTGAGAGAGAGAAAAAAAAGTTTAAAAAAAGTCTTATCTTGCAATGGTTTTAATGGATTTTTCCTCGCTGCTTGCCCAGCACGTCTACAACGTTTCATCGAAATCCATCAGGTAGTCCACGTATAGTTGGCAGAAATACGCAAGGAAAGTTCTATTTTACAACATAAAAAAGATCAAAGATCATCCTCTTTCTCTGGATCCTCTCCAATGTGTATTGGGTCCTTTCATTTCTTCTATTCCTGTTATTTCTCAAGTAGTTTTTTTTGCGTGTAATGATGCTTAAAGAGAGGCAAACCAACAGAGACATGATCACTTACCCTCGATGCAGATAAAAGTTTGCTGTCATTTAGTTCATTTCTCCATGTCTCGATCTGAGATAACCTGGTATAAGAAACACTTCAGGACATAAAATGCAAGGTTAAAATAAAGGTCAGTGAATTAGAATTAGGGGGGGGGGTTAGCTGGTTTAAATTGCTGCTGCATTTATTTTCAATTACAGATCAATAACAAAAGACACTCTTCAGAATCGATGTCGTAATGAACACCCAGATTATAGGAAAACCCTTGATGCCCTTCAAATGCAACAAGACCAAATAATACTGAGTCATAAACACGAACAAATATCCTTGGCTGATGCCACATTAAGTGACTGAGCATGGATGTCTTTGCTCTCATCCGGTAGCTGATGCGTCAGTCTTTATTGCACTGTAATGCTGATTGCAGTCATCATAACATCCTCCGCCTCATTTGCACATTCTGACTCATGCAATGAAACACTTTTCAAGGTGTCTCGTTCATTTTTGCAACTTTCTCCTCAAATAAACTTCTTCCAAGGTGAATATGATTTTACTTTTGCTACATTAAATCGTGCATTTATGAAGCCCTTTCTGCACATCCTCAAAACCAGGTGGAGCATCCAGTTTAAATGATGCTCAGTAATAGAGCATACCTGGAAAAACCCTGTCCTTGTATCCCAGGGGAAAAAAAACAGGAAGAAACCTGGAGCTCAGACGAGTCTTTATTGGATCTGTCACCTAGATGGCTCAGCTACAACATATATTGACCAAACAAGCAGATACCAAGGTGTCACTTGTACCATGGCATGACACATAATTGTTTAACAGTGATCAAACAAATTAATCAAGACTTCCATATCCTCCTTCATCCCTACTCGTGAGCGTTACTTGGTCTTACACCTCTGTTCTTGAACAAAGCTTGTAGACAATGTCAATTTGTCTCATTGTCATGAGCCATTATTTGATTGGAAGCTCGGCCTCTGATAGTTAGCACAGCAGCGGTGCAAAAGTGCAGCGGCCTGGCGATGAGTTGTTGCTTTTAAAGTGCCTTGTTTGGCCGTGGATCCGAGACAGTGGAGCTCAGGAGAAAAAATGAAAGGCAGAGTCTCAGCAGGCGATAACAGTGTTTGCTTGATAAATATCCCATTTCTCTTCCTCTGGGTTTGCTGCTGCTGCTGCTGTTTGTCACTGCGCCGGAGCAACGAGAGAGATATACATATTTCTTCCTGGGAGGAACCGGTGTGAGATCAAGGCAGCCTAGTGTTTCTCCTGTTGGGAAAACAGTTCTATCTATTTAGAGAAGTAAAGTCTGAACTCCACCTGCAGCCCGTTATGTCATTATGTCTCAGCTCGGAGATGCATTGAAAAATAAGCTGCTTCTGAGGGCCTGGGGCAAATATTTAATGTGCATTATGTGTCCCTCTCCTTCCCAGTGCAGGTTTCTTATTTGCTCAGACAACCAGTCACAACAAATACTCTATACAGCCTAGTATCGTCAGAAATGAAATCCTATCACATTAATCAAAAGGAGTTATAACCTCCAACTGGCTGCGTGAAAGTCGAAACACTAAAATCAGAACGATACATACATTCAAAGGGCGAGAGGCGGGGGTACACCCTGGGGCCTGGACAAGCCACCAGTACATCCCAGGGTCACACACACAGACAGATCGCCTGATTTGCATGTTGTTCATGGTGGGAAGAAGCCGGGAGAACCCGGAGAGAACAGGCAAGCTCCTCACAGAAAGGCCCAAAGTCGGATTTGAACCTGTGACCTTCTTGCTGTGAGGCAACAGCGCTACCTAAAACTATTCTAATTACGGAAAACAAACTAGATTTAACCTTCTAAGAAATTCATTAAAATCTGTTTCAAAGTTTTTTTTTTATATTATACAGCCGTAGAAAAAAAACAGATCATGATGAAAACGTTATCATCCGTGACCACGCAGCTTTGGCTGGTTTGTAACCCAGCCTTGGACAGACTGTTATGGGGGGGGGTTATTTATATAGTCATGATAAAATACTCCATTCCGTAACTTGAAGTCTAATTGCTACACAGAAAGCCCAAATGTAATGGCCCAATAACAAGATCTGCTTGTGTTGGATGCCTGAGATTAAGCAAGACTGGATGTGGCAACTATCATAAATAGATCAAACTGGGAGAAAGCGGCTGAAGTGGGCTGAATTATTAGCCATTAGCGTTAGTTGAGGTCCCCATTAATTTGGTCAAGTCTACTCAGCTTAATGCGAGACGGGGGGGCACGGCTCGTTAAATCAACATGTCTTCATTAAGTGAGGTTTCCAAGCCCCAGTGGAAGAATTAGTGTGGTGTGTTCAAATTATAGCCATTGTTCTGATTTTAAAATGGGTCAGCGTCTGCATTGTCTTTCAATGTTACTCTTTAGAGACATTAAAAAGTGCTGTTGTGAGGCTGGTCAGTCAGAAAAGCATTATTAGTGCAAAGAATTAAACTGAATTCTCTCCCAAACTCCCAAAGTGAGTAAAAAAGGATGCATTCCAATGCCACAATACCTTCACTTTAAGACAATACAACAGGCTCCACATAGCTCCCGAGGCGGATTAGGATTGTCTCCTACTTTAGTTTGTATAATACTCAGAATGTGGGTCTGTTCGGCAGAAGTGTGGATGAGATAGACAAGAATAAAATGCTGCTTTCCACCAAAGGCAGGAGGCGTAGATCAGCCACAACACTTGTCTTTGTTCCTTTAGATACCCAAAAAGGGTCAAAGCTAACAAAGCAGGCATTAAAAGCATTCGTTTCATTTCAAACGTACAAATATGCTGTCAGTCCAGCTCTTGGTGCTGCTTGATGCCAGAAGTAAAGTTTAATGTTGTGGTTTCACTGATTTGAAGGAATATTGAATATTAATAACTATCATATAAAGTCAAACGTGTGTAATACATTTCAACGAGCGTGATATATTGCTTATCACTAGATGATAAGTAAGAAAGATGACTATTTCTGTCATTCATTTTGGCTGCTTATCTAAGGCTGTGCATCACCTTGGTAGAGCTGGGGGACTTGAACAATAAAAAAAAATGACATGAGACTTACCCAATAACTTGAGACCGTCCAGAGTTCTGCTTGGTGCCAAAACTCTCATATCAATGCCTTCAGTCGTAACTGGCTTGGAAGAATATACATCCCAGGACAGTAGCTCCATGTATACATTTTTTTGTACATTTGAAAAATACCTAGCAACGTCTATGAAGTATATGAAAAAAACTATATACACACTTTGGTGTGTGACATCAAGAAAGCTGAAGTCGTCTACTTTTATCTTAATGGCTTTTGAGGGCAAGTAGTGGATGCTTTCTGTTGAATATTTTAGGAGGGACAAGGATGCTTGGGAGAGGTCATGTGATGAGGAGAAAAGCAGCGATCGTGGGATGAAGGAGACCTTGGCTGATGGTGAACTCGTGCTGAACTTTGAGTGAATTAAGTTGTGTCGAAGTGGTTTAGCCCTTTCATCATGTAAGATTTACACAAAATACAGTGTGTTCTTTCTAAATTGCAAGACTGTTTGAGTTCTGTGTTCAGTTTCGAAGGTTACAACAAATTCTAAATATTATATTCCTCAAAAAAGAATTAACGTTTTTTACTTTGAGTATATGATGGATTCATATAAC
Organism: Brachionichthys hirsutus; assembly: GCF_040956055.1. Taxonomy (NCBI): domain Eukaryota; kingdom Metazoa; phylum Chordata; class Actinopteri; order Lophiiformes; family Brachionichthyidae; genus Brachionichthys; species Brachionichthys hirsutus. The sequence continues at coordinate 5,112,419 of NC_090919.1, forward strand.
TTATTTTTTGTTGTCATAGTTCAGACGGGAGCACAGACGTTATATGAGGTGTTTTCCCAGAAACCATAAAGACTGTAAAACACAAATCCCAAATAATAAAACGAAAAGGAAAACCATAAAATTGTTGATTTTTTTTTAGCATATTTTAGGCTGAATCGAGTCGTTACCATATATTTATATTCTTATTGATATGCCTCTGCCAAAGGGCCGTGCAGTGTTACTTACTCGTGTCTGTACATATGCTGTGGGTTATGGTATATCCACACTTCATCAAAAGCAATAAGCAGAATTAAATGAAATGGCATGCTCTGAAGGGACTGGGGTATTGGAAAACGAGCCACAGGGTTTGGTCTAAGATTATTATTTTTTTAGGTTGTTGCCCATGGCAACCTTTGGCCATCTGGGCCAAGAGGTGGACGGAGATACATGACGTGATTTGGTAGACCTGCTGAGCCTTTAAGGCTGGCTGCTGCATGAACAGACTATTATGTGTGGGAAACTGAAAACTAAATGGCAGACATGCAGTTTTGTGTTTTAATTCTACTGCATCCCCTTCAGATTTTCCACAAATGTCAAAAAGTAAAAGTCTGTGAGGCTGCCATAAAGAGATCTGCTCTACCAGGAGTGAGTCAGAGCAGTTTCCGTTCATTTGGCATTTGGATGAAACATCGTTGGTGTTTATCCCTGCCTGAGCGCTCCGCAATAATTCTTATTGTGCCCAGGAAAAAGTGATGCCAGAAAATCCCACCCCCTTTCGCTCTGCTTCTTATTGAAAAATATTCCCCTGTCTGCAAATCTTTCTCTCCTACCTGTCTTTGTTTGACTCGCACCTCTTTAGTGATTTATCTCCTCAATCCTGTCTTGTCATATCATCCCCCGTGGCTGTCACACAAAAAAATAAACACTGAATTCTAAAGTGAAATAGCTCGACTGCAGTGAGAGAGCGACTGGCAGAGGAAGCATACATCTTAGTCATGCATTCACTTTGCATTTCATCTCATCTCGTGAGCGTTCGGCGTTTTGAAATGATGGATAGCAGCGATTCCTTCAGTACCGTACGCCGTGTGACTGTGAAACACATCGCACGCCAACGCTCATATCCCAGGGCCTCGGCGCTCTCATCACTTAAGCGATCAGCTTAAACTCACTGTGAAATCATGGGTGCTGTCATGTATGGGTGCCTGTGAAGGACATGTGGTATAATGCAGCAGACGTGATGGACTGTGATTATTGCCTCATCGACCTCTCTTAAATGGGGGTGCTGTCTAATGACCGAGGCTCATTTCGTTCGAGCGAGGCCTCTGAGCATCTGTTTTCCATCCACTAAAGACCATTCATTCATAACAGGTGCCGTGCTAAACACTATGGGAGGCTGATTGTTTTATTTCCAGACTTTCCACTAATGAATTTCCTCTTTTTTTCTGCTTCTTGCATGCCTCCCCTGACCCTGATCGCCTCCAACAATCCTCAGGTAAGAGAAGTAATACTTCAGTGTATTTATGTGGACTCAAACGTCAGCATCTTCACAGGGTATATGGGTGGGGCTTTGAATTTCACCCTTGGATCATATAGTACTTTGATATGTTCTTGATGATGCACCAGCAGCAATAAATGGAGCTTGTAGCTGTTTTTTTTAGTTTAACTGTTTTTTTATTCAGTTAATTTGCTTGTTTGTAGCCTCTTTAGCTCAACAGCCCAGATAACAGCTCCACCTTTAGTTTGGAAGGACGATCAGTCCGTGTTACATATGAACGCAACACTATTTTAAATCATGCAGACTTTTTCCTCAGAATCCTTAAATTGTTTGTATGAAATCCAAATGATGTTGTATTAGAAAAGCATTTTGACAATAAAGATCATACAAATACTTTAAGAAATAACTTCTGGCAGCTTGCGTTCAAACACTGAAGGAATAAATATGCTGCGCCAAGCAGAAGAGGAATACGGGACTGTGTCCAAAAAAGAGTCGTGACATTTTGCCGAACCGGTTCGCCAATTTACTTTCGCTGGAAAGGGTAGATTGGTGTTCCTCGCATTTGGCTGTGAGTTGTTGAGCAGGAGTGATCAGGTTCACTACGACTGAATAATTGAATCAAATCAGGTGGAACCAAGTGGCTTTGTCGAGCGTGCATGTGCATGCATGGCTAAGAGGAAGAAAGGGCGTCCACAATGTGCTGAATGGCGATCAGATTCATGGATTTTCAATAGAGAAAAAAATGTTTTCTTCCAAAGGATTCATATCCTGTAGCTTCCCATCTTTTATTATTTTAATTACTGTAGTTGGGAAACTATTTATATTTACTATGTTATTTTAAGAATTGTTCTCGTCACAGCACGTTTGCCATTTGTTTACCACCATGTGTCTGTGCTCAGGTGGTCATCGGTAAAGACCTGCAGCATACAAATAGCAAAGGCCGGTAAGAAAGTATAGAATGAGGATGGATGGATGGATGGACGTATGGATGGACAGACGGACGTATGGATGGATGAATGGTGTGTCGATTAACTTATTTTTTACAACATTGCCAGACGACACTGCAGCATAACTTCCTCATTGAGTGGAATTTAAACAATCCTGTGTCGTTGGTCGAGAGTAAATTAAATGCTATCGTTCATAAGCAGTTTGAAGTCGGCTTCTTGTCGGCGACACTTCAGAAATGTTTCACTTCATTCTCATCTGCAGAACAGAAATAGGTTCCCTGCCGCAGTCGGGTCTTCTTAAGAGACTCTCCTCTGCAGGACCTTGCCTGATCCAGTAAAAACCGGAGGAATAAAAGCCTTCCCTTAGAACTGTGAAATGTGTTGTTCAACTCCTTTAAAACTCACAGCAGAGATGAATTCTGAGCGTGAGCCATTTATTGCCCCCACTCCTGCATCTTTGTCGCACTGGAGGGGGAAAAGCCTTTGTGGTGACGATACTGAATATTTATAACATCTAGAAGATATAAGGAGATTATGTGAGGAATTAATGGCTATGGTTATCGTTTCGATTCCCCTCTACCAGCCTAGAGCCTTTTCTCTATTGCTTGTGTGAGGAGACGCATCCTCTCAGCCTCACAGTAAGAATGATAAATGTCATCCTTGCACAGAGGAAATAATCACTAACTCCAGAACTGAGGGCTTTCATCTTTCCTAATTGGCTAATAAATTACCTCCACTGATGAGAAATGGCGTGTGTTTGCAAACTTGAGATCAGACACCCTTTGCCTTAACAGTCAAAGTGGTGTAGGTGGAAGGAGGTGGGTGGTGAGTTTGTAAAATTCATAGGAAGGGTGATTTACTTAAGGAGGGATGGGGGTGGGGGGGGGCTTTTATCTCTGATTGATAAAACACAGAGAGTGAGGAAGGATTATAAGATTTATTAGATCAGGCGATAAACCATTCCGTGTTTAATTTAAGGGACAATTAAAGCAACACATTGCTGGTGCGACACGGCTGCACATTAGACTAATCTCCATGGAGACGGCTGTGATGTTTACTTAGACAACAGACCCCCCCCCCCCCCCCCCCTTACCCCTGGGACAAATGCATGCTGCGGGATTTGTCAGCTGCTCGGTGTGTGTTTGAGAGAATACTAATGCTCACAGCAGGGAATCAATAAATGTGCATATATACCGATGTGTGTGATAGAATAATTTTGTTTCTCAAGGGATTTTAATATTAGTTCCACATTTTCATTGTTTCTCAAAAATGCTACTGAAGTCTTGCAACTGTTCTTCCACTTATATTCATGTACATAAGTTCCTGCCACGAGCGGGATACGATTTGTCCTGAACATGGACACCAAAGGGCCATCTTAATTCTCTTTGTCGCTCTTTCTCTGCCTTTTGTTACCTCTGCTAAGGTTGTGTTGTGTTTTTTTTTTTTGTTGCAGATATTGGTTTGTCCGACTGTTAATCATGACAGCAAGATTACAAAAGGAATGCGAGCATAAACACGATAAAATAGTTTGAACAGTTCCAAGGAACAACCCATTTGATTTAGATGGTGATGTGGATCATTTAAAGGCCCGCAAGGTTTTCATCAGGGAGATAAAGAGCAGCCGAACCGACAAGGGCCCCACTACAGATTTGTTTAGAAAAAGGAACGTTTACAGGGAAATTGAAGGAAATATATGTAAAAGTAAGACAAAGTGCTAAATGTTTATACAGTGAAGCTAGGATTTTCGTAAAGCTAGGATTTTAACCCACATGGCACGAGGATTTGAGTCATTCTGAAAATATCAGAAAATAAATGACAGAAACAGATCAGATATTTTTTTTCTGTCAGTTTTTCAGTACATCATGTACACCAGTATGATCAGAATGATGCATGACCAAATTTGTTGGCAGTTTAATGTGTTTACCCCCCCCCCCCAGAGAGCAGAGAGAGAGGAGAGGAGAAGGCATGGAGGATGTTTTCATCTTCACCAATTACATACCCAGCAAGGGACTAAAGGCTAAGCTGCTAATCCTTCTCTCCTTCCATCATTCCTTCCTTCCTTCAATGCATATACCCTTCACTGCTGTCCTTCCCTTTTTTAATTTTGCTGCCTGCTATAAAGACTACCGAAGGAGGGCGGGGTTCACACCCCCCTGTGTTGGATTCAAGTTAAATTTGTTCCCTGTACAGATCAAACGCTCCGTGACAGCATATGCTGTGAGCACACGTTATAGCGTAACAACTCGGACTCCAGCCTCTTTTAATGTACACACCAAGAGGATTATTACATCTTAAATATGTGTATCTGGGTTAGTACCAATACTAATACCACTAGTTTGTGTACTATTATTGACTTTTTCCATCAAGATTCCTGAGGAATAAAATAAAATTGCTGTCCAATAATAACTATATTGAAGGTGAGAAAAAAAACAACAACCTGATTCCACACAAACATTTAATAGAGCTATTCTGGCCCATCCTCCCACAAATTGTCTTGAAAATGGTGAAAAACAAAGAAGCAGTCAAACAAATTTTCATTTCTAATTTGAACATTCACAAAATCAAAGATTAACTGGGTCACTTTCTGGAAAAAAACAATTGTCCTACACAACTAGCTCCTGCTTATCTACTGAAACAGAAATACAGAAAAGATTTGTTGAGAACTCTTCAGCTTGTTAAAAGACAATTTTTACAAATTTGTGAAATGTTGCTTTAACTAGCTTTTAGTAGTTAGGTCAGTTTACTTAAGAAAACTAATTAGTTTCAGATTAATATATGAAGCAAAACAATCTTGGACTTTTGTATGGTCAGATGTGTTATCATCAATTTGTTGCTCCCAGACGTCAGTAAATAATATCTGATAAGAAATGGTTTCCAAAATGTGTCATGGAGGAAAAAACCTCTCTATACATGTTGATTTCAATATTTATTGCCCGTGCTTTCAATACATTTTCACTAATGTGACAGCCTCCTCAACATGAACACGTTGCAGCATCAAAGTGAGTAATAGTGCATTGATTTCATATATTTTATTTCAGCTGTTGCTCCAAGTGGAAGCGACAAGAGTTTTGCCTCTGTTTCTTTGATTGATCTTGGTTTGCTATCAAAAATAAATTGGGGGGCCACGAGGTGAAACAGTACCCCCCCCGCAGGCAGGAGTTGCAACTTCCAAGGAGGTGATTCTAGCCTCGGTCCATGTTTTTTTGTTTCATCACGAACACACCTGGTCAGTCAAGGTCAAAGCTCCAAACACCGAAACGCCTTCATCCATCCACTCGTTCCGTCCTTCATCCCACATCTATGTCTTCATCACATCACAACCAGAGCAGAACACAAAGGGAAATCACGGCTCATCATCCTTCGACACCCTGCCGGAGTCCAAAGGAGACAAGCGGAAAGACAGCTGTAATATCAATATCAATTCCCCCCAAACCCAGAGTGGACAGCACGTTTCAAACATGGACTGGTGCTTTGCCACATTTTTCCCCACATGAGGAGAGTAAATCTTCTGTCAGCTCCACTCCACAAATGTTTGTCTTCTCACGCCCGTGAAAGCTGAAAATTCTTTGAAAGAGCCAATGGAAAGCTTGTCCAAAGTGGCATACGCTGGCATCGTCCCAGCGTATCCTCGCTTGCTGAGGGGAGCCACAAAACCCTCTGATTGTTTGTCGCAAAGAAATAACAGGTTGGACCACTAAAGGTCCAACCACTGACAGCTCCGTGTTTTGAAGTTAGGAGGAAGCTATCAGCCTGGTGCAACTTAGAAACGAAGCTCTGAGTTTGTCAAACTTTACCACCAAATGTGGACATTAGGAAAATAAGAAAGTAGAGATGTGTTAAAAATCGCCACACCTTTTCCTTCTAAAAAAACAACTTATAGTCGATACACTGATCAAATCACTACCTTTCAAAGGTAATGAAGAATCATTGGTGTGAATTTATAAAAATAAATCATGATTTCTTCTTTGCTGCTCGCCTGACTCTTCTCCCAAGTTGTATTAAAATGGCAGGTTTACAGTTTAGATGGAAATGGTTTAGAATCTCACCGGTCCAAACCTTTCAATTTCAGATTTTGTCTCAGCACTCCTTAAATTACCTGCAGAACTTTCAGGCACATTTCCTATTGACTGATTAAATAACATTTACGCTGATAACTAATATATCAATTGGACCTTCTGCAATAAATTGGCATATTTTTGCTGACTTTTTATTAACGTCAGATTTTGCACGTGCTTCCCTTCTTTTTCACAGCGCTGTATAACGTCCTTGCTGGAGGTAACAGCTTCTCGCTCGAGCCTGAAATGGAATAGGAACCACAAAATGTTGATTTGACATGCAGCAGCACTGCTAATAAAAAAATAAAAAAAAGATGATTGCATTTTTGCTGCAACTTATTTTATCTGTATTTATCTCGTGCTTTTTGTTTTATAGATAAGCCATTGATCATGCATTTAAAACATCTACTGTCGCCATGCTTAGTTTGCACCGTTGAAACCCTTTATTCTGACTCAGCTGCTGTTTAGCCCGTGATCGATGTTTGTTTTGTAAATGCAATCCCCAACCGCTCCCCATGGCTGTGACCTGTTACCACGGTAATCAGTAGCCAACACATTTCACACAACCACCGATGATGCACCAGTGAGTTGAGGCAATTACAATGGAAAGTAAAGAACTGAGAGCAGCAGAATGTGAAGAAAGCGTTGGTCTGCAACAAAATGAGAGAACAGCTGAATCACCGCTGAGGAACTTTTGTCAGCGGCAGTCGGTATGAGGATTTAATTTAATGATAAAAACAAAAAATTCATTTTCCGTGTCTCAGGGTAATTCATCATCGAAAATAAAGCAGTTTGACTTGAGCTAATTTTGCTTTAATCTGTATTTCATAGACTTTTGCTTCTTAATCAGTGTCAATAATTCCCTAGCACTAAATTTCCTTTTCTCTTTTTTCCTTCAATGTTTGTGTTCCGTTCTTTTCCACAATAAAGTTATTACATGTAACATGCTGAATAATCACACCAGTTATAGCCGAGTGGCACGGCGACTTCGAGCACATACAAAAAAATGTGTTCCTTGAACGCTTGACCCAGAAGCAGGTCAATCCAAATAGACTCATTCATTCATTCATCTCGTCTTCAGCTGCTTATCCTAAGTGCGGGTTGCGGGTGAGCCTATCCCAGCTGGCTTTGGGCAAGATGCGGGGCACACCCTGGATGAGACGCCAGCTCATTGAGGGGCCACACGGAAGACGGACCACCATTCACACACACACACACACACTCACATCTATTGACAATTTACAGCTACAGATTCATCTAAATTGCCTGTCCTCCATCCATTTCTAGTGCATCCAGTTGGGTGGAGGGTAACGGACGAACTATGAAAACATATATAAAGAGCAGACCGTTCTAGCATAAAAGGCATCTGAAAATGCTGCTATTTTTAGGTTTCCTTAATGGGAAGTTAAAGTTAAATGCATCATCTCATTGAAAGGGCGTGTCTGAGATTCAGGCAGGCATCAGTGGAGAGTAAAATGAGTGTGATCAAATACATTTAAATAAAATGTTATCCTCATCCTTATTATTTTGGGTAAAATAGAACATATTTTCCATTGGAATGCTAACGGCTAGCCTGTCGTTCATCTTGTCTCTACGTTTTCCCCTCACAGATATGAGCACTTTCTCTTCTCTGTCTTTGCCTCCACCTCTGTTTCCATCTTTATTTATTCATTTCTGCGCTGTGGTATGTTAAATTCCGACTCAGCAGCTGGGACACGATGACATAGCTGTCAACTCCTGCTGCACTCACTGCTCTTCAATATGAGAGTGGCAGCTTGTAAGTGGCAGCAGACTAAATATAAATGTTGACCTCACCGCTGGTTTCAAAATCACTGTCTAGTGAATAAGCATTTAAATGTGTGTGGCAGGCATCCATCCGCCGCGAGCAAAGCTGTGAAATGCATCTGCGATTACAGATCCTTCAGTTTTCAATATTGATCCCCACTGACTGGCCATTCGTTTGTAAACACTCCTCATGGAGCCAATCAGAAGACACCCGTCTACAATTGTGATTCGTTAATGCCGGGTTGCTTCTCCAAATGAAAATACAAATTCAACAATGCTGGCGGTCGATAGTTCGATTACACCTGAGTTTGCGTGTTCTTCCTGTGTGTGTGTGTGTGTGTGTGTGCGTGCGTTCTCTCCGGGTCCTCCGGCTTCCTCCCACCACCAAAGACATGTAACTTGGATGAATTTGTCCCTACAACTTGTCCGTACGGGTGCGACTGTGAACGTGAATGGGTGCTTCTGTGTGGCCCTGCGATGAACTGGCAACTTATCCAGGGTGTATCCCGCCTCTCGCCCATTGGCTGCTGGGATAGGCTCCAGTATAACCCGTCGCCTGGATTCGCATAAACAGCTAAAGACGAGACGACGACCATTGTCTCGTCTTCAAGAAGATGAATGAATGAATGAATTATGTAAATGATTTAATCAGATGGCTCAAATGATTTCATCATCATATTAACTTTCTGTTCCTCATTGTTCTCAGGATTATTTGAGGCCTGAGTTCATCTTCTAAATAAATAAATACGTATACATGTATGAATAAAATATTCCTTTGTACATTCCCTCATCACACGATCCCTTCATCTCTCTCTCTCTCTCTCTCTCCACACTTCCCAGCACTCACATTCATCCCACACTGTCTACATGGCTCTGGATTGTTCATCAGCTGGAGATCCGTGCCTCCCACGTTGTGTGTATTATTAAAAGCTGCAGCCTCCAAATAAAAGGAGAATTAGTCCTAGAGATGCCCATTATGCCCCTGAAGGCATGGCCGTTTTGAGCTGATTTAAAATGTTTAATAACACAAAAAAAAAATTCTTTCCAACAAATAGGTGATGGGACTGGGAGGGAGGAGGACTGGGATTCATGAATGATAAAGAGAGGCGCTGTCATTAGGGAGCGCAGAGGAATCAAAGGGAGGAGGATTGTTCTGCCATCTCTCTGTGCATTTTTGGAGCTCTCAGTAGGACGCCTGCTTTGATCACTATCATTTCAGCGTGTGTCGTATGAGCATCCTTGTGTGGATTCACTCTGCGCTGGCAGGCAGTGGTTAGTTGATGTGCACGTTTATGCAAATGTTCTTTTGTCCTCTGAGTTTTAAAGCAACTCTAAAAGTGTTTATTGTTCTTCATCTTCCAAAGATGTCTGTTTGAGACCACGCGGACACACCTCACTACCCCGCCCCCTGCTATTGCTGTTTATTTATAACCAGCCATCATCAGTAACAGCAGGTCTGAAGCCCAGAGTGGGTGTTTGTGGGTGGGGGGGGGGGGGGGGGGGGAGACAATCGTGCCAGTGATGGGTCTGACTTAATAATAAGCCTACATTGCCTTGACTATGGCAGCAGCGCAGATGTGTATTGAAATGTCTATTTACGGACTGTAATCTTGAGGTCGACAGAGCGAGGGAAGGAGAGGAGGCGGAGATGAGAGAGAGAAATGAAGACTGCTGTAGAGGCCATGATGCTTTAGGTATGAAATTAATGAGCAGCAAAACAAGTTGAACAGGCAGAGATGCAAAGCCTATTCGAGGAATATTAAAAGGAAACCTAATGCACATCTTGATAAGAGTAATTGCAGTAATTTGAAAGAGCCTTCAATTACATGATTTCCCACAAAGATCATATATTATTTTAATAGAACATTGATTCTGTTGCATTCATGTTTTTATGGTCTCACTCCTAAGCCAGAACATATTATACATATCATAATTAGGTAGGTAGGCAGCACCTAGAGAGAGCACAAACCACAAACATCCAAGAAGCAGCTCAGTCTCACTCGCGCCCCTTTCCATGTGGTACACCTTTTCTTTTCTGAGTAAAGTTCGCTTCCGGCATGTTGCCCCCCCCCCCCTGATAGGAGACCCGCAGGTGTATCTCCGTCTTTGCTTGCCTCCCGTTTCACCGTGAGACGGTAGCAAATTGTAACGATCGTACGACACACCGAGTCAAATCAGCGCAACCTCCTTTAGGAGGTGATCGTGGCGGGATGGTTCTGGCTTGATGATTATAGTTAACAGCACATTGTGATAACCTAGAGAATACTTACCTACATACGTGCATGCACACACACACACACACCCTTTTCATTCAATCACTGTAAATTACTATTTTATTCTTAGTGTATTTCAAACCACATCCACCTGTCATCACCATCATCTCCACACCTTTGCTGATGTCAGCAATTCCTTACAGCCTATTACAAGCCTCATCAATCAGCCGAAAGACTCTAAAAGCAGCCATAAGACATCATTAATATCTGATCCTTTCTGACTCTTGGTATAGAGAGCATCAAAAAGGATTGCCTGTATGTATTAATGTAGTTATATATCATTATGAATGTGTGACTTTTGCATTGTTAATGAATACACCTAACCCCGTAGCACATCATACGATCATCGCAATGTTACCAAAATTATTTAAAGCAGCCATTTAAAAAAATACCCATGCATGTGTGGAGTGTGCACTTCCTGGGGGGGGGGGGGGGGGGGGGTGCTGCTCAGAAAGAATAACAGCACACAGAGCCTGCTGGGATCCTTCTACAGGTGTCCTGTGTGTGTGTGTGTGTGTGTGTGGTACACCAGCTGCACGATGGCCCAGAGGAAGTGACTCCAAGAGATCAGAAGGTAATTGGCTACCCTCTCCCCACACTGGAAGAACTACACAGAACTCCCACTGTCTCCAGAAAGCTAAGAACATCATGAAGGACACCTCTCACCCTCGGGAACACTCATTGTTAGATCTGTTCCCGGCAGGCAGGCGGCACAAATCTATCAGAACGAGGACAAACGGATGCAGGAACAGTTTATTACCCTACAACAATAACCCGTCTCAATAAATGGCTAACATAAGGGACAGTGGTAATCAATAGCATTATAGTATTGTGTGCATTTTTTCCTTTTTTATTATCTTATCTTATTTTAACTTTGACTTTTTTTTTTTCTTGTGCTTTGCACTGTTTTGGAGGGCTTTGCAAATTCAATTGCACTTAAAGACTATTCTATTCTATGTGCTGACGTTCTCTTGATTGCTACCGACGCTACAGACACACTAGGAGCTTACCAGCTGATTCACACTAGACAGTCAGAGAAGAGACCCAGATCTAAATCTGCAAATCATTTACTGCTTGAATCCGCCGTGTCAACGGAGAGATAAGGTAAAAGTTTTGATGATTGCCAAATAACATGTTTTAAATGTTTTTAAAAAAATGAATACAGGCATGTAGCAGAAGTGGAAATAAAGTTGTAATGAGTTGAAGTATTGCATGTACACATTTCACAATACATCAGTGCGTGTTGGACGTATTTGCAAGGTCCTGACCTTGGGAGGATCATGTCAGTAATCTTGTTACGTGTGTTACGTCTTAGTCGTAAGTGAGAGCAGATGTATGACATCAGTGTAATCTATCATGCAGCACATAATGCAATGTTATCAGGAGTTATGCAGCAGCTACGGCTGCAGCAGTGAGTCTACATCTTTTTTCTTGTCCCCTTTTAGTGTGAGGCTATGTCCTCAAGTAGTATGTCTTTCTGACAGTCCGTTGGCCGAGTAGGTGCAGAGACAAATAAGTAAGTAAAGAAGTAATGTCACAGGCTTGAAACCACGTATAGAGCCAGACAACGCTTGGAATAGTTGGCTGCTTTGACTTTTCAAGTGAAAAGTAAATCTTTAGATTAGATTATTACACCATTAAGTCATTTTAAATCACTATTGGAATCAGGTTCCACCAATGATAAGTTGAGGATTTGCAGCGATTGTGTACTATAGGATTGTTTTATGCCATGGCCACAGCAAATCATAATACTGGTGTACGTGTTGTTTGGAGGACATATTGATTTTAAACCTGTTTTCTGTTGTGTGTCCATGACAGCGTTTTATTTTCCTGTCCAAAAGGTGGATGGAGGACATTTTAATGGGACCCATCCTTTTATGTGTGTGTGTTTGTGTGTTTGTGTCTTGTCAAAAAATAGTCATGATACCCAAAAAACAATTTTTTTTCGTGTCGACAGCTTGAATATTAACTGGAGTAGTGACAGAAAATGACTGTCTTCTACTACTTTTCATGGAGTTATTGACTTTAATTCCACATTTTCCCTTGGATATATATATATGCTAATTACAGTGACGAACACAGACCTTTCAATGTTTCCTATTGTGAGTCCATGTGAGGTTTGTGTTAACTCTCCAGGCTGTTTACACAGTCAATAAATGCCCTGTTCTTCCAGCTCCACTGCTGTGACTCTCATCTTGCTTCATCGTTGTGTCTATCTGCATATTATTCCCTTGATGCCCAGGCAAACGGTTGGAGCTTGGCATCCCACAGTTAGCTCTGAAATGAGCGCTCATCCTGACACAGATACGTTGTTATAGCCACGTATTGCTCTCTCTCCATCTGTCTATCCTTCTTCTTCTAGCTTCAACTCTTTCCTCCTACTCCTCGTCGTCCCACTCTCTCATAAATGGTCGTTGTCGATTTCACCTCCTGTCCGTCTTCCTCCAATAAGCCTCTGGGTTTGGTTGCCAGGGTCCGCAGGAGGTCACAGTTGACTTTATTAAAACATGGGCGCCTATTAATCTGCAGTCCCAATCACACTTAGAAAGAGCAACAAGATGGGGGGGGGGGGGGGGCAGACAAAGTCAGATGAGCAGGTGGTAATAATGGATGAAACAAAATGAGAAGGGTTGAAAAGAGACAATCGGAGGATAAAAAACAATTATATAGAGTATATATTACAGCCACAGTCGACTGCACTCATGACACGGGTCATACATAATCTGATTAAAGTGCAAGCATTAATTTACCTTCCCAAGAAATCAAATTATATTCTCCTCTTAGCTGATAAAATATATTTTGTAAAGTTTCAGCAGTTTAAATGCCGGTGGAATATGGTTTTTTTTTGGTTGATATAAAAAAATACAGGACTTGAGGAATCAACCTTTGTGAAATGTTGAATCACATTTATTGAACGAGGCTGCTGACTTTCTGAAGAAAATGCAGCCAAAGAAATCAGTGGTTGACCTTCTGTTCTGTTGAACTGGTGTTATGGATGGAAAGAAGGCTGACTTTTTGTCAGAGCAGTAACGACCAGCAACAGCGGACGAAATATTTATTCCTTTGTTTAATCCGTCATGGAGACAAGAAGCCGGGACGGGAATTTTAGCAGGTTGCCAGTCAAAGTGAACGTCCGGTTCTTCGGAAACCAGGCTAATCTGGACAACGATTACATCATGCAGAATTTAATTCATTATGTTACATCAAAAGCAAAAAGAGTAAGGCTTTTAAAACTGTACAGCGGTGATGGTATCTCAACCATACTTTAATCTGTTAATTCAACAACTATAATGTTTATTAATTAACAGTAATAAGCCCCCCCGGATGTTCACACTGTTTGGATAAAATAATTATTTTTTTAAAATGAATGAACAGGGTTCTACTTCAGTCGTGTTGAAAGGGAACGGGCCTCTTTGTCTTTGTGCTGTTTGCCATTCAGCAGCAGACGCGTGGTGTCAGGTCGTCAGCTGCCATTTTCAGCGAGGCCACGAAGGCCAGTCTGCCATAATGACTGCTTCATGATGAGTCTATTTAATTTCCATTAGGCTGTTCGCACAGCCCCTGTAATTTTAAGGATGCCACTGGGGCGATAAGACAGGTTTCCCTGGGAAGTGTAGAGACAAGAGCAGACAAGACGTGAAGGAATAATTGTGGAGAAGATCCGGTGAAGATGGGTGACGGGTAATTCAGTCGGTTATGGCTATAACCAACTGGCTCTGCCAAATGGGACATATAAGGGTTCTCATTTCCTATGTAGGGACACTAATGGTGTGTTTTCATGAATGGTTTCTTCAATTTTCGTACTATTACATTTATATGCACATTTCAACCTCAGTGATTCTAATCTCAGATTGCTCACCTGGTGATAGCGGTTATTGTCCATCCACATTGGCACAAGCTGGGATTTCTCAATATCTGAGGGACCTGTGCCTTTGGACGCAGACGTTCTAGCTCCTACCTACTTGGGATGAAACCACATCCATATAGAACCAATAGTTGATCATTTGGTTCTTACTTTATTTTATTTAACCAGTTGAGAATTAATTATCAATAACGACCTGGTGGGGGGAAGCCGGAGAACCCGGAGAGAACCCGCACAGACACGGGGAGAACATGCAAACTCCACACAGAAATGCCGCAAGTTGGATTTGAACCTGCGACCTTCTTGCTGTGAGGCAACAGCGCTAACCACGGTGCCACGGTGCACAGCGGATCTGGGGATGAAAAAGAGGTCACCGTCACACTCCCGAGGCGTTCTTATGACGGCATCAGCCCTGTGTTGTCAGGAGCTAAAACCAGCAAGATGGCCGTTCCTGTCATTGAGCACTGGTAGAGGAAAAGGTGACTGAAAGAAAGAAGCAACAGTTTAAAGGAAGAGAGGTGAATAGGATAGGGGAAGGGAGTAGACTGGTAAGACGGGGGGTAGAGAGGTGCTGTCTGCCTCACCTTGTGATCACTGCGGTTTTATGTCAAGCCATACGTTATTATAAACATACGTTAAATACATTACTAAGACTATTAAAAATAAGAACATACAATAAAAGTGTGTACAAACATCATATTGGTGACATACAGAGAGAGACAATGTTTGTGAGATTGCGCAATCTGAGGCGCGCCAGCCAAATGGAGACAGTTTAGAGCTAGAAGCCATGCAGAGAGCACAATCTGTAACTCAGCTAAATTCAGTCCCAAATCCCACAAGGCAAGGGCATGGACACCATGACCCGCTTGGCAAGATGATGTCATCTCACCCAGCCCCATATTAAAAGACATTTTGCCTCCTGACAAATGTCATCCTCATACCAGAGGTACAGTAGGATGGTATTATCAAAATAAAATTCATTAAAAAAAATCCGGATCCATAATAATACTTTAATAAGCCTGAAGCAGCAGTCACCTGATCCCTTTCCCCAGGACCAAGCTCTGTGCAGCATTTCTGTAAAATTAGATTTTGAGACATCTTACAAACAAACAAATGACCCAATGGCACAACCATCTCCAAATCTTCGTAGCAAAGGTAATAAAAGAAAGGTGAAAAATGCAATACATTTGAAATATAAATGAAATACAAATGGAATCAAAGATTCAAGGGGCGTAAAACCATCTCTGCCAAGGAGAGGCGAGGTCGTTCAAGAAGGTTAATCCCTGCGTCTCTGCTCATAACCTGCAGATGAGGAGATTATTTTGACCATCTCTGATGGAGTAAACACATATAGCAGCAGCTCCAAGACAGACTCCACTTTCTGTGACTATGCTTACATCCAAGGGCAAAGTAAGCAACAATGATTGCGTTTTTTTTGGTCCATGGGAAGGATCTAGCTTTGAGCAAACTGCATCAACTTTATTGGATTCAAAATGAAATGCATAAAAAAAAACATCCTACAGTAAGAAAAAAGAAGCGAATGAATGAAATGCCAGCCTGCCACGAGGTTCACGTCCACTTTGAAGCAAATTCAAGAAAATGGGATTGCTTTTAGCGGCAGCGACAAAACGAGCGCTCCAAGACACAAACTCAAATCCATGTGAGCAGGGAGCGGCGAGGACACAAACAAAAAGATGAGCTTGCCAAGAGGTTGAGAGCTGGCAGCCGGTCACAGACGGTCGCTCTAAAAGCTGCTGTTCATTTTATTTTAAATATTCTTATTTAATATTTCCTGTTGCACTAGCCCAAGTCCAAAGTGAAAAAGGTATTTTATTTATTACTTGAATGTTCAAGCTACGCCACAGAAGTGCTTTGTTTAAGAGTTAAATGTTGAAATAAGATGATTAAAATAAAAAAATAAGGGACATCATGGATCCGTTTTTCACTCGTCTTTATTTTTTTTGTGTATTAAAGAAGTATCGGCTTGGAACTCGGTATCGGTTAAAAATCAAATGACTCGGACTCGGACTCGGGGTCAAACCTGATTAGGACATCGCTAATCAGAAGTTACAATTACTAAAAGTTAATAGGAAGTTCATGGCAAGTTCATTAAAAACTGACACCAGATGGCCCAGAGGTAGGATTATGGTGATAATAAGACACACTAATGATTAATAGATAAGCTGCAAGATAATAACAAGGAGATAAGTCCTGTAAAGTAGGTCAGTGAAAAAGTCCACCACATGTTAGATCATCTGTCCCGCTGAGATTTAATAACCTGCTGTGTCTTTTAACAGCATTTTTGTTGTTGTTTGTTTGATGTTTGTATTCTGTGATGTGGAGTTTCAGCCTGATTCCGTGATGAGACTCGGCAATGGGAATGCAGAACTCTGACTCATCATCTTAGTTTAGCCTGGTAGCACTTATTAGCTAAGGTTGAGCGATTACATATGCTACTAGCTTTTTCACTTTGAAACAAATCTGTGATCTTTTCAAAATTTGACCAACTGCCATGAGTAAAAATAAATAAATACACTATGTCTCCATCATTTGTTGGTCTCCTCATCCATGATGAAAAAAAATCAACCTCTGGAACACAAATGTCAAATATTTTTAAAACTGCTAAATATTCATCATGTTTTCCAAATCCGTCTACTTCCAGAATGACTCTCTTTTACGGTTTATTTCAGTCTTCCCATTTTCTTCGGAGGATTTTTCAGTTTTCTTCTCCAGCATATAAAATAATCTATTTTTGGTTTTGATAAGGAGGTCATATTTTTAATACAGTTGATTCGCCTGTATGTATGTTTGCACGATTAGGACTGATCTTTTGGAGAAGTAGGATTTGATCCAAGGAACAATCCATGAGATTTATGATTCCAGTTCAGGACAGGTGCTTTGTTTTGAGTATTTAACTACATCCTTAAATCAGTTACTTTTAGAGAGCTGCTGTGGACCAGAATATTTCTATTAACTGACACGAGAGAGGTCTGCAAGCAATCCTTATTCAATTCAATCCAGACCTGCTCTACAACCAGTAATAAATAAAACAATGTCAACAAACATCTTTCATCTGGTGCATGTTAAAAGCATTTAAAATTACACTGTAAAACATACCGGCTCAAGGAGATTCTGAACGTTACGCACACCTACTTATGCTGTTACAGTTAATGCGAGAGTTAATGAACGCATAATATTGTTAAAATGCCTGTTCCACCTGGATGACATGTGGTGGAGCAACGTTCCACATGCAGCTCATCTCAGCAGAAAATCGAGGCCGTTTCTGTTGCACATTTCACTAAAAAAATGTAGCTACAAGTAGCATGAAAGACAATTCACTTTTTTTTTACAGCGTAATCTTAATTTACATGACTTCACATGTGAAGCTGCAGTGAGTCGATTATTTTAATTTCATTCCCTTTATTGCTGCCAGACTTTTTCTGACTCCACTGTTGTTTAGAAAGCATCGGCTGCGTTGTCCATTAAATTAAATTACACGCTGGACTTTGTGCTGGGAGCTTAAATTAGTCTCTTCTCAGCCATTACCCAACTTTGAGCTTTGATGTTATTGTGAACCTGACACACAAACAGATTATTAATGGAAGAGGCAAAGAATGAGTCGCACCAATAGTCTCCCTCCCACTGCAAAGAGTTTTTCTACCTTTCGCTCACAGCGGGGTCTCGCCAGTGTGGCGTAAGGTCTTCCTGCCGCATGAAGCAAGAACTGCTGCCTCTACCTCATTATTCCATCTGTCACAGAGGAGGAGAAATAGAAGGGAGGTGAGGGTAAAAAGGGATTGGATGGTGTTATCAAACTCAAGGATGAAGGGTCAATAAAACCAGATGGCGTTGAAAAGCCTGCTCTGACGCTCAACGCACGATTTCATTTCAAAGTGCAAAGAGGTCAGCTTTACTCCCCCTTCGCTGTCTTTGCTCTCCTCCTATGTGCTTTCAAGTGTTGTTGTTTTTTCCCGTTCCTCACCCACTCAAAATCACGCTCACCTCCTGCAACCCATGTGGACCGAGCAGACACATGAACGCAACTCGTAGACGCTAGAGGTCGTTTGCCTGCAAATCAGATGGAATAATTTGACTGCAGAAAAATGGTTTGTTTAGACTTTTCTGTTCTCTCCTCTATCTGCACCAAAATGCCACTGCAATATAAAGATAAATAGATTGTTGATTTCATTTGCTGCGATCGCCTCTATGTGACCGTGAACTTACATTATCGAGTGTGGAGAAACAGCGTCTTCCTTGTGCCTCTTTGCTTAAGTCATCCGCGCCATTGCCTTGGAGGGCAGCACTGTCCTGTATCTTATAGTTTACCAGTTCAGCATGCTGCATGTCAGAGGTCTGAAACTCCAAGAAGGATGAACATAAACTCATCATTCCTGCCAGCAGCATCATTTTGTTGGAGCTATAGCAGCAGCATGCCAGAAAGCCCACACAGACTTTATCAGGGCAGTTTAGGCTGTAGCTGAGCTGATGCAGCAGAGCTGCCGGCGTCGGTCTGACATGATCCGGCACGAATCGCCACATACGACACATTTTGCAGCTTTCAGCTACGTCATGGTCTGCATCAGCAAATGGCCCTGCTGTGATTCACTCACCAGGGGCGTATGACTGGAGCACAAGACGATTCAGTCAGCTCCTGATATTACAGCTGTAGCATCATATCAACAAATGCACATCAGGGAAACGAGGTTAGTCACAAGCACATTGCCTTCGTTTTTATGTCCTTCATTGAGCAATCAATCTACAGTTTTTCATCGCCATCATCAGAGGTTGTGTCACAAAGGGTGGCTGGTTTGTGGACAATGAAAAATAAAATAAATAAACAGAGTAAAATGTGCTTGGCGTGTGTAGGTGTTTCATTTTTCTTTTGTGTTTCAAAAAAAAAAAGGATTACCTTTTAGTGTTTATATGACAGTGCCGCAAAAGTGATTATTTTAGACATCAAAGCTGCAAATGGGATTAAAGTACACGGTATGCACGCCAACCGGTGAGGAGCAGGGAAACCTGAAAATCAGGCATACAGTGTGTACAAAATGCAGTACTTCTCCATTGCTTTTTCAACTATCCCTGTGCCCAGAAGAATAGCATTTTACCAGTTTACACAGTAAAAGATTAGCCGCTGCACTTTCAAAGTTGACCTTTACTGTTGTGCAAACAGAAGGAAAGGTGCAAGAAAAGGTTTTGTTTTAATGGCGAAAAAAATCCTATTATTATTCTTACCAAAAAAAATGAGAGAGAGAGATTTCCTTACTTTAGTTACTTCATCTTGTTAGAAAGTTTCAGCTTTGTCTTTTCTTGTCTTGATTTTTTTTCAGTCTAAGTACCTCTCATGGCCAGATTAGTTATTTATTGGACATAAAAAAAACATGTTTGCCCATTTGTCTCAATTTTAGTTTGCATACTGCAGCTTTGCAGCTGAATCAAACTGTCTGCTGGGTGGTGTTCAGGCATGGGGAGTGTTTGTTAAGGCCTTTCACTCTGAATATCTGCCCTTGAAAACAGCGCTCAGATGGAGCCTTACAGTCACATTTCAGACCATCTAAGTACAATAGAGAACAAAAAGTACAGTAAAATATCCTGAGATTTATGAGAAAATGCCGAAACCTTCAATTCGCCCACGCACTCAGTCTCGACAGGCGACACCTACGTAACATTCAGAAGTTTGAAAATGTAAGTAATGTCTAGTCCAGCTACTCAAGCTGCAAACATCATCTCTACCGAACAAGCAATCACAAACATGTTTCCAATCTACTTTCACATTATTTTATGGCTTCTGCTTGATTTGTTTGGACTTTTGCATCAGGAAAAATGTCAAAAGAAAATTTTCATTAGGCAATAGCACAGCCTTTGTATCTGGTCATCACAATGATGCCGAACTAAACTGTTGTAGTAGCAGTTTGTTGAGGATGCGTCACACCTCTCATCAGGTATCAAAGACGGGATCTTATGACTTATTCACGGGGATGAAAATACCCGTTATTTCTCTTTTACAAAAATAATTATATGGAGTAGATTCCCCCCGGAAGAAAACAGAGCTTGGATCAGGAGCTTTCACTACATGAATAATTCCAAACTCTGTTACTCGTACCGCAGACTGCAATGTGAGAAGTTGCGATTTTACACCTGGCGTGAATGTCTGTTTCCTTTCTGGTGTCACATCGACTTTGTGGCGTGTCGTCCTCTCAGTCTCACTTTATCTTCCCGCTCATTCACAAATCCCACATCAGAATTTTTCAAGGATATATTTCACTGAATTTCACTGAAACCTCTGCCTGTCGAGGGAAAAAAAAAACAAGTGACTTCTTTCAAGCGATATGTTGTAGAGTCCCGTTAATTGAAAAATCACTGCGAGAGAAATAGTAAAGCTTCTGCATGCAGTCTGATGGGCTACCACTGGATATCTTGGGTTCTTGGGTTCATCTCACGTCTCACACTATCGATTAATGCAGACCTTCAAGTCCTCCGTCTTTGCTTTGGTGTTGCGTTAGTTTTGTAAAAAAAAATCAATGCAGTAAAGGCCTTGCTAACGTCTTTATAATTCTAAACTAGAAAACGACAATCAGAGATTGCAAACCCTCGCCTCCAAAAGACTATTCGATCTTGTGAGACAGTAAACAGGGCTTCCGTATCAGAGGGGCCAAACCTGCTCTAGCTTTCTGCTCCGGAACGTACTACAAGACTCCTTCTGGACTCTTTTTCCCATCATGCCATTCGTGTCCCTCCCTCTTAAAGTGGCAGTTTACAGCACAGGCACAATTCCAGATGTAAAAATAATTCTAGAATCTGGATCCAGATCCGGATCAACGCCATTCTCGGGCAGGACCGAGCCACAGACAGAACCTTGCTTGTGTAAAAATTTCAAGTCGATTGGGTTACTAGTTTTTGAGTTATGCGCTCGGACAGACAGACAGACAAACATACAAACGCACCCAATTGCAATACCCTCGCCTCCCCTTCGGCGAGGGTAATGAGTAACTGGTCACTGTCTGCTGGTATCAGAAACCTCTCATAACAGTGTCCTGACGCCCGAGCGCCTATCCTAGGCGTAAGGGGCTATTGCTTTTGCAACGCAGAAGACGACAAGTTGACGAGCATAGCCAGTCAACCATCGGCATTCAACTTTGCAATGCTGTTGACGACGACGAACACACTCACGCACCCCGACACTCAACAGCACACACACACCCCGACACTAAACAACACACACACACAAATACGAGTTGACGAGTGCAGCGAGTCAACCATCGGCATTCAACTTTGCAATACTGTTGACAACGACTAACACGTCACGCCCAAACACACCGACACTCAACAGCACACACATTTTCACGAAATGTTGGGAATATTACCAAGAACAGATTATTAATCCAATTATGAGCGGAATGAGCTGCTTGGAGGAGGTCTGTGCTCTCATGGAGACTTCAACGGGGGCTTTGATCTTTCACTATCCATCCCTTTAGTTGAAGAGACTCACTCACTCCTTTGGATGTTTAAAACATCAAAGGAGGACTAATGCTTGAAAGTTATAAATACAATGACCTCCCAACAACAGCCATGGTTCTACCATCTGGAAGAAATTTCAAAAAACAATATGTACGACAACAGTGACTTGCACCTTCCTGTGGGGAACACAGACGATTGTGTCAGCTCAATGATGAGTGCGCTCTATGCGCAATACTTGCTTGCTCGAAAAGATGAGAGTAGACACTACTGGAAATGGGAAATGAGTAAGCTGTTGAATAGCCTTGAAGAATCGCCTAACACTCCTGTGACAGGCGACTTGAGAAGCACAGATAATCTCTTGGATGAAATCGAATGGCTCAAAGAAAGAGTGGGGAACTTAGGTAGAGTTCTTAAGACTACTAACACACAGCTAAAGGCCCAATTAAAAATCAATGACGACCTTAAGGCAAAGCTTAACAAGTGCCAAAATGAACTTGAACTTGAACTGCAAGCAAAGGAAAAGAACAGAAGTCTTATTGCGAGGTTGGCGCTCCAGGACACAACAGGTCAAAACCTGAGAGAAGTTAAGTCGGAGCCTTGTGTAAAAACAGCCTATCAGTGCGACACAAAGAAGGCTTTGCATTCCCCATCTATTACACTGAGCCAGACCACATTCACAAGGGAGCTAGAGAAGTCCACTATGAACCTCCTGGCCCAGGACGAGGTGGATCGGTCTGCTCAGCTGATGCCATTGGTGCTCCGGGATATAACAGAAAGCACGGAGCTGTGTGTGCAGATGGATAGCCTTTGTTCCAACCTGGGAGAATCAAACCCCCATCTGGAAGACATTGAGCCGACCGAGGGCAAAGAAGAGAAAGCCCTTTGTCAGTCCAGCAATTTAAATATTACTGACAATGAGGTCAGAATGACCCTGGACCCAGAGTGCCAAAAGGTGGCAGAGCGGGCCAGAAAGATTGTCGCCGAGGATGAGGAAACCTTCAGGAGAGCGATCAATGAGGAAGATTTTGACGAGTTACTCGCTCAAGAAGAAGTAGAACAACGTACTGACGAGGTCCTGAAGCAGGAGCCAAAGAAAAAGAAAAAAAAGCGCTGGTGGGCTCGATTCATCCCACGCAGAGTGAAGACAAAAATATCTAGTTCCGACTAGAATAGCGGCCTTCAGTCAAAGAGAGGTCCCTCTCTGTCAGATCGATACAGGGATGTGATCCAATATTTCCCATCATGTTTGGATTTTGCTGAGCAGTGTCCAAACTGCAACCAAAGGCTATGGAAGTGTGTCGAACCTGTGTCGTGGAGGGCTGAGACGCTGCAGGTTTTCCTTCAAGCCTTCAAGCCAAAAAACTGTACCAAACTCAGTTTTGCCCCTGCTTTATTTTGCGCACCTATCATGCCGGCGCCTTTTGAGCCAGCACGCCCCATGTATGCTTAAAATACCGAAAAATCAGCTGTTAATGAGACTGCGCCAAATCAGCAGGTGCGTCATATGGTTGTGAAAATACGGTATATTTTTCATTCATATTTTTTTATTTATTGTTACGTTCCCATGTTCTGTTTGTTTTCAAAACAATAAATATAATTGCATAAAAAAGAATATTTGAGTTGATTGTCATTTAACTTTTGAAAGTATTGATGTTTTGTTTGACCGCACGTCTTGGTCACAACACACACATCCAGTGTGATACACACGAGTGTGGCGATAAGGAGACCGCAGGGACTTGAGTTGACCTTGTGGTGGAAGAGGCGCCCCCAGTAATGTGAGCAGCTTGGTAGAATATTGACCCCAGCTTTTATCTTTTTGCAGCCAATACCTAATAGCAGTATTAATAAACCCTTCAGCATCAGTAGCCACCGTTCTGTTAAATACAGAGCTGGGTCTGAACACACGAGAGGAGATGCGTTCGGTTGTTGGGCTTTTTTTTCCATTGCTGTGGCACACAACACTAAAAACTGCATTGAACAGGGGGGGAGAGAGAGAGAGAGAGACTCCTGCTTTAGTTACTTTTGCCTTAAATAAGTAATAACACAGAACCGTAGCAAACTGAACAGGATTCCAGTCATGGAATCTGGATTTTTGTTTCAGTTCTTCCCTCTCTAAGAACCGGCGGGCATATCTGTTAGTTTCGTTGGTGACGAGGCTCCAGAATTCACTATGTAAAAAGAGAGGGAGGAAATCAGATCCGTCTCCACAACACCCAACAGGCTCGTCAAAATGTTGGATCCACTTTTGATACGCTTCCTCATCTGTCAAGTAAATCCAGCCGTCATCCTCATTATTTACGGGGGGACGGCGAGAGCCCCCCCCTGCCTGAATTTAAGGTGGGACGGCGAGCGCAGCCGCTGCCTCGTCCGCCATTAAGGGGGCATTTACCCCAACGATCTCTACCGCGTAGCCCGCCATCTCCACAGCCGTTTTCATCCCCGCGACCGGTCAAACGCTACCGGTAGCGTTTTTATTACCCCTGCTACACCCACGACGTCCCCCCTCCCTGCCACGCTGGACACGGCAAAGCGAAGCTTCGGGCTCCACGATGCCCTTCTTTCTGGGCCGTCATGGCGCACGGACGCGCTGCCGCTCTGGCTCGGCACGGGCCCAGCGAACATTTCCATCTCACTGGACGGACTGGTCATCTTCATCCGAGGTTTAACTAGAAAACGACAATCAGAGATTGCAGACCCCGCCTCCAATAGACTATTGGATCTTGTGAGACAGTAAACAGGGCTTCCGGATCAGAGGAGCCAAACCTGCTCTAGCTTGCTGCTCCGGAACGTACTACAAGACTCCTTCTGGACTCTTTTTCCCATCATGCCATTCGTGTCCCTCCCTCTTAAAGTGGCAGTTTACAGCAGAGGCACAATTCCAGATGTAAAAATAATTCTAGAATCTGGATCCAGATCCGGATCAACGCCATTCTCGGGGAGGACCGAGCCACGGACAGAACCTTGCTTGTGTAAAATTTTCAAGTGGATTGGGTTCCTAGTTTTTGAGCTATGCGCTCGGACAGACAAGCAAACAGACAAACATACAAACAAACGGACCCAATTGCAATACCCTCGCCTCCCCTTCGGCGAGGGTAATAACATAGCTCGCCACTATAGCAGCATTATCTACGTAGCTGTCTGTCTAAATTAACCCTAACCTTAACACTTATTAAAGATAGAAGAAGTAAGATGACACATTTTTAGGAGGTGATGAATTAAGAATTAAATTAAAGTAATTAAATGGAATAAATGTAGTGACATTTTCCTGTATGCACTTGTGAACTTGTGAGTGCATGACTTTGAAACTGCCCCTCCAAAATCCACGGTCTCTCTGGATTGTAATCTGCACTCTAAAGTGTGAGACAAATAGATTCGTATCAGACGAACTCCCTTCGTGCTGCTAAGAAATCTCTCTTTTCCTTATTGAAAAACCAGTTCTTGTCAAAATTTCCAAACACCGCTGTCAGCCAGCCAATTAAATACTCCATATCTGTTCAAATCAATTATCTTCACCATACAAGTGCCCCGCAACACCATTGGGAAATGACTGAGCTAATGGGTTTTTGTCCCACGCAGACGCTATTAAACAACTCCGCAGCAATCAAGATCATTATCCGACCTCTTGTTTTTGTTGAAGCACATTTCAGGGCCATTTTGCTAACTCATATTTTCAACCGAATTGGAATCAAGCAGAATACTGTGTACTTTCAATTTGTAAAAAGAAAAATCATCTCTTGACCACAAAGTACTCCAGTCACTGAGAATCATGGTGATTAAATCCTGAGAGCTCTCTGGGGCATCGATAATTGATGTTATTGCACCAAATACCAATTATTGTCTTCAACTCTTTTTTAGATATAGTTGTCATTACTGTGAGACAACTTGCTAACTGGGCAGCCTGTTGCTTCAGAACCATGGAGAATGGGTGCAAAGCAATAAATAAATATGCATGATAATCAGAGAATACTCAAAAGAGCTCATTAAACATCTGTAGGAGTCCAAACAGTCATGGGAATTCCTCCTTTGCCCAAAAGTGAAGGACTGCCGCAAAAAGACGACACTTTGCATCCTGCAGTTGGTCCGTTCTGCATTCACAGTTCAGTCAAACCACATCTGAATTGGTTTGGGAGTGGAATGAAATCCTCTGATCCTCATGGGCCCAACTACGCTAATTGAGAACCCTGAACACACCCTGGCCAATCAGAGAGGGGTTATTATTATTATTAGTCACTTAGTTATTGGTTCTTCCTGGAAGACCGATTTTGTGGTTCCGAGTGAACAAACTCATCATAATTCAGAACTAGAGGCTGAGAAGCTTCATATAATAAATGCTGATTTACTGTTTGTCTGGTTCTGCTTTCATTGAGAAGGCCTGGTCCCGTGTGTGTCCGTCCAACAGTCAGGGTATGTATGCCAGTCAGAGCAATGCTCCTGTCACCAGTGATAAGTGGTAATTTAATTGAATGGTGGAGATGACACGGCAGGGCTGCCGGACCCATGTGTGCTGCATGAGAGGCAGCATGATGCTTTTAATTTTGTCAGGCAGTGGCGGTCCGTTAAATACGAGCTTTCACTTCACTGTTTGTTTCTCTGCTACCTCCGAGTCTTTCTGTTGCCATTCCTATTTCTTTGTCTGTATCCTTTTTGCCCATTACCAGCATTGATTAGTAACCCAATGAGCGTTTAGTAGCTTGATAGCCAGGTATTTAGCTGGTTCTGCAGGGAGACAGATTTCAATCTGATGGATATAGCCACAAGTATGGCTCTAATTAAACAACTAAAACATTTGATCAGAGATCTTACAGCAAATGTGGGTATCAAGTTTGTGTCTTCACACTGAACAACACAAGGGCAGAGCGATGTGGACGCCCCCTCTTCCATAGCGTTTCATATTGATAGCATTGTTGCACCATCTTTTCATTTCTATTTGCATTCATGCAGGCGCTTACTTCAGGTCACCTATACTACCTCTGCCCGCAGAGGTCGACCGAACTGACACCCCATCGTGGGTTCATTGTGTTCAAATAGAACATTGGTGGGGCAATTAAGGTGCAGAAGGCCTGCAATGAAAACAATAATGATGACGTATTTCCAGAGGTTGCAATTCCGTCATATAAGGCAAATATAATATATTTATATTTTGACCTTAGCTTATATTTTACTGATTTTTTTTTAGACTAGACTAGAGGAGAACTAGACATGACCTACTTTGTTAAATAAAGTTTCTTTTTTTTAAATACAGCTTTGCATGAGCAGGTTAACCCCCCCCCTTGTATATGGTCATCCATTACCAATTGTTTTTGACGTATAATCATGGAACAAGAAGCACCTGCAGGAGAAAGATGATGCAATGGAAGGTTGCACCATCAGTCATCCATCCCTGCTGTGCTCGGTGCAAACTCAGTGTATCCTTGAGGGAGAATGACAAGGTCAGAACCTCCACGCTGTACAAAGTGGAACATTTTTCTTTTTCTTTTTCTTTGCATTTACTTAATCATCCATGCATACCACAAACACAAGCGTGCTGGAATGAGGAGCTGAGATAATGCAGGAAGTTTAGATGATTTAGGCATTTGATCAGGATGCCTTTTGGGGTACCTCCATGAAAGGGGCTCTCCAGAAGCAGATCACTAATACAGTGGGCGGATTATAGATTTCATCAAGCCTTATAAGACTTCAGCTCTGCTGGAGGACATGCTGCAAAGCACCACAATGCATGCATGGTTAAAAGGTTTCCAGGGTCTTATTTATAGAGCCATTTGTTTCTGTCTAATTTTGAGTACAGGAGTGCTTGTGATGAGCCCCCAAGGTCTTCCTCTTGAAGATAACTACTGTCACTCCATCAAACAAAAAAGCACATTCAAGTGTCAACCTGTTGACTACACTTCTAATATAAAATGAGGCAGTTGGGGCTTTGCGTTTTTGCTTTACGGAAAGTGCTGGGCAGAGAAAGATGCTTCTCCTTCTTCTTGCACTGTGAAACTATTTTTTGGGAGGATTGTCACTCAGGACTTAATTACTTTAATGTTAAAGTAATAGACTTTCAATCATACAAAGGTAAACACAGCAATCATAATTATTTGCTATTTTTGAAGCTCTCCAAGTGAACACTGGGACCAAAGTACCAAAATCACAAAGTAGGAGGCCTAGCTGGGACCAATATCAGTCAACAACATCACAAATGGATGCAGATGCAGTATATGTTCCATGTGGTACACGTCTCGCCATTCCACCCAGTTTCACGGTGATCCATCAATAATCTGTATCTTCTGTGGAATAAATGTGAAAAAAATTGCAGTGTTTAAGAGAACGCTTAAAATGATTTCCTGGATCTGCTGCTTTGTCCGGATCCATTCCAAACTTTAATGGGTTCCTTCCTGCCACATTGCCAAGTCCCACAAAAAAATCCTGTCAAGTAGCTTTTGTGTAATCCTGCTAACAGGAAGACCAATAGACAAACTGGCAAAAGCCAATGAAAACATTAGAGTCTGTGCCAAATCTCAGCGCTTTTTGACACTACCTGGTTTGACATTTTCGGCTGAATTTGATAGCTCAGAACTGCTAGGAGTTTCTTTTGTAAACCTCCAGGTAGGCCGCACACATAGAGCGCTCCTGCTACTTAATGAAACGTTAGCTTCACAAAATTACTCATCCATCCCCCATCAAATGGAAAAAGTTCCAGAACCAGAATGGAATTGTCATCCAGGTGAATGTTTCTCTTGGCAGAGAGAGTATGACCATTGTGTGTTAGTGTGTGTGTGTGTGCGTGTGTGTGTCAGTTGAATCAACTCTTTCATATGTCTCCATCACACACATACTTGCACACACAGCTCCTTGCATGGAGGTATGTTTTTTTTTTTACTTGATGTAATTACATTTAGAATAATTGCTCCATTTTCTTTCCTCCCTCTCATTCGCCTCTCTTATTCTTTACTTGACAGACAAATGTAATAAAAAAATGGATCGAGCGCTTTCCTAAGGTTTGATCATTGTCTCCATGCTCTAATGGAGAGTTCAGACCCGTCGTCTATAAAGACCAGCCCGGGAGGGATGCAGAGAGGCTTGGTGTCGGAACCGGGGGGAGATATCTGAAGATAGAGAGATCGATGAGGAGGGGAGCAACAAAGCATGAGACAGCTGAGGCAAACGCGGCCAGAACGGCAGACGACACACGAGGACATGGAGGAACAGATAAAGGAGGAGAGGCGGGGATGGGAAAGTGATTATGGGGCATTATTTATTGTGACTTAATAAAAGGAATTCACATTGATTATGTTAACTGAATTAAAAGTCAATATGTTGAATATCATTAATTCAATGAATGATCAGTGAATCCTCTCAGTTTAATGTTTCCACTCCCATCAGCAGGCAGGGAGTCACGGCTCGGTAGACTCGGGGTGTCCTTGGGCAAGTTTCAGGGTTTCACGTAGTTCAGATGCATCTTTTGTAAAATGCATGGACTGAATGGAAGTCCTTAGACACACGGACTGGAGCTGGAAAAGCATGTTTAGAATAGTGTGCTGTTGAATTCTAGATTTAATTAAAATAAAGTTCCTGTGCTGTAAATATCTGCGTGGGATTTGATTGAAAACTTTGTTTCACTTTGATGGCTTTGGTTTCTTAAATAGAAACTGTTGCAATGCAGCCAGTTGTCTTAGAAAATGTGCTGAATGAAGGATTACACTGTGTCACGGAAGCGAGCAATCCAAACACAAGTGCAAACGTGATGTCATAGCTTCAGTCAGACAGGTAGCTGTAGCCACCGTGTGGCCCTATGCTGCGCTAAATCATGATGTCACAACACATGACATGCAGACTTGAACAAAGACGCGCATGCAAACGTAATCTTCAAAAAGACAAAGCTTAAATCTCATCTTTATGGTCATGATAATTAAACATGGCGCCAGAGAGTGACATGGCAGACTGATTCTGTTAGGAACACTTTTAAGATTGTGCTTGAAATGCACTGCACGGTGAGTTGCTGCAGAACGGTGGATGAAACAAACGCTGCGAGTTCATCCAAGTCCATGTCAGTCATATTGTTTTTCCTTTGGGCGGCTTCAGATGGAGGTCGATGTTAGCAGACAACATATCTGCACATCTGACAGTTCAGGCCCACAAACGCAATCAAAACAAACAATATCGCATCGATCCCCGTCAGTCTCTGCATTTAAAATCCAAAAAATAGCGACGTCACGGAAATCATTTATGTAAATACACCAGAAAAAAGGAAAGTTATGAATCAACGTTTAATTTTTGGGCCGTGTGTTCATGTTGGCTTGTGGGCGTGTGCACGTTACTGTATTCCTTTGAAACTGAGCCAAGGTTGCGGGACTTGTCGGGTCAAGCATGTTTCACCACCCATGCAGTGTAATGCATCGGCTAGGCAGGAAGCTTCCATGTATAATTCACAAGGACGCCTCCGGCTAATGCGTTTGAGCTGTAGCAGAGGTGGGTGAAGACGCGCTCAAACCGCTCACATCCCACACATCACAAGACGTCGTGTCGCCCGAGTTTGCTTCCCAGATTTCAGCCGAGCGTGTCTTTTCTCACCTTGCCCTACAAGAGGTGTGAGCCGATGCCGGGCCGGCCCATCCCTGGTGCTGTGGTTGTTCACGCCCCTGTTTTTCAGTAATTCTTTATTTATAAATAATTTTATAAAATTATTAATTCAAGGGAAGCGGTGCTTGAAAGGAGATTTCAGACTATCTTTACCCAAAGTCTCCGCTGCGCTGTTATTCATGCTACTGTCCGCATTGCTTACATACAACAAATATCTTTCGTTTTCATCAGCAACAGTCTTTTTGAGGAGAAAACTGATCCAACAAACAAGGTTTACAGAATGTGCCTATGCAACCTTTTTTTCTTGGTCCGTTAAGTCGTTTTCACACCTGACCGGGTAGACTCGGTTCGATTGGGGAGCTGATTGATTGATCGATTGTTGCATGTTTATTTTGGTTTCTGTGTGTAAGCCCAGATATCAATGGAATGGGAAAACAAATTATGATTTATTGTGACTGCAGTTCTTGTGGCTTTTGTCAGCACAGAAATTGAGAAACGTTCTGCGCTCTTTCACTCCCCCTGTCTATCCTTCCAGCCATCCATCCATCCATCCATTCCAGCGACCTTTTCCAGATCTTTCTGGGGATCCCTGGATGTTCCCATCTACACATTCAAATTTATATCAACACCGCAATTATGTTGCATTTTACATCTTATAGGCTGGTCAGTCAGAAAGTTAAGGAAAATATCTTAGTAGTGTTAAAAAAAAAAAGTTGGAAACAATTCCTTTATTTACCTCTAACCCAATTTTCACAAACTAATAAACAATTACCAAGCAAAGAAACACGGCTGCCTGGCAGAGATAAAAAAAATAGAATAAATGAAATCAGATCTTGCACTAAGGGCGGTTTACTGATCCAACATGCAGTTCTCGTTGCTGAGCTGACACAAAAGATGGGTTTGAGTTGAGTTTTCTTCAACATTTTAAGCACAACTTCATGAAAAATGTCATTAAAGAATGGCCCAATCAAGCAATAGCCCATCATTTAAAACTCTCAAAAACCTTTTGTTTGATGCGATTAGAACACATCTGTTTATGGACCTCCTATCATATCAGCAGATATCCTTGTATGGACATCATGTTCACATTCTATACGCCTCAGCTGTGTTTCCTCATTTGTGCATGTATCTTGCACAAGCCATCTCCCTTCTGAAGTCCAGAAGAGCTTTCTTGATCCACAGCAGCTGAACATAAACCCTCAGTCTCATCAGAGTTGTGACACACGTGATGCAAACAATGTGCACAAAGCAATATTATCCTCCTGCAGGCCTGCACGCTGCTCACACAAGCTGCTTCTCTTACAAAAGCTATTCTAAACCTCCAACTAGATTGTCTTGTTTTTCAAAGATCATGGGGCTGATTTCGTCTGGTGTGTGTCAACACAGCAGGACTTGTGTGTGTCTTAAGCGATCAGCGTCCCTGAATCAGATTTTAACATGAATCCAAAGATGCTCTATAAAGCCGCGCCGGTGTTAAAAGCACCAAGAGATTAGTATGAGCTTAGTTTTGTTTCCATTAGTCTCCCTCAATGCATCGTGGCACCCCTGCGGTCTCCAGGGCCGACACAGGAAGTTTAGAGTCTGCTTTTATGTGCAGCACACAATAGGGGTACTGTGTTATTACTCAGAGGGAATCATTACACAGGAAGAATGAATCACAGCCTCTTAGCTGGGGAGGAACACAACCTGTTGCAACAGGAGAAGAACTGCAGTGTCTGCCCTCCGTCTGTGCAGCAGCTTCCCTGAAAACTTTGGTCTTATTGGAAATTGGTGAAAAGACCAGTTTTGAGAGAACGCCACAATGCATAGGGTTTGACAAGAGTGCCCCTTGTTGGCAATCCCCGTTACTGCATGAAGAGGCATTGGTCAAGTTGCAGATGATTTATTTAGCCATTTTCCAGCATTCACCTCGACAAAATGTCTCTAACTTTGGTGCACCCAGTGAAGAATGCTCACTGGTTTTGACTTGAGCCATCTGTAACAGTCAAAATGAGACACTCAGCTCAGAAACACAACCCACGATCGGGCTTCTCAGGCAGGCATTGGTTGGCTTTGAAAGGTGAACCCTCCCACTCCTCCCCCCCAAGTGTAAGGCATTTAAGTTTCAATGCCATTTTAAGCTATATATATGTATGTATATATATATAGTAGTTTGGATGAATTAATTTTGGAAGGCTGTGCGATGCATTCCAAACAGCCACTGCAGCAGTTTAACACAGAGTTACATGGACTCAACTGAACATTACAGATTTAATTTACTCATTTGACCATTATGCTTCACAGCATAATTCTGCCACAAGTCCTTTCTGAACAGAAGCTTCATATTAAACTGCTCTTTGGTTAAATGAGGCACAAAACTCTGTGGTTCTGTTCGGGGGAAATATTTGAATATTTGAGATATTTCCTTTCAAAAGTAATGAGAGAACCCAGGTCTCTGTTCTGATTCCCTCAGGCTCTGTGCTTATTTCAATGCTACAACAGCAAAGCACCGCTTATCTGAGCTTTTATTTTATTGAGCCTTCGATTTTTTTTTTACTTTTGGATATTTGCATAATTGCCTCAATCAGAAAATGAGGTGTTTTCAGCTTTTTAAGCGGGTCTTACATATACTGTGAGAGAAGAATATTTTACTATCCAGAGGTTTACATTTTTAGACATTCAAGCTCTATGAATGAAGTAATTTCTTGCGTTGTCATTTTCTGCCAGTGTTTGGTGATGTGTGGACTATGTGTGTGTGTCTATGTGTGTGTGTGTCTGTGTGTGTCCTGAGGATGTCCAGCTGTCAGAGCTCAACTAGTTTAAACTGAGTGATGTCCACTAAGTACCGACATCCAGACAGACCTCCAGACAGGGACAGGCAGATTGATGGTCTTGCCCCACAGGGACATGAAGACCAACCAGAGTGAGACATGTCCATTAAACTTAGGAACCTCTCAAAAGGTTCGCACAGCAGCTCTTTTGACACCTTTGTAAAAGCCCAGTTGTCCAAAAGCCGACATTTCAGTTATCACTTTTGTCAGTGTAGAGGTCGGAAACACACAATTACCTCTGAATATGTTCATGTGAAATCTCCTGGAATTTAAAACCTCCTGGGTGGGTGGGGGGGCTTCTTGACTGTCAACAGTAAACACTGTGGGCATGTCCCAGGTGTAAATACAGACATGGCCCGTCAACATTCACCGAATAAATAAAAAGACAAACCCAACATAAAAGAAATAGTAGAACTCTCTCTCGCTCTTTGAACTCTGTAGCTGCATTGCTGGTCCTTGTGGGCCTTCATCTGGCAGCCAGAAAGACGCCAGGGTTTTAATTGACCATGTTCCAGGGAAGTGTGTCCACAACAAGCAAGAGTTACACGCAAAAACAGAGAGTTCTAGTAGGGCAGCCAGCAAGATGTGAGGCACGGCGCTGGCTGCCTCACTGCAGGCATGATGGGAATGCTGACAGAGGCTGTGCTTGTATGTGTGCAGACTGGTTTGCGTGTCTCACTGCAAGCAGCTTCTCTTCAAAATGACAATGAAATGAGAATTTGAAGTTTTAATGACGTCAATAGAGAGAAAAGAAGATTTGTCAATGATGTGCCTCAAAATTACAGAGATGTAAAATAAATAGAAAATAAACAAACCAATAGGAAAAATACTTATTACATTTTCTAATTAAAGGCAGAATCAAAATCCGTTGTGCACCACTGTATAAAGTTTAAACGCTCCAGATTATCCTGCTTGGAGACCCTAGGATTATATTTCTGTCCTGTCCGCTGTCAGATTCAACATATCCAGGTTATTTTAGTTATTTTGTTGCAACTATATTTTTTATCGACTCAAACGTTTTTTCAATCGAGCAAAGACACTGTTCATGTAAAAGAGGTGGGGTTTGAAACACATGAGCAACTGAAACCCCGATAATAGTACAGCACAGACAATTGCAATAATAGACAAATATTAACCACAAAGTATTTGAGCATATAATCCAGGCTGAAGCAACAGTTTTCTCTCAAAATCCAGGACGGGAAAGCTTTAAAAGTAACCCAGTGAATCTGTGCATACAAAGATTGATGTCACTAGTCCATTATTGGGGCATAAAATGGTTCAACTTACATTTACATTACATTAAGATGTTGCTTTTATGCATTTTTGTAGTTTGGGCCTCACCCTTTCAGCTGCAACCCATTCAGTCTTAAATGAACAAGAAGGCATAATATATATTTATATATATATATAATTTTATAACATATAAAACACAATTTAAAATGATACTTTTATATCTTTGAATGCACAAGTGCATGCAGTAAGTGCTTCAACCAGTCTCTGCCTTAGAATGATAACATACAAAAGCACAGTGAAAAGGCTTGAAGCCAACGGAGGGGGAAATAAATGAAGGAATAAGAGAGGAGAGGTCCTGCTCCACAGGGGGGCACCTCTAAGGACCTGCACATTGAGCTCTGTGATCTTCTATGAATAATAACATTTCCAGCGCAATGATTGACCTGTGGCGCTTTTAAATGTTTGATCTTTTACCTTGAACACAGTCTGCAACATAAGTTTCCATGGCGATGTAGAAGACGTAAGAAGTGAGCCTGAGCCTGGAATCCTTGCCTCTGACATTACCTCGTGAACCACAGGTTTCATACTGCCTATAAACTTATAGGTGTAAATGAAAGGAGGTAAACACAGTCTCTTCAGAAATCTAGGATACGATATTGCCTGATGGCATACAACACATCTAGTCTGGTACGACAGTGGTAACATCAAGAATTACAAGCCAAAAGCCTGCATTTAAGATGGAGTCCAGGCAGCGGTGGTGGTGGTGGCCGATCAATCGGCTGACACTGACGAGGCTGAGTTGGTGGATTGACAAAGACTGGGGAGGTGTAGCAGTATACGGCATTGAATGACTGGATAGTTGTAGCAAGGTGCTACTTTTCATTTGCATGACATCACTTTTTTCCAACCGTGACCCTAAAAAAAACAACAACAACAACAACGAGAAGGGCTGCGATCTTATGTACACAAATATTGACACAAATTCAGGGCCTTGCTAAATATTTTATGTTCATTATCAGTCATTGTAAGAAGCTGACAGCTAAAATGTTAATGTGGGACCTTTAAGGTTAAGTGATTCTTCACCCCGAGTTCAGACATAAGCGCACGTTGATTGTTCGTGTCTCCTATCATACTGCTATTAACAGTATCAAGACAGGTCAGAAGACAATGAGTTAATTTATGACTCTTCTGCAGAGTCTGATATGGGTCGGGATTTTCTTTGCAATTAAATTAGCGTTTGAGAATAAAAATGAAACAAACGGATGAGCACTTCCTGTCAGTATGCTTCCTCGCCGGCCTGCTTGTTTGTGTTCGTGCAAAACAAGCAGAATTTATGATCTAAATAATCACAACAAGCTGTATACTTTCCTTTCCTGTCATAAAGCTTTTGGCTCTTTGATGCTTTGCATCCATTAGTCTAAAACTAATGAAGGAGTAAAAGTTACTGTAACAAACAAAATAAAAAAAGTAGGTGCAAACACCACTGATGATAGCAAAAAATCTAAAACCCCCTGTTGGGCAGTTTCCCACCAAGCTCCTGGCGCAGCGCTTCCTCTTGATCGCCCCTATTTATAGCCTTACATCTCAGAGTCCAGGAAATCATTGTATAATGTGTAGGGCATCATCGTGCAGGTTCTGGTGTGCCTGGTGTTTAATGCTTTCCTTTTATGAGCTATAAAACTCATAAGGACAATCAATACGACGTGACCTCGCTCTCAGTCGCAAGGATGGTTGTTATGACTCAGAGGAAGGTGTTAAATAAATGCACGGTATGAGCTTTGTCTTGCATTGCATGGCTTTACAGTGCAAACAGGGAATTAAGATGCAAGTATTAATGTGAGGAGGAAAGCCTTTCTTTATCGTCCCCAAGCTGCTGACTGAGTGATCGGCGCATTGCAAAACTTGACCCCTCTGACCCGCCTCTCCTTCAGGTCGTGCTGGTGGGTTCATCCATAAACGAAAGGGATCAGATGCTGTTCATTAGCACCGACGAAGGTTCCTCCTTTCAGCGGCAATCCATCTCCTTCGGTCCGGATTCGATCGTCTTCCACCCGAAGGAAGAAGACAAGCTCCTGGCCTACTGCAAAGACGGCAGGGTGAGTATCACAGCGCTGCAGAAACATGAAAACCAATCCCTGACTCTTCAGAGGACAGAATGAAGCACACAACAAAAATGTTAGTCCATGCCGCAGTGCAGCAAGGCGTTAAAATTTAGACTTTCCCCACAAACCAGTGGAACACAAACGTCAGAGAACAAGTTGATGTGTGATTTATCGTTCAGCTATCCGGCTGCAGGGTGAACAGCGGCCGCATTTCAAATCAAAAACATGTCGCAATCTCACTTGGCCCTTGTAGGAAGATATTTGAAAAACTCTTAGGGGAAATGCAAACAAGATGGGATTTAGATCCAAAGAAATATACATTTTAAGACCGTTTCTATATACGGGATGCTTCGAGACTCGGTAAACAATTTAATTTGAGTCAAAGCCTAGTTTTGTAAATGATGGATGAGTACTGCAGGCAAGTTAAGTAAAAGCTTTAAATTAGCTTCTTTCAACAGTAAATATTTTCTTTCGCTTTACATTTGAGGTACTTCATAAGTTAACCTCTCTTTTAGTCCCTTATGTATCCATAAAGTGAAGATTAGAGTTTGCTTGTGAGTTTATTGGTGGGGTTTCCATTGCATTTAGGTTTGAATCCAAATAAAGGGGTTGGACCCCCCCCCCCCCCCCCCCCATCTTTTTCTTGTGGTAAGGGAATTATTTTCTGTCATTTCCAATGTCTGTATTCAAAAAACATAATTGCTGGGTGTTGATGGGGGAGGGAACAATTGGGTATATTTATGGGGTTAAAATGTAATACACTTTATTAATCCCCAGTGGGAAATTATTCTTATACTCAATATA
This sequence comes from Brachionichthys hirsutus, assembly GCF_040956055.1. NCBI lineage: Eukaryota > Metazoa > Chordata > Actinopteri > Lophiiformes > Brachionichthyidae > Brachionichthys > Brachionichthys hirsutus. The sequence continues at coordinate 5,149,784 of NC_090919.1, forward strand.
TAAACAGGCCAGAGCGCACACACACAATCACACACACACACACACACGCAGCCTGTAGACATGCAAATAATAGAGATATGGTGGAGTATTGGGCAGCCACATAGAAGCGCCCTGGGAGGCTTTGGTAATTTGCTCAAGGGCACATCAGCAGTGCTCAGGAGGTGAACTGACTTTGGTCCACGCTGAACTTGAACCGGCCGCCTTCTGGTCCCCCAAGCCAAGTCTTTGGAGTGGACCGAGTGCCGTTTCTATGAGTATTCACAATTTTCTGTGTAATATTTACACCAGTAATATTTTGCTGTTACAAATCCAGTCGTGTCAAATTATGATTTGGCATGGCATTTTGGATTAGGGGACTGTTAGGGGCTTTGGCAGAGGTACAAACTCGCCATGTCTGTCGGCTGGATGGCTGGTTTGTTTGTCAGAAGGATTACTCAGATGGACAGATTACATCAGAGAGAATGAGGTCTAGGAAAAGATCCCGTTAAATATTAGTGTTGACCCAGATGAGGGGAGAGATGCAGGATTTTCTTAGAACTTTCCTTCACCTGAGAGATTTTAGTTTATTTTTTCCTTCATAAACAAAAGCTGCTGGATTCATTTCCCAAACTTGGTGGATGGGTGGAATATTTGCAGAGTGGAACATGTGCAGGGATGCCAGGCAGACACTGATCAGCCCTGGCAATCTGCATTCTGTTGAGAGCTGTTCTTGCTGTCTTGACTTTTACTCGTTGGTTTTAAACATTTCATTGTTTAAATGTTTAGTTCCAAAGAATGTCCTGCAAAGTGGGATTAGTGGGTTAGCGGGTGTGTTGAGCTTAAGGCCTGTTTTCACGGTCACATAACTGAATTTGTCCAGATCTCCAGGGTAAATATATTATGTTCAACACAAAAGGTGGTGTTCCCTGTGAGTGATTTTTGACAACCAGCTGAATTTATGCGACTTTTGTTTTTTACACTGAAAATGCAGAAAACTATTCTTACTTGTGTTTCTGGTAGTATTTAACACATTCGGCCCAAAACAACTGTTTCTGTTGTTTTGTAAAATGCTCTATACTTTTAAGTCACAAGCCAAAGCCTCTGCTATAAGCAGACACATCTCACAGTCCTGACTGTGCCCAGCTGCATCTCATTTGTTCATGATAATAAAAATATTCTAATGTCCTTTGTCTTTTGAACCATGAAAACGTTTTTACACATAGAAAAAGTCCATGTTTTCACAATTATAATGACAAATGGTCTCATTCTGTCAAGCAGATGCTGCATTTGTTTGGCAAGAAGCAATTAAATTATCTTCAAAAGAGAACTGATGATGATGAAAATCTTTAATTTCTAACAATTAATTATTGTTTCCTGCTCATTTGTCTAACATTCTGTGGATCTGTTACCACTCAGATCCACCCATTCTCACAAGTATGGCTACATTTCTCCTTTAATGCATCTTGTTTGTCACAACAAACTGTGTACATTTTTGAGTGATTTCGAAGGTGAGAGGAGGAGAACCAGATTCCACGGTGGATTTGAACCCTGGATTTCCTTGGTGCGATTCAACAGCGCTGCACACTGCTCCTCTTTTTAGCTTATTCCATTCTCATTCCCTCTGAAAGCAAACTGCTCATAAAGTATTAGGTACATACATTCAGATACTGATGCTGGTATGATTCATTAGTTTGGCTCAGTCTTAAATTGGTGAACCTTGAAATTCAGTTCTTTAAATAAATGAAAGGTTGTTGTTTTCCCAAAAAGAGACTTTATTTATCCTCTGTTGTATGTGATACAGCTTTTAATCTACTTGATTTGGGCTTCATATTTAATACTTTAGTTGTGCATTTTTCTGTCTAATTACACTCGTCCCTCTGACTTTTGTCTCCAGCTCTTTGCTTCCGTCGACCTTGGACGCAAGTGGACATTGCTTCAGGAGCGGGTGACCAAGGACAGAGTCTTCTGGTAAGTTCAACTTTATTTTCTCATGGTAAAACTTTACTTTCTATATGCAGTCTAGCAGTAGCTGTCTGCTACTATGACATGATTAAGCGCATCATGTTGTTTTTCAATCCCAAAGTATTTTTAAAGTATATTATTGATATCAAACTCTAACTTATTTATTTATTTACTGTTCATTCGTCCAAGTTTTGTGCCAAAATCATTTTGTCAATGTCCCTCAAACGGCACAATTCGATGTGCTCCACTTCAAGCCCAGATGAAAAGAAATCAGTGTTGAGATATAATTCCAGTTTGCAGCATTCAGACTCGCGCTTTCATGTTTTCAGGCCTGTTTTTACTAAAAGGCTGAGAGGTTCTCATGTAAAAAAAATGAAGTGTTTAAATATTCTTTGCAGCCGTCTGCTGGAAGAGTGTGTGGTTGGAAGAGACAGCTCGCTAGACGCTTGCTTTGGACTTAGCTTTGCCTGTGGCCCAACAGTCATAAAAGCAACAAGAGAACAGGGGTCTGGAAGCCAGCCCGCATAAATCACGTTGAAAACAGCGTATTAAAACCAATCTGCTGTTGGGGTGGTCTGGCCGAATGTGTTCCTGGGGTCCTTGTTTTTTGTGATCCAGGCCCATAAAGCTTGTCCTTCTGGATGAAAAGGCTAGTCCCGGTTTTGAAATTGAACAGGCCTCTTACAGGAAGATGGCCGACAACAGGCACACACATTTGAGGATAAAGCGATAAAGATGAAACGTTGTGAAAAGCAGGGGACAATTGAATGCAGTGAAACCCAGAGCTTGGCGGAAATTGAATTCCTTCGAGGGGAGGCTGTTTTTGCAGAACGTCGCTCTTACCAATTCTTGTCTACTAAATTAATTCTCCTTTTTTTGTGCATTGACGGTTACGATTTGCTCGGTGGATCCAAATCCAGACAGAGGTAAAAGGGATAAAGAGGATTTATTGGAAGGCAGCGGGTGGAATGAAGACTGGAAGGGAAATGAAGCGACTGAGGCGAAGAATAGAGTATGGCGTTCGCTTGTTGGGAGACACACGTAGCTGATGATTGAACGAGTAGCAGGCCGGAGGATGCTTATGACTATGAAGCATGCGGGGGTAAAAAATAATTTGATTAAACATGAGGAGTGACCTGAAACACGCACCACTGTAGCAGAAACAACAGTCTGGAGATGGGTGTATGAAATACTTCATACTGCTCTTTTTATGACGATAAAAGGGGGGGAATGCGCACCAAATCCACATCCCACAAACAAAATACACAACTTCTGTGTCTCTATTTGTGGACCGAATACATCACAGCAAGTCTTTCCCATTCCGAAAGGCTCCTTCAAATGCAGTCAGTTCTTTTCTGCACACACTCCTGCAGCGCATCCTTTGAAGGAAGCGGCTAGCGAGGCGAGGCTGAGCGACAGGCGGCTCTTATTTCTCACTTCTCTATCTTGTGCATCGTTGTTTCCTCCTCTGCTCTGCCCTCCTGCTTGCGACCCCAGAAATAGTCATCACCCACCACCATGCCTTGCTTCTTACAAAAACATGTTGAAAACAGTGGAAGCGTATTGTAAGAGATGCAGACAAGGATGCTCATGTGTCTGCTTTCCTTTGAAGAGTTTTTTTTTTTTTTATTGTGTATTTTTAAATGAAGTCGCCGAGCATACTGTAAAGGCTAATCCAAGCATGCGTTTATTCTTTATGGCAATGGGCGGATCATGGTTCGGTGCCTCCTGCTATATTTCAGTGATTCTGTTTAAATGTCTTCTTGCTTCGACTCCTCTCTTCGCTGAATGTGTCCTCCTTCCTTTACCTCCCAGACTGCCGTCTTTAAAGTCGCCGACCAAACGAGGCATAAATCCCACACACTTTTACTGCGAGGAAGGTCTAACCGTGCAAAAAATGTTAGTGCAAGGAATAAATTATGTATTACCAGAGCAGAGCGCGCTTTCACCTTCAGTCTTCGGCATTTGCATTTCAAGCGTGTAGCTGACATTTTTACCCAAATTAGTCTTCATTGAGTGAAAAGGCAGAGGTCCAAAATCTTAGGCAAGGACACTTTAGCAGGACATGTTGGACCTTTTCTTTCTCCTTTCGTGAGACCAGTCACTATGTAGAAGCAAATCCTGTCTTCTGAAAGCAAACCTTTTCAAATAAGTCCAAAATAACAACTACTTAAATGTGTATGTCCCTCCCTGTGTGTCATCGCGGGCACGCTTGCTTACCATGGTAACCGATGGCAATCGGTTCGGTTTATTGAGAACTTGATTTTAATACAACAGTAAGGCAACTGCTCCTTGAAGAAAACCTGAACCATAATCCACGAGAAGCAGATCCTGTAGCACTTTATCCATCTTTGCTTCCTCCTTCCATGCCCTCCTAATTGCTCGTAAAGTCTCTTTATAGGCAAACTAACAGGGTTTTAAATCTCCACTCTATCTTTACGAGTCTGGGGATTTTTTTACGGACTGCACCAAGCAGTTCTAATCAAATGTTACTGCTCGGTTTACTGCTCGCCGAAAAGACGCGCGCAGCGAGGGAACTGCGGTTGTGTGTCAGCGTGCTTCAAAGAAAGAAAGTGGCACAAAGTTTAGTTTGGGCATGAAAGGCCAGGCTAGCTGGACGTGAGCGTAGCACGGTTTAGTATGAGTCTCTATGGACTCTATGTCCATCCACCAGGCCACACTGCCTCTTGCATGGACACTGATGTAAATCCAGAGGGACAGAGTTGTCCTTTCTGAACAAAATTATTTGAGCGCTAAACTGAAAAAAGCAAATATTGACATCCATCATGAAGAACGTTGTGCTGTTTACTGTTTACAAATGCGCCTTGGTGTTGTTTTTAGGCCCGAGCGCCTATACTAGTTTTTGTCTTATGTCTGATAAAGTGCTTTGTAAATGTTCCGAGGTCTACTTAATTAATTGATGTCCTTCTCTTCTGTGTCCCAGGTCAGTGTCTGCTGTGGATGTGGACCCCGATCTGGTTCACATGGAAATGCGAGATACGAGTGGAGGTACAGCGATGCTCCGTCTATTTATAGTCTATATTTTATTGTCATTCATAAGACTGTTGTGACTCCACGAACGAACACTCCATGGCTGTTTCCCGCTTTCTGCCATGGAGGAATGTAAACCAGACCAGGGCTACTTTAATGCCATCCAATATCAGGTCATGGACACAAAGCTGTATTACTCTAGCTTTCCAGTAGACCACTGGACCTCTTGGGTGTGTTTAATATAGAGGTGTGTGTGTGTGGGGGGGGGGGGGGGACAATTGGGAATGAATAGATTCATTAAGGAGAGGTGTTGGGGGAAATTCAAGTCAAAAACCTGGAGTGGGAATTTTAATATCAGCTGAGTGACAGATGGAGAGTACAACAGTTAATGCCCCACCAGGGGCTCAGAGGGTAATAGATGTGAAGCATATTTAAGATTACGTGGGTTGATAATCAGTGTCAATTTATAGATTGGATTTGGTTTGCATCCCAGCCCTTAATCCCTTACCCCTAATAAACCCGAGCAGGAAGTCATGACATGAAGGGTCTGTTTTTTTTTTTTTGTATTTGCAGTGCTACTCTTTATTTCCCCGACAAAGCTCCCCACTGTTCAGCCTTTTAACCTACACACAGTAAGATGCTGGCAGCAATGTGAAAGCTGTCAGCCTGAAACAATGCTGTCTGTGTTTGTGGAGGGCAAGCAGGAGAGGCCGTCGGCCTGGGCCAGCTGCCCAGGCAATGGGAGCGCTTCTCGGGGCTAGACGGCACCACATGGTGCCCCTCCGCCTCCTTTTCACTCTTTTCTTGCTATCGTGCTCATATAGATACATAGCCAAGGTTAGCTGGAGCGATCAGGCACGCCAAAGCAATCTGTTGGTCATGTGCCCGCCCCGCCCCCCACCTCCCCGTCACACGCAACATCTCCAAGGTTAAACGGTGACATGCGCCCAGAAGTCCTGGGAGTCTGCAGAGGCGCAGGCCCCTGCCCAGTCCATGCCAGGGGAGTCGAGCCCAGGACTGCTGGTTGACAAAAGGGAGAGGGCCCCAGAGAAATTGGTGGCACATTGATAGATGAGCCATGCGTACAGGGATGCTGGCAAGGTGTGTGCGCACGTGTGTGTGTGTGTGTGTGTGTGTGTGATTTGAAAGTGAGTGTATAAAAAGAGACTCTTGTATATACATTTAAATTACAGAAACCATACAGTCAGTAAAATAGAAAAAATAAAAACAAAAACAAATGTGTAGCTTATGATGCATTTCCGACTATTTTCTGTTCAGGTATGTGAGGAAAGCGACATGAAGAAGAGTATGTGCCACAAGCTGCAGATGAAGGTTTAGCCCATGCTAATGGCGTTCTGCTGCTTTGATTAAATGTTCAGGCTTTTCAATAAATCTAACAACACCACATAATCATTGAATTCAAATCAATAATGTTAATTCCTTGTATTCTCTGACTTACGTTGTCTTTTAAGCATACTGACAGCAGAGGCCTGAGGACTCCGGTGGGCTGTTATCAGTTGGCCTTTTGTTAAATAGGGTGCTGATGGAATAAAAGCATGTTTATCAGTGATTTTATTGAGTTGTAGTAGAGTACCGTATGCAATAAAAATAATAGCAGGAGTATCCCTGCAGAGCATGCAAACAAGCTCATTTCAGTTTTGTACCTTTCACATTAAAAGCACAGATGTACTGATATGGTGTAATAACTAATCCGTGCAGAATTTAAATTCACCTTAATACTGAATAAAGTAGCTTAAAATATCAACATATACAGTATAGTACGTATAAGTCATATATTTTACAGTGTAGATCATCTTTACAGGTGGGCTATGAAGAGTTATATATATATATTTTTTTCAATATTAGATTGCTTTATTTATGTCACTGTTTAATGCAACAGAAAAGGAAACTCTAAGGATTGGTTTTATTTTTGCTTTTTTCACAATGTAGCATCTCCTCATTGTGAAATGTAGTTTAAAGTATCTTTTGAACTACATTTCACATCCCCTTATTCGTCTTCATCGCCAGACCAGCGTCTGTGTGACCAAAATATTGGTCACACATCCGACCAATATTCCATGTTCAGGTACAAATGTGAAATATTTTGATTGGCTATTGCAGGATTTTAAATGAGAATGAACATGTTCAGTTTCCGCTGTGCTGTCATTCTAAACCCCATATGTGTGCCGGACACATTTGCTCCATCGACTTGCGTCTGAACAAACAGCCTCACGTGTGCAGGATGGTTGTGAGTGAGCGTTTTCTCTCTTGCCAACTTGTAACCTCCGGGAGAATAATGGCTGAATTTCACCCGCTGATGCCGCTGACGCAGCAATCTGGTTGAAATTCAATCCTGGGTAAGTGCTGCAACAGGCGCTAACCTCTCAATGTGTCTCTATGAGGATAATTCCTCCTGGCCACTCGGATGCTAGAACATATTTCTACAGGGATTCTGTCATAGCTTATAGAGTTTGGGAAAGATGGCTCAATATTCCTATTCACTCAGTATTCTCTCGTATTTTTCTTCTCCCTCCTCCTTTTTTTTGCCTCTGTCTGCTGCTCTATAAGCTGGTTTTATAATCACAAATGTTCAAATGTAGCTCTGATGTGATTGAATTGTTCCTCTTGTACTTGCTTCATTTCTCTCATGTGAATAAAAGTTAAAATTTGCTGCACCGATTAAGGGAACACTAACCTTGTTTTCTGTTCTGATTTAGGTTACCTGTACGTCACGTGTCTCATCCAGAACTGTTCGGACAAAATGGTCACAGCTCAGTTCCTCGGCAAGATTGACCACAACTCTCTTCTGGTGCAGGACGACTACATATTTGTAAAGGTGAATGACACACAAGGAGGGTGAAAGGGGCCATTCTTAAATTACGCTGGTGAAATAAAAATAAAAATCCTGGTTTCAAATCTTTCGTGCATGAATGTCGAGAATGTCTATTTTTATTCAGGGACTTGGTTTAAAAGCAGGTCGTGGAAAGAATTACAAAGAGAGACCGGCACAGAGTTTTGGGAAGTTTTGTTCAGTCGTTTTTTTGTGTAGCGGAGTCGCAGTGTTGAAATAACTTTTTGTTTCGAAAATCCTGAATTGACTTGGATTCATACTAAAAGGTACCAAATAACTTTGCTGCCCTTTCACTAAGTTTTATGGAAAACTAGCCAACATATTTTGTCTAGATTCAGAGTCATGCTGCAAACAAGCCATATTATATATCCTCCTGAGACCCAGCCAGTTAGCATGTCCTCTGTAGTGGACATCTGTCAGGGTCCCAGGAGGATATAAAAAAAAACAGACTGGTGAAAAGAAGTAATAATCTTGAGTTCATTATGGGAACAGTGACCCATTGCATTATATTTTGTTAGTGTTGTATTCTCACTCTTAGCTCTTTGTTTTTTTTATAGTAGTAAAGACAATCGCAGCTCCTGATCTTCTCCACAATCCTTAATTTAAGATGAGATAATCCTTTATTACTTTTACAATGGGGAATATTGCAGCAGCAAGTGGAAATGCAAAAAAGCAGAAAGAACAATAATATCATGTAAATGAGAATTATCAGCATGAAAGAAAAAAAAAAATAGGAACACAAAATATAAAGCAAAACAACATAAATGTTTTACACAATCGCAAAGGGAATGTCGATATTACAGAGGCATGAGAGAAATGTTGGTTAGTGTTATTGTAAGTATATACACTTTTGTCATCTTGAAACCTGATCCCCTAACTCCCCTTCCACCCGTGATCTACCACCGGCGCGGTGTTGCATCCGTCAGTGCAACTATCCAATCACGTTTTGTGTTTGCAGCGGCAAGAGAGGATGCAGTCTTGGCCGCTGATAAACTCTGCCATTTAGATAACATACTGTACCGTCTTGCCCAAAATGGAAAAAGAGAATTGCTACTCTGAACATTGTGCAGAATTCATCTCGCCTTGTCTATAATTGACTTGCCGTGCTGTACAGCACTGTATGGTCTGAGGAGGCCGAGCGCTGAATCCCATTTGCATGAAATAACAACAGGAATATACATGAGCTGCTACAGCGTCTCCTCCGCCGGGACTGAAAAGTCCTGTGAATGTGAATGTCTACATTCATACATGTGTATATGGATGTGTTTTTCTTAAATTAAATCCTCATTAGCCCAATATCTGCATGTTGAATTTACAAGGTAGAAGTTAGTATTTGTATGCATGTATTTATTTTCCTGGCCTTTCTTGTTTTGTTTTGTTTTTGGTCGAAAAATCTTTGGACTTCTATCCTCACTTCAGGAAACATACCTGCAGCCTTGACAGAGAATGCGCTGATGCACACAGACTTGCCAGTGGTCCGGCCACTGGAGTCCTTATCAGATGTTGAAACACTGCAGGAATATGCAGAGTCAGAGGGGCGATGGGAGTTCTTTAGAAATCCATTTCTTCTGAGAAGATAGCTTGGCGCTTCCTTCAGGCAGCCTTGCTTTCAAAAAAAAAAAAAAAGAAAAAAGCCCGGCTGCGATGAAACAATGTAACCCTCTTTGAGGAAAAAAAACGGTTTCCATTGTTTCATCGCTTTTTCATCTCAGTTCAACATTAAAAAAAAAGAAAAAATCAGATTATCTAATTTCAAGCATAAATGATATGAATGCAGAGGCTCAGATATCTGAGAAAGAGAGAGATAAAACTAGTTCTCTATCAGAATTTAACAGCAGTAGTGCTGAGAGTGCTAAACATTAAGAGGGATAGTGTTTCCTATAGCTGTGTGGTGGCCTGAGCTCAGGATAAGAGTCCTCTTAAGGTTATTCTCACCAGCTCAGTCTCTTTCACCGAGCTTTCCCTGCTGATCGTAGCCTCGGTTTATTCGGAATTCTGGCTCCATTGCCTGGTGAGATTTGAGCTTTCAGCAGCGGGTGCAGCCTGATCCAAACCTTTCCCCACAGGTCCTGCTTTGGGAGGTGAGTGACAAAGTCTAGGTGTTGCAGGGGGAGGCTGGTTTTCACTGTGCGAGGCACAATCTGCAGATGGTGAACTTTGCATTTTAACTAAACTACGGCAGGTGTGAATGCTGAATAGCGCCTCGTTTTCTTTTTTTTCTTAATGGATAAAAATAAAAATAAAAAGCCCAAATCTGCAATTTTTCATTGTGCATCCATTCTGTGCCACGAAGTGCAAACAGATATATTATCCAACATGACTGTGGAAAAATTAATGAAGTGTAGTTAGTAAATTCATGACATACAGCGTGTGTGAGGATGTGTCTTGATCTGCGCAACTGATCTTCCTTTGATAATCTAATCACAGCGTAGCGAAAAAAAAAAAAGAAGGGATGTCTTAAAGCCTTACAAGTAAATATTTAACACCTTTACATCGATGCTGCTCTAATTTGTCATTTGTGCCTTATATGTCCCTTAATTGTGTCTTGCGTGTCCGTTATATGTTGTGGAAAATGTGTGTATATGCTGTAAAACAAATTGCCCTCCGAGGGACAAGTGAATAACCAGATGCTTTTTTTAAAATGATTTGGATATTGATTTGTCTCTGCTTTGATAAGTCATGCAGGAGTTTTGCTCTGGAGGACAGAGATGTGATACCAATGAGATTACATAACAAAACAATAAAAAAATACAAGTTAAACGCAAAAGCCACATCTGTTAATATCTGGAAAATGTATCCAGATTCAGATCTAATTTTAAATTTGTTTGAAACAGAGTTTGTAAGTCTTTTCAAAAAGGTCTTATGTTAATAAACCTATAAAGTCTAAGTTTGGTTCCTTGATTTATTCTCATGGTTTGCATCTGTTTTTAGCTATGTTGTCTCACTTCGTTTTCTGCCCATTTCCCAGGTAACGACGGGGAATCGCACCAAGCACTACGTGTCCTACCGGCGCAATGAATTCGTCCAGATGAGGTTTCCCAAGTACTCCCTGCCAAAGGTAAAACACAAACAAGGGTCACACGCCTTTGGCCTCTGATGGCATTTTAAACAATCTCGGTAGCGATGCAGACCTCAGTGATTGGATGAAAGGAAAATTTGATTGGAGAATCTGATTTGGAGCTTGCCAGGTGTCCAGGACTGAAATGGGGAACGGGTGAAGGTGGTTCACACATATTTGTGTGATTCAGAAAAGAGTCAACAGAAAAGAATGTCAACAGAGAGAAGGATCCTATTTAAGTTTATGCAGTTTCACAGCTCACAACTAATTGGCTAAAGGATGAGCTGACGGGTTGTGATTGGATTAAAAGGAGAATGAGACAGAGATATTGATAGAATCTGCATAGAATAGTATTTCTGACATTTCTACTTTACCAGCTTAACATGTTTCATATGATTTCTAATAAGTCAGCAGGTGCATTAGAAAAAGTATTTTCTTCTAAGGTTTCAAGCCTGCAATATTAAAACCCTCTTAGCCAAGGTTCTTCTTCTTTGTAGGAGTCACATGTCATGCCGTGCCCAAATCAGTGCTTGTATCGCCCTGATACACGATAGTTCCCATTAAATATTCACCACTAAGCATTGATCCAAGCGCATTCCGTGTCACCGAGTGAGACAAAGACAATACATGAGCTCCTCTCCAATGTAAAATAAAGGAACCCATGCTGTCAGGTCTGGTAGCACAGGGGACCGTTTTAGCGTGACACCAACCGGAGTGCTATTGAACCACGCTGACTGAGATCAGAACCTGGGGACACGTCTCATGGATTTTTCAGCCTTAGACAAAGAAAAGAAAATCTACAAAGCAATCACTGCCACTGACTCTGTGTCCGAAAGGACTGTGTGGAGTGTGTTTTTGACTAACCAACACACACACACACACACACACTAGATACTCCTTCTCACCAGGAAATGTATAGAATTACAATGCAAGTCCACCACTTAAAGAGATCCTGAGTCTCTCTGTGTGTGTGTGTGTGTGTGTGTGTTTCATCCATGTATGCCCTAGTTTCCCTCTACATGTGTCCTCTTACTTGGGTGAGCAGATAGGTCACATGTTGAGAAGCTTTTAGGTCGAGCGACACGGAGGGACCGGGGACACGGATGGGGAGGTAAAAGAAAGATCTGGAGTGATAGCACATACAAATGCATGTGTGTGTGTGTGTGTGTGTCAGAGAGAGAGAGAGAGAGAGAGAGAGGGAGAGAGAGTGTCCATGGTTTAGGGGGTTTGGGGTCCAATCTCCGTGTTTTTCCACTGTGAATAATTGAATGGTTGGAGGATAAAAAATGCAAAGACCATCCGAGAGAGCAGTTCGGCTGTGTCCTGCGAGGCCTGACCCAGGTTATGGATTAACCACATGCACACGCACACGCACACGCAGACACACACACTTACTAATGCATGTACACATGCATACAGCTTGCTGGGCTGTGAAATCACAGGTAATAATTCTCCCTTTTTTGCTCCGTTCCCATCATGTCTTGTCTTATCTTCTCGAGGAAGTTTGCGCTTGGCTTTAATATTTTTATTCCATAAATAACCAACCACTGTTTTTTTTTCCTTTTCTTACTTTCTGCATTTTTGCTTATCTGCATATGTTTGTCCCATTTATACTGCCTCCGATTCTAAAAAAAACGTCAGCAAATCTAATGTGCAATTGTGAGTTTTGTTGAATTTTGATGGTTTTACTCAACAGAAACAGTCTACATTGTGTTTCAGCAGCAAAATGCAGTGTCGATAGTGAACTGCAATCTGTGACAAGAGAGATGAGATAAAGTTTGTGGTCTAACTTTATCAAAGACCTCGTGGCAGAATTCAGTAAGAGCAGTGACTGGGGGGGCATGGTGAGGATTTAAATGATGAATGGTGAAAGGAAATGAGCTCAACGCTGCTTCAAGAAGGAGAGCACAGTGAAGAGGCAATTATGTCACAGCTGACTGCCAGGGGAAATTTGGCATCAGATGTTGTCAAAAAAAATGTAATGACATGAGCAAGACACTCTTCGCACCGCATCTCAGTAGTGAGCAGCAATTTCTCACCAGTGTAGAGTTGTTGTTGTATTGAGCCAAACGTTTCACACAAGTGGACCAGAAATGATGGAATTGTTCTGAAAGATTCCAAGAGTATTGAATTCAAGGTGCTTCAATTCATCCAGTTTTGGATAAACGACATCCAGACATCCAGGGTCTTTGGTGCACAGTTTCTCACACTGTAGGACATGAATGGGGCCTTGACCTATGATCGGGGTCACTGATAACACATTCTTTGGCACAATGACATACTGGCATTTAAGGTTTATCTTAATCTTGTAATAAATTGGAATTCTATTTGAATAGAAACAGAGAGATTTGATTGATGACAAGATAGAATGAAAGTATTTTGCCTACCTAATGCAGGGGTTGCAAGGTAAAACCTTTTGCAAGGTGGTCAAACTGGAGCTGGACTGAAAGCGTTTTTGTTCTCGGTTTAATTTGATTTTGACTCATTTGATGGGCAGCTTGGCTAAAAGCTAGAAAAATCTAAATAGGAGGTTCATAGCCATGGAGACCATTTATGTCCAATTGTGCGATGACTTTTCTAATTCCCAGACAAGCACATCTGATAGCAAACGAATTAAATTAAGACACAATAATATTGGAAACCAATAACACCTTGGCAGTCTAGGAAAACCTAATGGGTCAAAACTATTGTATAATATGTGCTTGACCCGGACTGTGGCAGCTGTGGCTCAGGAGGCAGGCCTGCTTGTTCATTGATCATGTGCAGCCTGTCTGCTGAACCCAAGTATGCGTGCATGCCAGGGTGATGCAGGCGATTCTATGGAGTGAGGTTTCTGGAGAATCGTCTCTGCCGAGCAGCCACGGCGCTGGCTATTGTAGCACTAGAGGTGAATTTCTACAAAGTAGATTAAAGTCAAAAGTCTGTTGGCAAAGAAAAAAATAACATGTTGTTGCAATGCTTGGGGTTAGTTGTGCAGGAGCAGGAAGAGGAAAAGGCTAAAGAAGTGACAGGTAATTTATGTGCAGCATAAAGCTTTTTATTAGCTTCCGACCAAGAAGTTTGAGCTTGTGTGGAAACTGACAATATAGCATATACAGTATATATGAATGAGTTTTTATTCTGTTTCTCTCGGACTGCATGTATTTCTATCCTTCGCCTATAACGACTGGATATGTTTCAGCTCCTTGAACAGTTGGACAGCTCACTCTCATAGTTAAAGAGCAGGAGGAGCTGATGCTTGCAGACTCCTCTGTTCCGACTTTCCCTCAACATCAAAGCTGCTGCTTGAAACTCACCGTCAGCCGTAAACTCAGAGTGTAATCTGGTGTCAAATATTTAAAATAAAAATGGACAATTCAGCTGGGAACACGCATTTTTTTATGACCGAAGATGCTTTTATAGGATGGATGCTGGGAGGTTTTCTGATTCGTTTTTTGTTTTTGCTTTTTTAAATGATGTGTAATGGCTCACACTTGTGCAAAAATGTTTTTTTAAATCAAATTGAAATTTCATATTGATTTTCGAATTACATAAATTCAGAATCTTGTGATAATAAAGCAACATTTTCTCTCTGTCACCTCTCAGATGGTTTGTGGTGCTTTTATTTCCCAGAGGGCCGTGTGGTTGCTAATAAATATATTCATCATCATCATCATCAATCATGATAAGAGAATGACATTTTACTCATTTGCTTGATTCCCTCCTTCGTATTCTTGTGCACAGATTCACTTTTTAGTTGCATCAATCAGAATGATTCCCTCGCGGCTGGCTTTCTGTCAACAGATTTCATTTCATTTGGTCTCTCAGAAAGTTGCTGAGAATGGTCAGCTACTGCCAAAGGTGTGGGACACAGCTCAACCGGAGGGCATCGCGCATAGAGCTATCTGAGTGACTCCAACAGTCCATTTATTAAGAGTGCACCGCTTTCAGTACTTATTAGTGAGAACCGCAACCATAAATCCAAGGGTAATTGAGCTGTAGTGGTTTTTTTCTGAGCGAGACGGAGGAGTCTCAGTGATTAGAGACACGCTATCTTGGGCACTCCCCCCTCCCCCAAAGCGCCGATGGCTTTATCTTTACGTCTAAATGTTATGTTAATTTAATCACTAACAGAAAGTGCTGAGTCGCTCTCTTGCCGTCGCTCCAAGTCTTTCATGAGTGATGGGGAATGATGGCATCGGACGAGAAGTTTTCGTTTTCGATGGAGGGCTTGTTTCTGACTGCTTAGCTCCGAATCCACTGGATTATGTTCTTCGGCTCGTCAAACTCGTCTGTGAATCAAACTCCGTTGCTTTACGTGTTCCTTTCTACCGTTTGTCCTCTGACCTGCCGTCGCTCACTGCTTTTCTCTATTTCATTCTATCCTCTTCAGAATGATCATTCTAGACCCTTTGGCAATCCTCTATTGAACTGTTTTAGAATTGTAAAATCTCTTTTTTTCTCTTTCACTGTAGTTTTTGCTTCCATTCTGCTTTTTGAACCCAAACGCCACCTTTTCCTCCCCTCCCTACATCCTCTACATCTCTGTCTCTGTCAGGATGTTCAGATAGTGAGCACGGATGAGAACCAGGTCTTCCTCGCCCTTCAGGAGTGGTACCAGTCAGACACATATAACCTGTACCAGTCGGACCCCCAGGGCGTCTTCTACTCCATTGTCCTTGAAAGTGTCCGGAGCACCAAGCAGCCTGAAGAGAACGTCCTCATTGACATACTTGAGGTGAGCTGTGGCGGATGAGTGGGAACATGCTTCATTGCCGCGCACGGTAGCCCATAGAGCACTTCAGTTTAAGTTCAAATAAAAGTGGGGTCTGAATGTAAGCTCCGCCCACTGAGAATTGTTTATCTTGTGGTAGCCAATCAATGAAGCACTTCCATCGAGATGTATTCACTTCATTTATTGTCCTCGTGATGGCTTTTGCAACATTTGGATGCCAAGTATGTTTTAGTGATAAAGGATGAGGACCGTTTCGTGTGTTGAGCATAGCTAATGCTAAATGCTGCATGAAGTGAAGACGATCCTCTGTCCAATGAAATGCAGGGGCAAAAACATTTAACTTTACATAAACTGGAAATTGTTGGGACATTGGACACATTGGTAACTTATTTTTAACATATTGCCACTGTACGCGCTGTTTTGTCCTTGGCCTACACTTTTCCACTTCTTTTCTTGATTTCGGAAAGAAAAAGAAAACTATCCAAACAAATGCAGGGTGTTGCTCGAGTCCCGAGTAAAGTCTCAGACTCTGTGGCTGAGCCTGATCTCAGAGGTCGTGCCCTGACCTTTTCCTCTTTACAGCGTGTGCGGTTTGGTTGTTGTTCATCTCTTGTATTTCGGTAAGATCTGTGGATAAATGCCATCGAGAACAAGAAACATTGAAAAGGGAAAGAGGAGAGAAGACGTGTATAGGAGGAAAAAGAACATGCGGGTGGACCGTAGAGGCGAAGGCCTCGCAGCAGAATTCATTTTCTGCTCCCGTCTCATCCCTTGGCTCCGGGCTGGACTCTCATCACAGGCTGTAGATAGAGGCAGCGAGAGAGAGAGAGGAACAAAACACACAGGGTGAATAAAGACTGGAGGCACAGGGAAGCAAAACCTCCAGTCCAGAGAGAATGCAAGCGGCCTTATGTACTCTGATTTATGCAATTACCTTGTTTCACTCTGTAAACATCTGTATAACGGATAGAAAAGGCAGCTGGTGGAGCCGATGGAGACGTGCTTGCCTGCCTGGCTCTGTGGAAGTGTGCTTCTGCACAGCCTTATGCTATGCTGTTTAATGTTTCAGCTACAGGGCTTGGAGCTATCAGCCTCACGGCCAACAAGACCATGCAGCATTTATTGATCTCAGCAAATTAAACTTTCTCTGACCTGTAATTTCTGTGTCAGTGGTTTCGTTTCAACATTTTAAAGTCACAAGCATTTTATTTCAACTGCTGCCGACAGTCAACAAGCAGGACTCTCTTGTGCTGGTTAATAAGAGTCTTGTTGCTGAATAGCTCGAGTTCCAGGAGTTTGATGTGTAGACTCTGGACATAGCTTCACCACAACTTCACCACTCATTTATGGATTCAAGTGAGAAGATGGAACTTTTTAGGGAAAATACATACTTCCTGTGACAAAAGAGTTTTATTGCAGCTCAGTTCACCGACTTTATGATTAGTGGTTCCTGATCGGTATTGTCGCAATGTGTGTTTTTTTTTTTAAGGAGGCTCAGACGGACTAGTTCAGTTAACTCATATTATTATTTATTTAAAGCATAATTACTGTGATGAATATTTGTGAATATCAGGAGTGGGCCTTTATTTAAATATCAATTTTAAACCATAATACATTAGAACAGCATCTGACATGAATGGCATCAATGCTAAAAATATGAGCTGGGGTTCTGATTAGCTATGGAGACACATATTATCCGCCATTGTCAGTAGTAAAAGCTGCCTTGTCAGCTTTTTGCAGATGAACCATCGTTCTTGTGGTTGTTCTGCAACATCATATCAGCCAATGCGAAGAAGCTTTTATCTCCAGTCACCAACAAGTAACCCCATATAAAAATAATTATTAATTATGAAGGATTATAAATAGACCTCAGTCGTCTCGTCTACAAGAAAATGGATGGATGGCCGTTGTATCCACCTTGTTTCTCCAGGTGCGTGGAGTCAAAGGAGTCTTCCTGGCCAATCAGAAGTTTGATGGAAAAGTGACAACTCTCATTACCTATAACAAAGGACGGGATTGGGAACCTTTGGCCCCGCCCACCACTGACTTGAATGGCAAGCCAATCACCTGCAAAGCGGTAAGCTGACCCAAAATGAAATCCCTCTTCATCCGTTGCCTTTATGTGCCGTTCCTACCTTTATTATCCTCTGAATCGGCTGCTTTTAAGTGAGGCTGTTTTTGACCATTTCCAACATGTTAATATCAGCTTCCAGTAAATTAGAGCGGAACTGGCCGAGAATCTGAAGTGTTTCTCCATCTGATCGCACGGCTTTGACGACTTTCAGCATCATTGCACTCTAAAATCATATTGTCTGCTACTCATACATTGAGCTGAAAGTCAGAAAAAAGGAGCAGGTTGTTAAAAATGCAAAAGGAAAAAAATACGTTCTCACTTTGAAGAGTGTTTCTGAGACTCTTTCATTAAACTCGTCAAAGTTTTTATTGCAGAGCTTGAAGCCAAGAGCAACGACTCCCTCAGAGACTGATATCCATATATAGCACCTGGTCGATTCTTTATTTGAACCATCGCTCTAGTCGTCTGACAAGTTTGAAGGGAGTCTCAGATGTAAGGCCTAGACGTGTTACACACACACACACACACATGCGGCTGTTTACTCCAGTCATGACCTCATTTTCACTCTTGTCTCATCTATACTTCAAGATAACAAACCTTAGGAAGGAAATCAGCTCTCCTGTATTCCTATCTTCACATCAGTTTGCCATAGGAACAGCTGTTTTTTTTTTTTTTAACCCAAGCATCACACGGCATCGCCTTGGTGACGGCACACGTCACTGAGCTGAACCCGTATATTAGATATATTATTATCTATTCTGTCACCAGTATCCGGCCGACGCCGTCAACATTACAGCCTGACAGAGACAAGCTGAGAGTAATGACTTTTCTTTTCTTTTTTTGGCATGCACAAAAGCAGCTTATCATGATGGCTGGATGATTAATGGATGCACAGTCTGCTTTTGATCCAGTGTTGGAGAAAAAAAAGATCCACCCCATCCTGAATGATTCTTCCAGATACATCAGTGCTCTCACAAGAGGCTGTTTTGTGTCACGTAACTGGGTAACAGGTACATTCTTTGTTTGTCCTGCAGCCGGACTGTCACCTCCACCTCCACCTGCGCTGGGCAGACAACCCTTACGTCTCTGGGACAGTCCACACCAAAGACTCGGCTCCTGGTCTCATCATGGGTGCTGGTGAGTGTGCACAGAAAATGCTTGACTGAATGGAATACAGTTTGTTCACAATTCTGTTTCCATTTTCATTTCCTTAAAATCCAGCCCATCATGCCGATGGTGTGTATTTTTATTTTTTTTTCCCCATCATGTTCCACTGTCATGTTTCTACAGTAGCCTAGAGGAGACAAACCAAATACTCGGTTTCAAAAGGCTGTTTGAAGCATTTGGAGTCCACAGGTCTTTGGGGGGGGGGGGGATTTCTAGCTGTGGGGTCTGCAACCCCACAGCTATAAATCTTACAATCTTGTAGTGAGCTTCAAAATAGGTGCTTTATAGTTGAGAGAGTTAGAAGTGAACTGAGCGATAATTTGTGTCATCAAGCGATAACCCTTATATCTGCTCAGAGAAAAAAGACAATCAAAGCAGCAGAAACATAATCAAAACCTGAAAATGTCCTTTTTTTGTAAAGGCCCAGGATGGATGGCTGGATCTAGGCAGGTTTCCTTTATCTGACTGATCGGAAGCTGTATAAGACACTGCAGCCAAGCAGCTCTTTAAAAATACTGGATCTGGTATTTTGCCAGTGTTGCTGAAAATGATAATGAAAAGTGCTCAAACCGGCTTTGCCTCATTGAAACAGCATCAATATGCTGAACTGTGTTACTCATCCATTTACCCTGAGATGAGCTTTGGCCAAAAAAAAAAAAAAGGGAGTTAAAAACTATACTGCTTCATGTTTGCATCATGCTAGAACAGGATTCCGCTACGCCTCAACATGAATTCGACCAATCAGAACGCTTGACGCATTCCCTTTAAAATCCACTCCCCCCATTCATGTGTGACTTTTTCTAAGTCCACCTGAAAGTATGTGAGCAAATGTAATGAATGGATCGATTCGAGGCAAACATCCTTTTTTAAAGCTTTTCACAGGGTTATGTCAGACACTAAAAGTTCAAACCTGTTTCATATGTCAAGTCGACACTTGTAGTTTGGCTTGTTTAAATGGTCATGTGACATTACTGTGCACGTGGAAACAAGGAGAGCCTTCCCAATATGAAGAGCTCTGTTGATTCTGTTGTTGTTGCATGCCTCATATGAGATTCCCCGCCTGATTGCACTTTCAATTCCTTATCTTTCCTTCAGGTAACCTTGGCTCCAAGCTGGTGGAATACAAGGAAGAGATGTACATTACGTCAGACTGTGGGAAGACATGGAGACAGGTAGATGATGTCTCCCTGCCCTCCCTGTCCCTTTATTTTAGTCCCCCTTTCAGTCACACTTTTAATTCAGCTCAATCTAAATATAAAGTTCTGTGCGGGTTGGCTTTTACTTCAACCTGCACTCTGACGTATGCCTTTAAATAGAGGTTTTTCAAACCTTCTTATCACTTCTTTCAAGGTTTTCGAGGAGGAGCATCACATACTGTATCTGGACCACGGGGGGGTTATCGTTGCCATCAAAGACACGTCCATTCCCCTCAAGATACTCAAGTAAGATTAAAGTCATGTCACCGCAGAAGTCACACTGTCAGAAAAGGCCATTTATCAGGTTGAGATCTCAACTTTATTGACTTTTTAAATCAGAATGTAAAAAAAAGAAAAAGAAATCAAGATAGTAAGAAACATTGAAGATTTGAAAGTAGAAAATGAAAATGTAAGACATTTCTATGATCATACAATCGACCCGTGAAATAGCAAGCTTAACGTTCATATATTAGTGATTTATTTGGTTGTAGTTTGGCAAGATCTCTTTGCTGCATTGACTGTTTTAATCCATCCAGGTTTGAATGCAGTTGCATTAACTGTCAGAGCCTCGTGTGTCTGCTCGTGCTTTAAATGCTCCACATCAGCCGAGCCCTTCTATGTAACATGACTAATCTCTTCAGTGCGTACCCTTCAAAAAAAATCCTTTAAAACTGTCCCACTCTCACAGATAATTTCAAGCTCAGCAAGATGTTATCTCGTTGACCTTAATAAATAAGGATGAAATAATGGGAACGCTTAGATAAGGCAGAACTCAGAGATACATTTATCGCCGACCTAAATCAAATGACCTTTTCAGAGAGCCCACATCTGTCTCTCGGCAGATTGTCGTCCTTCACATTTGTCCCTCTTTCATGCCTTAAGTAAATCAATAGCCGCAAAGGCTTTGCCAGCGGAATGTAATACATCTCCCAGCGACACGTGGAGAGCTGCAGAAGCCATTGTTCTAAAACAGACGACGGCTTCAACAGTGAAACAAGCACAGTTTTTTTTTTTTAACACTTCATTACACAAAATGGCTGTGAAGTTATCGCCTCATCAGACGCTGAGCTTTCTGGCCTCTTTGTGCTGCTGCTGGAGCCAGAATCTCTTGTCTTTTTGGATTTCCACGGCCCTCTGATAATTTGTTCTCCTTCGACTGCGCTACAATTTCTTTGTGTGTAAATGCAGAACATTCCTACCAGATGAAAAGAAAACACGTCCACCCCATTTTTCTGAATTGAAATAATTATTTCTTGTAAATGTTTATTCCTAGAGTGCAATTTTATTTGTGTTTTGTTTCGCACTTTGACAAATACATGCATATGCACGACAAAAGCGAATCAACTGAGATTATTTCTTTTTAAGGGGAGCCCTGCTTCACAGGAGGATGCTGAGACGCTATTGAGAATCCATCAACTTATTTTCTTTTTTTGTCAGATTATTTTCGCTTGATATAAATATTCTAAAATTCATTTATGTTTCTGCAAAAAAAATAAAGTTGCTATTAAGCTCGTCTTGCTGCCCTCTGCCCATGATGTCCCATAATTTTTGGGCCATAACTATTCATTGTGTTTGTATTCTGCAGCCTCTATATTTTATAGTCATCATTAATAATGGAGCAGCATTTTCCAAGCCACATTTAAATTGCATGTCAGTACTTCCACACACTGGATCCGATATGGGGACTAAAGGTGGCGCCTGCGTATATTTTGCTGTTGAACAACATGCAGTAAGTAAGTCCCTGCAGGACTCAATGTGAAGAGATCGCTATGCCTTTTTAGGGCTTCCAATTCTGACAGAGTAGCTCTTTGGGTCGTGTTTGCTTCATATTTACAAAATGGCTCTTGTATCTTCGGCATGGTGGCGCAGCGGTTAGCGCTGTAGCTTCTCAGCGAAAATGTCCTGAGTTCATATTCCCATTCTGTCTCTCCGGGTTCTTCCCTCCCGCCTCCGATAGTAAGCAGGAGAGGAGAAGTGTGACCAAAGGCTTGTCTGTGTGGTTAAGTGGGCAACTTTTCCACCTCCTGCCCTACGTCAGCTGGGATAGGCTCCAGTCTTCTTTTAGACACTCATAGTGCTCCCAAGAAAACTCCATCCATGTCCTCTAAACAAGACTGACCCTTCAGTGCCTTTGACTCTCGTAACTAATTACACCGTGCTCCTGTGTGCAGAAATCGGAGACTCTGTACATCAAAGCGAAGCCATCTTCATGCCACTTGAAGAGCGGTGCGTCTCTAGACCTTTAAATGTGAATGCCGCGCGTGCACTACGCACACACACACACACGCATACACTCGAATCATTTCGCCTAATTTTCCCCAGCTCCTCTCAACAGCTCACTCCCGTTCAACGTGCAACTCACGGGATGCATTCACTTCAGTTAATCATGAGAAGCTGACAAATGAGATGCCGCCGCAAAAGCGCCGGCTGGTGTTGTGTACGTTCGAGAGTCATGATCAACTCTCGTAGATTCGTTTCTGGAGTGAGTAAAGGCTGATATGTGGCGTGGAGTTTAATTACCAGTCGGGGTTGATTGCAGGGTTTCCATCAGTTGCAATAATTCCTCAGGTATTAGCTGGAGAAAATCAGATGAAGTTGGACACTTAATTGTAGAAGGTGCCTCATGGAATCATCTGCCTGAGTTTAATGCCTTGCTCGAGGGTATTTTTTGATGGAATTTCAACTGTGTGATGGACATGAAGCCTCGTCATGATTGCTAATGCTCATATGATGTGTTGCAACTTCTCTGGACACCAGTTGTCCATCGTATATGGAATTCAGTGGATTGGCTTGTGTGATTGGGGAAATGAATGGAGGGTTCCTTCCTGGAGGTTTTCCTTCCTTC
This sequence comes from Brachionichthys hirsutus, assembly GCF_040956055.1. Taxonomy (NCBI): domain Eukaryota; kingdom Metazoa; phylum Chordata; class Actinopteri; order Lophiiformes; family Brachionichthyidae; genus Brachionichthys; species Brachionichthys hirsutus. The sequence goes on from NC_090919.1 coordinate 5,172,621, forward strand.
TCATGAAGTTGTGTGCAGGATAATTAATGATACTCGTCTTCAGAGCTGTTGCGATATAGTTCTTCTATCTGACTGTGCACGTTTGCTTGATTATCACATTGTAGTCCTTTGTAGGTTGTCATTACTAAACACACGTGCCTCGACCAAACATTGATCACTCTCCACCACACAGTCCCATCGGCTCCGGCTGCTGCCGTTGCCGACTACACGAGTCACCAGCGCAGTGAATAAAGCGGAACAGATGGTCCTGTTTGTCTCAGACGCTTCATCTGGAGCTCCATCTGGCGTTGTTGCGCCAGATGGATTTTCACATTTTCAGTAAAGCACGCACGATAATTTGCAGCTTTCTGAGCATGAAAATCTTTTGTGCTTTGCCAAGATGTATTTTTGTCGCATGCTTCCCCTTTTTCTCTCATCTCTTATTTCATTTGTGCGTATTTTGTCTTCAGGGTACAAATAAAACACACCAGAATCAAAACGAAAAAAATGGCTCACCAAGCTTCAACCTCGGTCACCTCGGTGACGGAACTTCCCTAAAGTTAACAAAGACATTATGATCAGGTTCCAGAACCAGCATTCAGACCGTGGAGCAAAATGAAGCAGGATCCATTCACCGTGGAAGCTATTCTAAAGGCTAACCTGTAGTTAAAGTTCTCTTTGAGCACAGAAATCAAACTGTATTTATGAAGGCCTCGGTGACCATCTTGTTTAATCCACTGCACTTATTCTAGTTTTGGAAGAAGCGGTCTCTCATCATTGGTGATTGTGATTACTACCTTTCTCTTTCTCTCCGCAGATTTAGTATCGATGAAGGACAGACGTGGACCGTTCACAACTTCACCAGCACCTCTGTGTTCGTGGACGGACTCCTGAGCGAGCCTGGAGATGAGACTCTGGTCATGACGTGAGTGAATTTCCACAGGAGAAAAGGTTCAATTTCAGGAGTGTTGTCAGAATAATAAAATCAGAAGTCTGCAGGGGCTCAGTCGTAAATGGTCTGAAGTGTACCGGTAACTGCACGAGCAAATTCAATGATGGAAATAAAACATTAAAAATTCAGAAGAGGGCCGAGCAGAGCAAACCACTGTAGGGACCTCGCAGTGATGCAGTGTGTGACGCAGGAATTAAAAAAAGTCACCTTAGATCGTATCAATCGCATGGCATAAATAATTCCCAAATCTTGCTTTAGACTCCAGCGTTAGGCCAGGATAGCTGAGCCACCTCGCAGTACGGGATACACGTTGAAGGTTGTTTTACCTCTGTAAGGCGGGACACTCTGAAATCTGACCTTCCAGTTAAGTGTAAGCGTTAATCGAAATATACCAAGCAGAGAAAGGCTCCGTGGAAGGATGCATTGCCACATGGATCTCCTAAACGTCCTGTAGCTTAGCCTCCTTGTCCTTCCTGAGCACTTCCCCGCTGTCTGCTTGTTTCTAATGAGTTGTCTAACAGGGTCAAACAGGGCAGGTCTTCCTGGCCATTCTCTCCCATCACGAACCGTTGAAACAGGATGCCCAATTTTTGTGGCGCTAACAGCAGCAATCCTCTTCTTACTGTCAGGGGGGGGGGGGGGGGGGGGTGCACATGCCCTATGATTTCTATTTCTATGATTCTGGTGTGTTTATGCAAATTGTGTTTGAGTCTCACTTTGTTTTCGTGGATGACTCATGTGGATGAGTAAAGGCTGAGACACACTGAGATCAATAGTTGGATTAGATTTTTTTTCTGTGTGAGACTCTTTTATTGGGCTAATTGGGATTTAGTTAAACTTTACATAATTTCTAGTGATGCACAAACATCAACCCTGACAATTATCTGCGACGATAACACTGGCTGTTGGCGGACAGTGTCAGCAGCTGCTGATCCAAACTGTCAACGCGGGATTCCAGATTTCTTATCAAACCGCTTCCCTCGCTCCATCAGCGAGAAGACCGGAGTGAGTCGCATCATCTCTGGCCCAGAGATAAGGCCCGACTCCAGGCTCATGGCCACACACACACCCAGGCAGGCAGGCAGCCCCACATTAGGATATACTTCAACGGTCACAATAACTCACCATCATCCACCATGTGTCTGACAAGCACATACGTTCACACACACACACACACACACACACACGCATGTACGTCGCCCGTCTGGCTTTGGTAAGATAGGGTCGGCGGCCGAGGAGGGGTGTTGACGGCAGCTCTAGTCTGCCAGATTAGCCAGGGTGAGCAGAGTTTTGATTTTTGACGACGCGGTCCACCATCCCATAATGAAGTCTTTGAGCTGAGCAGTGACTTCGCACCAAGGACAGGTGGGGGGGGGGGGGGGGGGGGGGGCTGAACTCGTCACCCCCACCCACCCCCCCACCCCCCCTCTCATATTAATGACAGTAACGAGACACTGGACAGACCCTAGATGAGCTGATACTGCATACGCTGCTCTAGGAGAATAAAATGGAAGTTAATTGAGGCGTGCTGACGAACCATTCTCACTGCTCTGCATCGTGCACTGTAACAAGCACACCCATAGACACACTGCTCTGCATCGTGCACTGTAACAAGCACACCCATAGACACACTGCTCTACTCAATGACAGCCAGAGCTCTCACAGAAATGGCACCTGAACGCATTTCTGTTGTTTTCCTCTTCTCGGCGCTGCGTTTTAATGAGAGGTACAAACAACACTCTGGATGAACGTGTTTGTTTGTGTTGCTCGGCCACTAAGGTTTTATGGTTCTGCAGTGGCTGTTTAAAGACTAGGAAAATGTTCCATTTATTCTCCCAGTTGTCGGAATTATTGCAGAAACAAGAGTATTTCGCCGTGTTCACTGAGGAATGATAATACTGCATGGAAGTAATAATAATAATAATAAACTTTATTTATATAGCACTTTTTTAGAAATAAAATTCGCAAAGTGCTTTTACAGATAATAACAAATCATACAAACAAAAGTATTGGCGTGGAGGGTCAACAATTTCGATTCAAGTTGTTTTATACATCTATGATCTTAAGATGAACTCCTCTGTAATTTCTGCTACAGAAATACAATAAAGTTGTACTGGATAATAATCCAAGAAAATGTGTACCTCGAATTTCGGCACTTTAAACAGCACAAACTTGACATTGTCAACACCTGAAACTAGAGAGCACAGACCTCCGCCAGGCAGCCCCGCTTGATTCCACAGCGTCTTGGTAAAGGCCAGCAAAAACAGGACCTCCTTTGTGAAGATAATCAGAGAGATTATTGCAAATAAAATAGTTGTGTTGTGAAACTTTACTGTGATTTCAACCAGATCTGTTTCCTCAGGTATTAAAGATAGAACAAATCCGTTGACTTGCTCCGGTGCGGAATTGACTATAGGCTATAAGAAATCTATATCTTTAATATTATGTTTATTGAAACGCTGGCAAAAACCGAGCCTCCCTGGCGGAGGTAATAATCCACAACATCTCAGTAAATCAGCTATCTAAAATGAGATGATGAAACATTAACAATCTGCTCAGTGTTTCTTGCATGTTGATTAATTCCTCATTACTGGGATAAACCAGTCAGCAAGGGACTGTTTCGTAGATAAGAAGTAGCAGTAAAGATGCTTCATGGCGAGTACGATTGATTTCTGATGTTTGCAGAAAACTTGGCAAACACGAAATAAACTTTTATTTTGGCAGCAAAAATCTCAGGAAAAACAAAACCAACAACTTGTCTGCTTTGATTCTCAGGGATAGAGGAAAATAGCAAGCATTTTAACTTTATATATAATATAATTCAGATAGCAGGACACCAAAGCCAAGAACTGAGGGCTGATGCAGAATAGCATTGAAGGGATGAGGGTGGCGGCGGCTGAAGCATTCATCACTTCCTCCAGCAATAGAGGCAATGTTATAGCAATGCCAGCAAGTTACTGACTCTCGCAGTCGGCTTCAAATCAAGTGAGTTCAGACATGGTGAAGGATGACACTGCCTGTCTTTTGCTTGTAGAACAGCAGCATCTAGTGGCAAGGAGGGAGACCTGTTACTCTAGAAAAAGAAGCAGCGGTGTTTGCTTGTGCCTCTGGTCTCATAGTCCATTTGAAAAGCATTTGGTAAAAGTAGAATAAAAGATGTTTGAGCTTTCAATGGCGAAGCAGGACTTCGATGTCAGAAGAAGTAAGCTGTGGATTTGCAAGTGTTGAAAATGAAAACTAAATAAGCAAATGATTCTAAACTTGTAAATAAATTGTGATGTTTTCTGTATTTTTCAAAATACAAATTAAGGGTAGAAGATCACTGATGGCATTCAAGGACTAGGTCCCTTGTGGATGGATGAAATATAAACACCTTGAATATGTTTTGTATTTGTTTATTTTTTACAGATATATCCTTATTACAGTATCATAGTAAATAATTCAAATTAAGAGTAAAAATAAGCTGTCCTGAAGAGGAGTATCATAATATTGTGGGATGTAAATGTTTGAGTTATTTTGCTGTTCATCATTTCCTTATGTTAATTTCATGACATTGATTTGTTTCTTTCAGCATGTAGCATGTTAAACATGTGAATTGGGATCGTGCAACTTCTCTTTATGGGTGACGGCAGATTAGTGTATTTTTTTACCCAAAAAAAGATTCTGAAATAAGATTCGGTTCGTGGCACAGAGCTGTACATTCAATCATGGAGGAATCCTGTATTAACACGACATGTTGATGTTGTGTCTGTGGCGTGTGTTCAGTGTGTTTGGCCACATTAGCTACAGGTCAGACTGGGAGCTGGTCAAAGTGGACTTCCGACAGTCTTTCCCCCAGCAGTGCACTGAGTCTGACTACGACGCCTGGCAGCTCACAGACCTGCAGGTAATACACACACACACACACACACACACACACACACACTGATACACTTGCAGTTCATGTGAGTTCATACTTTAGAATCTCACTTCTCCACGGTTACCCTCAGGGAGAGAAGTGCATCATGGGCCAGGAACGACGTTTTCGGAAAAGGAAGGACACGGCATTCTGTATCAAAGGGAAAAGCTTCACCTCGGCTCTTACCAACAAACCCTGTCAATGCGCAGAGAAAGACTTCAACTGGTAATCAAAAAAAAAGATTACTGTAATATAACATGTCATAAATTAACAATCGAGCAAACTGCATTTTAATATGGATTAATTCAAAGAGTCATTAAACACATTACATTTTAATTTTGTGTTCTTCTCTGTCTGTAATGTGTGTGTGCGTGTGCATGCGTGCGTGTGTGTGTGTGTGTGTGTGCAGTGATTACGGTTTTGAACGGTCCCACGTGGAGGAGAAACGCTGCTTCGCTGACTTCTGGCACGATCCAGACTCGCCACCTGAGGACTGCCATCTGGGGCAAACCTTCGAGTCCAGCACTGGGTCTGTAGATCTCCACATACCAGCTGTCTCCTGTGTCCGTCTGTGCATCAGTGTCTAATGAGGCTTTTGAAATTGTTTTTCTCTCTCTCTTCCTTCATAATATTTTTGAACACGGCATGCACCGCCGCTCTCTTACACCTGAAACGTCGTTTTGACGTCTCTCAGCTACAGGAAGGTGGTATCTAACGCGTGCGAAGGGGGAATGAACAAGCAGCAGAGCGCCAAACAGCACAACTGCCCTCTGCTGCCCCCTCAAGGTCTGCAGCTGGGCATCAAAGGGCAGATGCTTGCCGTGGCCCCTGGTGATGACGTCACATTTATTGTCCACCAGGAGCAGGTCGGATGAAAACCTTCTTTGTGTCATTTTTTTTCCTGCTCCTTTCTTCCATTTGATGCCAACCTGCTGGCAATCCCTGCTCCTTTCCGACAGGGCGACACCAGTAGCACCAAATACCAGGTCGACCTCGGGGATGGGGTTCGGGCCATTTACCAGAACTTGACTGTGACGGATGAGCCCATTCAGCATCGCTATGGAAATCCGGGCATTTACAGGGTCACAGTGAAGGCAGAGAACATGGCAGGGCATGACGAGGCCACCATGTACATCCAGGTCACAGGTCGGCCTCTCAGTGCTTTTATTTGGTTACCAGATACCTGTTTGCAATATTTTTATTTTGAAAGGCAATGACTTTTAACTGGCAAGTTAATTCACAGTTGTTGTTGAGTTAGAGTGTTTCTCAAATCCGCTCAAGTCTGACTTCTGATTTGCGAAACTTTGGACCACCGAGACTCCACAACATGCCAGTAACCCGCAAAGCTGCATCACTCGCGTCCTTGTTCGTGTATTAAGATTAACATTAAAGTGTTTGCATGACTGTCTTGTCGACTGCTCCTGTCTTACAGCCCCTCTGCAGGAAGTCCACCTGGAAATGGTTCCCATTGCTGGGAGAAACAACGAGGTCAATCTTACCGCCATAGTTCTTCCCACTGAAGCCAATTTGACTGTCTTCTATTGGTGGATAGGAGACAACCTGCTGGTAAAGAACGCCTTTAAAAAATGAATGTCATATCATTCAAATATTTTCAATGTTTATACTTAAGGAGTATAGATCAGTTAGATTCCCCCTTTAAATCCCTCTGCTAAATGCTCCACATCATCATCATCATCATCATCATCATCAACCTGTGGTGAACTTCCCCTGCAGCCGACACTGAGTCTGCAGAACAGCCTTCTGACCCGGTTCCCAGAGACCGGAGAGGTTTCAGTCAGCGTCCAGGCTGCTAACGGCCGATCTATGGTGCAGGACACCAGGACAGTCCGCGTTTACGGTACGAGCGTGGCATCAATGCTTCTGTGCTGTGCTTCAACACAGCAGCAGAGAGCGACTGACTGACTGTATGAATGAAGCATACTTTATTTCATTAAATGTTTTTTTTTTGACCATCAGTCACACATTATAGTCAAATATTTCACTAAAATGCTGAATTTTTAAAAAAAGGAAAGAAAATACAAATGGAGCAAAACAACACAAAAAAATATTATTTATCACAGCTTAAATTCATACTGGATTTGAAAAATAGTTGGACAAAAATATACTGTGTATTATATATATATATATACTCAAACATACAAAGTCAGAATGAGGAGACTATAAAACATGTACAAATAAGGTAGCTATAAGAGCCTTTCATTTATCAGATCATCATTCAATCACTACAATCATATAACATGTTTTATTTGACTGTGTGTTTTTAAATCATGCGCTGAATAGTCAGCAATAGTGTGAAATATACAGCTGTATATTTTTTCAGCACTCATTAAGGCTGCTTAAAGTTAGCGACACTGACAAGCTACGTCCATCTGTCACTGCTAACAATGCCGTTCTCCATATGGTCTATCCATGATGGTAGCGACCAATCCACATCTGTCGCCCTGCATCTGCATGCTCTCTTTGTAGTGTTGCCACATCTGTTGCTTAGTCCTATCGCTTGCATTCAAAATGGTAAATGAAAGTTGCTGCAATGATGGATTTTTTAAAACATTTGTACCATGGCTTTGGTGATTTTTGATTATTGCTCTGCTCTCTCTGATTGTAGATCACTTCCAGGTCATCCCCCTGAGCTTTAGCGCAAACCTGGACCGGTTCAACCCAAACATCCCAGAATGGAGAGAAGACATAGGACAGGTGGTCTGCAAAATACTCGTTAAGGTAGGATTTTAAAAGGCAAAGACTACAAACGCCACAAGCATGGGTAATAATTAAAGATTTGCAAATTAGCTCTAAATTTAGAGTTACAAATATTTACTTGAAAACCAAAGTACTGAACTCCTAATGGGAAACTGAAGCAATCACCAAACACATAATATTAAGACGGGGATAACGTTTTTACCAAATGTCATGGTAATCCGGCTATAACACTTGAGAGACAGATTAGCGTTGTAATCCAGATCTACCCTGCTAGAATGGCGACAGGAAGTGAGAAAAAATATTTTTTTTAAATGTCAAATAATAAAATGTGAAGGAAATGTGAAGTTAAATAAAGATGCAATTGCTGCAGCTTGTCTTGTGAATTTACGTTGAGAGGACACAGAGCAACATTAGCATTAGATTTATGGCTGGGTTATATATGAATATTAAAAAAATGAAATGCAGGTACTGTACCATGAGTTTGTCTGAACTGTTCCATTGAAAAAAAACAGGGGTGATGACTAGTAAAAGAAAACAACAAGCTGAAAGAGACTAAAAAGTACTTTAGATTTCACCTGCTTTGGATTTTAGCATATTTAACACTGCACTGACCTTTAACCGTTTTTCCCTCAGATCACAGGCGTCCCACAAGAATCACTGGTGACGGTGGTGAAACCGGGCCTCCCAACCACGGCTGACCTCTACGTCCTCCCACTGGAGAGCAAACCAGCGAAGAAGAGCATGTTTGTTGATAAGGTGCACACTCACCCACTCCTATTGTCGCATAAAACTCCCCCTTGTTGTGTTATCAAGCTGATGGTAACTAAACGGGGTTTTTTATTCGACACACCCACCTGTTGCATCCAACCCACAAAGCTATGTGCAAATCAACCACCCCACCCCCTCCCCAAAGTAGAAAAGCGTCTTTGCACAGACAGCTATGTTCACATCTATGTCTTCATGTGCTCTTACCCTCAGCGTATCCCAGCCATCCTGCAGGCCTTTAATGAAAACAACGTCAGCTTTGTCGTGCGAGGAGGTCTCAAAGTGCTGGTCATGCTAGCTGACCCGAATGCAGGTAAAGTTTATTTGCAGTTGCATTGCTGTCCTTGTTTTTAACGCTTTATTTTTTTGGATGTTGTTTTTTTTTTTTTAATGATACTTGGCATGTCATTGATTTATTTCTAAGGGCTAGGTCTAATTGCTAATGACTCAACAGCTGCAGCAGCAGAGACTGGTGCGTTCATGAACCGTAAACCTGCAGCTTTCTCTGTAGGTGCATTTAATCCCAGTGACTTTTCATTCCCTGGTTTCCTAACCAACCCCTAACCAAATCTCATCCAGTTTAAATCTTTGTAGGGTGTTTTCATCCACCCAGTTATCCTTCACTGGGTTAAAAAGGAAAAACTTCTCTCCTCCGGTTCTCTCCCTTTATCCCCTAGTTGTTGATTCTACATCCTCCTCTTCCTCACTGCATTCTCTGGATTTGGCTCTAACAGCAAATTGTAAACATCTAAATAATGTTTTAATTATGCAAAACATGAAAAATTGTCTATTTCCGATTGTTTTATTTTATTTGTCTATATCTTCGTCCCAGGGTACCATGGAGCTGCCGGAGGTCCTGGTGTTTGGGCCATAGCAGTCCTTTTCCTAATCAGCATCATCGCCACAGGTTCCTTCATCCTCTACAAGTTCAAAAGGTGAGCAGCATCTGAAGGATTGTGTCGTTTCATATTTGCTCGAAAAGATCCTCGATTTCTCAAAACATGCTCTGAATTCACTGATGTCTTCAACACTTTTCACGTGCGTTAAAGGCACAACTTTATCTTTATGACGCTTTCTATCATTTGCCTCTGTAGAGGTGATTAAGTTCACAACTCCTGGTAGCTTGCATGATACAAGACGTGGTGATTTTTATCTGTGTGTAACTGCATGCTTTCTTTTCACATCGGTGATGCACCAGCAGCAATAAAAAAAGTCACTTTAGTCAAATCACGGAGTGCAAATGTATGGCCCAGTCTTACGGAACAACTCCCACAGTCCTTGGCTTAGGACTGAGGATGCCTATCCGCCACTCTTTTTCAGGAAGCTTCCGGGCAACCGTAACGTCTACGCCCAGATGCACAACGAGAAGGAGCAGGAAATGACCAGCCCTGTGAATCACAGCGAGGACACCCAGCACATCATTCAGGGCGAGGAGTTCATTGACGATGACCTGGACTCGCAGACTCTAGGTAACGCTGGAGGTAGCCCCGCCTTCCGTTCCCTTATAAGGACTACCACTAACCACTGCTACTAAAGCCCAAGCCACTAACACCAGCAGCTAACACACACAAAGGTACTGGAGGATTTCTCTCTCTTTATTCTTTTATTTTTCAATAGTTGTCCTTGGATGCTTTTGGATTTTTCATTTTATTAACTGCTATATTTGATGAAATGAATTCATTCGTGCATGTATTTACTTCGAAGGATGGTCTCGAGACACTTTTATTGCTGTTGCATTCAAAGCGGGTCAGAGCCATGTCTGCCGCAGCGTTATCCACAGACGTGCTTTTAAGGAGTAAAATTACGTCTCGCTTCCTACAAGCCTGAAAAAAATAATATCAAAAATCAAAACGCAGTCTTTTAAATTGTAATTAAAAACAGCCAGTTGTTAATTGTCCCGGTTCCCACCAGTTTAAATGTGTTTATGACATGATATAATATGGTATGTTTAGTTATATGAAATATCATCAGATTGCGTGATGCTGTGGCATGAGAAATGACATGACATGAAACTCAATCCTTTGACTGTTGACACCAACCCCAGCTTCATTCTTTGAGCATTGCTTATTTACTTCTCCTGCTTTTCTCCCCTCTTGTTGCCAGGCAACCATTCAGGTGTGGTCCTGAGTATCAACTCCAGAGAACTACACAGTTATCTGACCAGCTGATGGATGCCATGGCATTGCTGACAAGCTTAGCTTAGCTGGCTAACGAGCACAGGGACTCCAGTCTGCCCCCCCCCCCCCCCCCCCCCCGTTTCTCCCCTCTGGACACTCCACGTCCACTCCATGGCCTCCTCAGTGCTTCAGCTGCAGGTTTTGTGCATTTTTTAATGCTTTGGGATGGAGTAGTGTAGACAGACCTCTTCCTCACCTCCACCCTTTATACCCCCAACTCATTCTAAACATGCAGAGGATAAGACACACTTTGCAATGCAGTCCCCCCCCCCTTGCCCCTCCTCACTTTTCACACCAGCCATGTAGAACAGCACTGGCACTCTGTAAGGATGGACATCTTGATACTATCACGGATACAGCATCTGTGACTTCAAATAATATAAAAAAAAATTAAAAAATCTGTGTATTCATCACTTGTAGACACCTAAAATCAGCAAGAATATGTCACTTTACTGGTTTCCACTATATTCACTCTCAGAGAGGGATTAACCGTGTATTTGTTGAGCCGCTGAAGGTAAAGCCAGAGGAGTAAAATTAAGATGAAATTAAAATTCTATAATTACTGAACACCCTCTCATCACAGGCAATAACATTTTTCAATGTAATAATGTATGACACGGTCTGTTGACCTTGTGAAATATGCATAGGATCCAAGTACGCATGCTAAACACAAGAGGGCAGTGTTGCACTTTCTTAGAATCCCATTCGTAGGTAACCGGAGAGTCACACAGTTCCAGTTGTTTGTTCAGGGGTGTTGAAAACCAGCACCGCCCTTGTAGGAGCTCATTGTCTGTCCCATGGTGCCTAAAAGAGCAGACACCTAAATGCTCAGTGGAATATGTCCATTCTTATTTATTTCTGATAACATGATGCCCCTTCCTCCTCCTCTTCCTCCTGCTCCCCACGCTGTTTGGGTCAGAACTCATTCCCCGTCACGAAGGGAGGGTGTAGTTGATGTATTTTACTGTTTCAGCCTATATTAGGCATAGCCTGTAGTGGAATCATGTCTCCTTTTAGGGTTGGTTTGGTGTATGTAAATGTGTAAATATGAACAATATCCACTTTGTACATATTCTCTTTGACCTGTGTGTGTGTGTGCGTGTGTGTGTGTTTTACACTGCTACCAAAATACACAGCCTTTTCTTTCTTTTCAGTTACTTTTTTGTTTGCTGATTTTGATATAATCTCACCACAAGTACACAGCGACAGCTCTATACAGATATTTTTTTAGCACCTGTCAGTGTTTGTCATTTTGATCAATTTGTGTAAACACAAGTATTTATTTCTGCTGCCTTTCTGTGTGTTTGATTGCACTGATGATGTAAGCAATTCTGTTGGTTTGTACAATACTGGGAATGACTGAGGTCTGCAGGTTCAAATACAAAAGGCCTTGGGTTTGACACTGCTACAAAGATGTCGAATCGCTTTGTCTTGTATTTGATCAAAAGGCCCCACATTAACTTTATCCTAATTTGCATCTTTATTCGTCTCTTGTATATACTTTGCTCATGTCCCAAGTAGTGTGTCATTCTTTTAAAGAGGAATGTGAGAATCATGGTATTCCAACATAATAGTGATTATGTTTCACAACTAATGGCACGATCATGTAATTTTGACCACATCTCCCCTCCCCTTCCTTCTTTTTGCCTGTTTATTTGATAGACAATGATTTTGCGATTAAAAAATGTGTGTCCTCAACCAGGGAGCATTGTGCACTCAGCCTGCATCATGGAATAAATCACTCCCATAACTTGTACGTCTGCTGGTTTTGCTTGGTTGTTATACAGCAAGTTGTTATGCTTGCTGGCAAAAAAAAATTGAATGACTTTTAGAAGATATGTCAGAATCAGTATCAGAAGTAGTTTATTGCCATTATCAGTGAGGGTTCACTGACTAGGAATGTTTCTCGGTGAAGTCGTGCTACGTGTAACAGTAATGACAAAATACAAAAAACGTACAAGTACAGACACACATGTATTTACACTGGTACTTTGTTACTGGGAGGTAATGCAGCCGCAACATAAACAGCAGGGTAAAACAACAGCTTTCACCGCTGTCCACACAGAGTCTAGGGGCCATGGGGGTGGGCAAACCTTTTGACTCGCCGGCCATAATGGATTCTGAAATCTGACGGAGGAGCCGGGCCAGGAACAGATGGATGGAGGTGTTTGTGTGAACTAATAAAAATGACATGTAAAAGCCATTACATGAAAAGATTTGGCCTTGAGCAGGTTGCAAAGCATGAGGCTCATTGTACAAATTAGATGGAGAAAAAGTCAAATGAATGAGGTCGGGCGGGCCGGATTAAAAAGGCCACCGGGCCGTATATGGCCCTCGGGCCTTAGTTTGTGCATGCCTGTTTGAGGCTGATGCCTGCCTTGGGTGATTAAAGTTATGTTGAGTTTGTATTTTTCAGCTGACAGCAAGGAGGTCACAGGTTCCGACTTTCTGTGAGGAGATTGCGTGTTCTCCCGGAGTCTGTTCTCCGGCTTCCTCCCACCGCCAAAAACATGCAAATTAGGTGAATTGATTATGCTAAACCCGGTAACGGACAAAGCGGTGAGGAAGATGAATGAAAGAATGTGCATTTATCTACCAATAATCGGTAGTCATAAAACGGCTGTAGACGAGCCGACCGGGATATCGAAGGACCTGGACGGGATAGTGGACTATAATTGAGTCACACTCCGGAGCACAAGGTGGCGATAATGAGCCAGTCAGCTCGCCGCCAGCAGCCACACAAACGAAAGAAGTGAATGCGAAGAAGAATTACACGGTGAAGCAAAAAAAGAAAACCCGAAAAGGCTTCTCTCGACGTTCGGCAGATGTAAGTATTGTTGTTTTTATCTTTCTTCGCTCGTTTCGATTTATTCTATTGTAATTGTGAATGTCTTTGACACATGCCAGTGCGCACAAAGCCGATATTTAAATTAACTTTATTTAGCTTCGGCACGCGACAAAATGGCTAACCAACCGAAGCTAACCTTAGCATGCTAATAGCAACCGTGGAAAATGAACTGATCCCGGCTCGCAGACGGCGACTAGGAAGTGAGTCAGGAAACCTTTCGACGCCGGTTATTGTTGCATCGGGGTTTTATTTTCTGTCCGGCAACTGAATTTACATCTGACATAAATAAAGACAAAAAAACAACAACATTTGTATCGTGTTGCTCCGAAGTCCTTCGGCCTATAGACGTCTCAATTACGAGCTTTACGTTTCTCGATCGTGACACGGTCCATTTAACGTTTGCATGAATTTCTGTTCTGTCTCGTCTCGTCTCCCCTTTTGCAGAAGAACACTCGAGCAACAATGGTGAAAATATTCATCGGTAACCTGTCCCAGCACACCGGGAAGGACGAGGTGGAAGCTCTGTTTACCGCCTACGGAGCTGTGACAGAATGTGCCAAGTACAAAAACTATGCTTTTGTCCACATGGAAGACCGCAAAGCGGCAACCAAAGCGATCAAGGAGCTCCATCTGTTCAAACTGAACGGCAGGCCGATTAACGTGGAGCCCAGCAGAGGGAGGGGAAGCTACCAGGGCCCGGTGAAGATCCACATAGCCAATATAGAGAGGGGCTTCGAGAAAGAGCTTCGCGAGATGTTTGAGGAGTACGGCACGGTCACGGAGTGTGCCATCATAAAGAATTTTGCCTTTGTGCACATGCTCAATTCTGATGAGGCAATGGATGCCATACAGGGCCTGGATAACTTTGAGTTTCAAGGTGAGTGATTTCATATTTCATTCTGGGAATGTGAGGATTTGGAAGTTGCCGATTTGGCCCTTTTTTTTTATTTATTTTTTTTTACATTTGATGGACGATGTCTTTCTCTCTCTCTCAGGAAAGCGCATCCATGTTCAGGTATCAAAACGCAGACCCAGAGGGGGTCCCGTGGATGAGGACTTCACACCCCCGCCTGACAGGGGAGGTTATTATCCTCCTCGCTACCCTATGGAGCAGACCGAGCCTTTGTACGGCGGCGGCATGCCTGCTTACCCTTCTCTTCCTCCGATGCCCGCTCCTCCGGGCCAAGCGTCTTACCCGGGCTGTGGCTACGGCGAGCAGGAAGGCTACAGCGTCGTCGATTACTACGAGAGATTCAGGGCCCACCAGGAAAGCACGGCCGCCTATAGCGACAACCGCGCCGGTGCCATCGCGCCTCCGGGCTCCGCTCTGTATGGAGAACATCTCGGAGTGGGCTCTGATCCGTACAATCGCTGCCCCGTCCCCCCTCCTCCGCAACCATCCGTGGTCAAGGACCGGAGTCCCATCCGGCGAGCGCCCCCGGCTCCAGCCGCGGCTACATCGACGGGTAATGGCTACTCCTACGAGCAGTCTCAGCTTTCCTCCCTGTCTAGCACGCCGATGTATACAGCCCCCCGCCCCGCGGACTCCCTCTCACAGCAGCCGCCGCCGCCCGCAACAACGCCGTATACAGGCTATTAGGCCCGTGACGGCGCGATACAAGGTGAGCGCAGCGTCGTGCCGTCGTAGGTCACGTGTGAATGTGATAAAGGAGATAATCAAACTCGAGTTTAGATTATCTCTGGCTGATGGCCGTAATTTCTAATCGCCATCAGCCAGAGCTCTTAATACCTGCAGATTTAGTCCAGCCAGGAGATCAACAAGTAAACGCTGCCGATGGGATCCAACGAATACCGCTGCTGTGTCGGGAAATCACGCTTCTTGACGTGTGCTGTGCTTCCTTTCCAGGTTTAGAATATGACAAGATCGTCGTCTGCTGATGCCCGTGGCGATAAGCATCCCTCTCGTCTCCGGCGGATTGCGTCGCGTTCACCTGACACTTACTGGAAGACGTCGTATTGAGGACAACCCCCGTACTAAAATATATAGGACGCAATGTCCACAGTTCACGTGTTCTTCTGAGCTTTTAATGACTTTTTTTGTTCCTCTTGCTTGTTTGCTGTCCAGATACTTAACATGTTTTGCAGAATAGTTTGCTGGTTTAGGTGCGTAGTCTTCTTAGTTTGACAGCCGAGTACACGCTGAAGTTTTTCAAATGGGAATGATCTCTTGGAAACTGACATAAATTGAATAATGCGGGAAATGATTTAAATGAAAACATGTGCAGTCTTTGTAAAGAAAACATTTGTGTTCAGACTAAAGATATTGGTTGATGGCGAGGCTCATCAATAAACGCTAGTATTCAGCGTAGACGAGGCTTTAAAATATTAAAAAAAAAAAAAAAATGGGTGTCGGGACACATGTCGGCATGAAGGATTAAAATTTCCTGTGGTTTTGTTCTTTTACACTTTGTGTTCTCTTTTCTTGCGGAAATAGAATATATACCACCGTTGTGTATGATTTTTAGTTACTCCAAAGGTTGCTTTTCATTTCAAAACTTTTTAATAAAGAAGTCAAACCAAAAATGCCGTTTTAACTGTGAAGTTATTCCTCCTTTGGTGTTCTGAGGACCTGAAAGACCGATCTTCACCAGACCAGATGTGCTCAGTAGCGGCCATGCGTTAAAGCCTTTAGCTCACTTTCATGTCCATCCTTCAGCCTTGTTGCCTTTCTACTCTTCGGGCTCATAAGCTTGACACGTGACGTCGCAGATGTTTTTGGAAAGCAACTCCCCGAATTTGCTTTGCGTTTGTGTGACCTGTGGTGACGCAAGGTCAGAAAACATTGATTAATTGGTTGATTCCCACGTCTTTACTCATCGCCGGAGTCCGATGCGCGCACACAGATTTTGTCTGACTTGCCTTTGAAGACTCTCGAGGTTAAGCTGCAGATCATGGGATCTGTCGCTTAAAGGGACCTGCGTGTTGCCATGCCTACCTTGTCTTGTTGCCCTTGGAAGTCGGAACGGTAATTAACCAAGCTTTGTGACGACTCATGTTTCCGTTGTCCTGGAGTTTTGGCTTGGCTTCTAATGTCGGGCACCGATTACATATTGGTCACAATTCCCATCATTCTCTTAACGCTCAACCTGCTTGATGTGTTATGTTTGTCCAACAAATTGCATGCCGTCTTGGTTGTGCTCTTCGTAGGTTATTGGACTAGGAGGGAGGCGGCAGCTCATGGTAAGTTGTCCCTGGAGGAGGTTTTCCCCCTACCTGGAGAGTTCAGGTACGTGTCAAACGTCCCTGCAAAGCCTTCCTGTCTCAGCTTGCCTTTTGCCTCTGTACAATTGCATTCATACTACATCTTGAAATGGAATTTACGGTAATAAGTAAATAGTAAAGTTTTTTTTTAATGTATATATTTAATGCATATTTAAACGACATGCGTTTTGGGAGATAAATATATTTTGTTGACTGGCTTCCATTTTAATTGATGGCATTTCCTTTTAAACGAGGTTGTTTCGGCATATGTTCCTTATGGACTCCATAGTTGAGCATATGTTTTTATTTTTTTACAGGAACTGGAGATAGTTCTCCATTTATTTATTTGTTGAGCAGAAGTGGCAGACATCAGAAAACATCTTTGATAGCTTCTTTGTTGGGAACAATGACCCCAGAATAATGGATTTAAAAAATTTTTTTTTTACTGAAATCATTGCAAATGTGACAAAAACGCTTCAAAGAAAAAAGCATGACCTGCTCTGTCCAGCCTAAACACCCCAATGTAGCTGAAGACACTCAAAGGGACTGGCTTTCCAGTTAATGCAGTCCCTGTGGCCTGAAATTTGTTCTTGACACTTTTGACCTTTTTGTTTTTCAATATTTTCTTAAATCATGTTCAAATAATTTTCCCAAATATTCCACAACTGTCAGGTGGACGAATTCAAGAAGTGCCTGGAGTCTCATTTTTTTATTCAAGTTCTGAAAAATGGGAGCAAAAAACAAAAGTTGATTTTGAATATGTACATGTTACAATTTAAAACTGAACATTTTAAAGTAAATATTCTGGTTGTTGCTTTGTAGCTTGTATAGAATGCACAGTTTTGTCTGGACATTTGCAGCACTTTTTAATAAAATGGATTTCATGAATTGTCTCTTCGTCTGTCTTTTTTTCCTCACCTGAGAGGAAGCGGATCCTAATTAACCTTTGAACATAATGAAATGAACTGGATTCTATACTTAGGTTGTTGAAACACGCTGGAATGTTGGAAACATGCTGTGTAGCTTTGAGTTGGATCATTTCCAGCCATGAGGTTTGAAAGGTGAGGTGGATCCTGGTTACATGACCAGCTAAACATTAATAGATCTGCTGCTTGGGGAAAGACCACAAAACAAAGTGACGTGTGATACTGAAGGAAAAAATGAGGACATCCTCAAAACCTGCTGGAAAGCATGATGTTGTTTTCTCTGTTCCCATTTTGAGAGTTTTGTGTGCTGACTCAAATGAGGTTTCTTTCGAGCTGCACTCCCTTCCGAATGGAGGAGTCCTGTGGAACGATGGTCGGTCTGTGGTCGTGTCTTCACTGTGTTGAGTGTGCTTTTATTTATTGTTGAATGAATTGGTCTACTTCCTGCATGACATGGATCCCATTTTAGACTTCTGTGACTCTTGTCCTCCAGTAAGATCATAAATCTTGTCCATCTTGCATCATTCTCTGTTTGCAGCTTCCATAAATGAAGATGATGAATCTTTAACAACGCTGAACTTTGAGTTATTTAAAAAAAAAAAAAAAAAGCAGTTTCTGGAACTGACCTAAACCGGGTATTCGGTCCAGTGTGTCTGGAATTTGTCTGAGGAATGCTGGCCAAAGTGAGATCATCAACCACTGGGCCTGTTTGCACTCTAATCCATCCTGTATGGGTTTCTCTTTCTGTAATAACACATCTAAACACGGTGATGTCATTTATCAGTCAAAAGTATGTTCTGTCACTGAAATCCACTGAAATAACATTCAGGTCCTGACTACGATTGTACGTCTAGGTGCTTCCATGTAGCTGCTTTACAGATCATTAACAGCTTGAGTTACCATGATCAATATTTGGGGGGAGGGGGCAATTTACAGGATGAAATGTCCTTAAAATTTATGTTGTTGAAAACAGCTTGTTTTTTAAAGGAAAATGTAATTTCATCATGAAATTGCATAACGGAATCTGTGCCTTTCAGCGAGATGACTCAAGTTTCCAGTAATTTGAAACCAAAAACAGTTCCCTTTTCATCCCCCCCCCCCCCCCTCCTCTAGCACCGTAATCTCGTCTCAGGCTGAAATGGGAATTTTCTGGTTTGGCTGTCGCTGATTGAAGGTGATAACAGCACACAAAGGAAAAATGTTGACAAAATAGTTAAAGTAATTTTATGTTAATTTGAAAAGCTGTCAATATATATATATATATAAAAAAAGTAGTATTTACATTCACACAATTTCTTTTGATTAGTCTGTGGACAGTAAAAGACGTAGGGTGCAACACTTTTTTTTTTGACTTCTCAGTCTGACGACTACACACTAACACTATTGATCAGTAACAATATCAGCAAGTATAAAGTCACGTCTCAGGATTGAAACGTGATAGTTTCATCCGTCTCCAGGGGCCCGTTTACTCTGAGTCCATTTGAGTAACTGAA
The DNA here is from genome assembly GCF_040956055.1 of Brachionichthys hirsutus. NCBI lineage: Eukaryota > Metazoa > Chordata > Actinopteri > Lophiiformes > Brachionichthyidae > Brachionichthys > Brachionichthys hirsutus. The sequence continues at coordinate 5,191,599 of NC_090919.1, forward strand.
ACATGAGCTTGTTTCTTTGACCGGTGTTGTGCTGGGCACGCACACGCACGTCTCTCTAAACGGAGACACTGCAAGCACCTCGAACTCCACCTCGAAGCTCCCCTTGGCTTCTCCAGGCTCACGGACGACCAGCATCTCGTACTCTCCGAACCGGATCAGGGCTTTGTCCGGGAGTTCCATCCTTTCCAGATAGCCCAGAGCCACGCCGTTCACTGACATTCGACCCTTCTGGCTTAAGTTCTGGACGGCGAAAAGCATCTCCTGGCTGTGGGGTGTGCGGTAGGCTTGAAGGGACAGCTGCTTTCGAGAAACCCTGGCATCGACCAGAGCGTAGGCGCAGGTCTGGGAGTCGCGTCCCAGCTTCAGAGAGTCATCCGCAGCGTGTCTTTTCCTGTTCCCCAGAGGAAGCAGCGCAAAAAGGCCCTTGAAATTCTGCTGAGGGTGATAAAGCTTGATGCGGAGGTAAGTAAGGAGATCCTCCTCAGTCTCCACTTTCTGGGAGACATTCATGCTGGAAAAAAACATCTCCCGATGGAAGGAACTTTGGTGATGAAAAACTGTAGGAACAGATGACAATCATATTAAGAATCCCTTGAGATAATGATGCTTACTAGTAGCTGGGAGGACTGTGCCTTACCAGTGTTGTCTGGTGCCTCTCCTCCGTCCGGAGACGATCGATTAAATGTAGCTTTGCAGGGAAGTCAGTCCTGTTGCTGTCACGAGTGAAAGCAAGTTGACTCCTCCCCAGCTGCTCACTGCTGACTGTTTTGTCTTTTTCGTCACCCTCACAAGATCCAGTGGTAACAATGCTGCTTTCACGTGCAATTTCCGGAATATGTTTTTGTGAAGACTGGAAAAGTCTGGATTTTACTTTCGTTTTTAAATATCAGAAGGAAAATATTTCCACCAGCTGTTTAAAAAATACAAATGTTAGCCATTTTGAGAGCATTAAAAGAAAGTTTCTCTCACATTTTAAGGAAAATTCAGTAGACCAGTACCACGTTTACAAATAGTGTTTAGACAATGGATAGTTTGACACAACAACAGTTCATAAATTAATTGTTTATTGGATAACATATATATAAAAACTATTAATAAAAGTATCGTTATTACTTCTCAAAATAATAACGAGAAAACTGTTCAATCATTAATCTTGAATTGTCTGATGCAGTATTTCTTGTACGGATCAATGTTTAGTAGACTCCAATTTTAAGCGAGGTACTTTAACGCAGCACGGGTAAGTCCTTGATGATGCAACATGACAGGAAGTAGGAGGATGCTTCGCAGAGCGGCTGTAATAATAATAAAAAAAGATACATATTAACACAAAACAGTCACGTGCAGGAGACATTACGAACTTGTATCATCATAGTTACGGTTAAATATTTAAAGTTAGGAGGTAAAAAAAAGATAATTACCCAATCAGATGATTGATACCTACGTCAAAACGGAAATATAACGTGAACCACTCACTTTACGACTATTTATTGAGGAGCCGAGAACCGTATGCAACAATTAAGTTAGCATAGGGAATAAACTAAGTAAACTAAATGTTTTGTAGAAATAAGTTAAATAAGATAGTTTAATGTTTTATCCGCCTGGACTGCTGGTGGCGGTGTGTCAGTCTTGCGTGCTGCGGAAATAGACGAAGAAGAAAATGAGCAGCAACCGGAAGTCTGGTGAAGAAAAGTGATCGGTGCGCTGTCAGCTCTTCACGCAGGCCCGGTTGTAAAAAGGTAATTTAAAACATATTCGCCGCTCTCTCGATATTGAAAAATCGCAGAATGTAGTACGTATGTAACCTATAATACAGTTTGGGTTTTCTTTTTCGACTCTTTGTTTTGCTAATATGGGCTGTTGTGCTTTGTTTAATAGCGTTGTATTAGCATGCTAGCCGTAGCTAGCACTAAAGTCTTGTTCTACTCATGCCAGGAATTCTGGCTACATTTATTGAACCCCGACACTACAGCGTTATTTCCAACGCGTTGTTGGTAAAAGTATTGATGTTAATCCAGTTCGCCTCATCAAACGGAGATAATAGGCTAGCTGTCTTGTTGCGGTGAAACCAATGTCGGCCATTTTAAAATGGGTAGCGTCTCACTCCAGTAATCATTTAGTTGAAATCATTTTTTTTAACTACTCCACATGAGATGATTAGTTAATTTAATTCGAATTGCTAATCTTGTGTGCATTAACTACGTATGTGATTTCATTCCGTTGTGTTCTCCGGCAGATCTTTAAAAATGGTGAAGATCTTTGTGGGAAATCTGCCTCGAGAGGCGGACCAGGAGGAAATCAAGGCACTCTTCACGGAGCACGGCACCGTTACAGAATGCGCCATCATCAAGAATTACGCTTTCATCCACATGGCTGACCGCAAGGACGCCACCAAAGCGATTAAGAGCCTGCACCTCCACAAGCTTCATGGCACCCCGATCAATGTTGAAGCCAGCCATGGGAAGAATCAGGGCTCCGTTAAACTGCATGTGGCCAATGTCGAAAAGGGGGCTGACGACGAGCTCCGCGCTCTGTTTGAGGAGTACGGTTCTGTCACGGAGTGCGCCGTCGTTAAGAATTTTGCATTCGTGCACATGTCTAATTCTGAGGAGGCCATGGATGCCATCAAGGGAATGGACAACACCGAGTTTCAAGGTAAGAGTCGGCCAATCGTACCGTAAATGTTCATGTGGGATTCTTGTTTTAAATCTAATTGTTTTGATCTTTGTTTTCTTTCTGCAAATGTTTTTTTTTTTTTTAAATTTAGGGAAACGCATCCATGTCCAGATTTCGAAGAGCCGCCCCAGACAGGACGAGCGTGAGGACTACCCACCTCCTCCCCCAGAAAGGGGTGGCTATTGGCCACCTCGCTACCCAGGGGATAGGCCCGAGCCCCCTCCACCTGGCTACATGAGAGGCCGCCTTATTCCCATGCCCCCAGGGTACCCCGCCCCTCCGCTGCCGCCTCCTCCCCCTAGACGAGCCCTTTATCCTGAGCGCCCGTTTAATGGTGACAGGGAGCGATATGGCGTCGTAGATTACTATGAGAAGTACAGAGCTCGTCCGTATGGCATGCCCGCTTACGAGGAGCAGCGTCCTGGCGCGCCTCCTCCCCCCCCTCCCCCGTCAGCCGTCGTCCGAGACCGTCCTATGACCACGTCGCTTAACCCATATGAGCGTCGGCCAATCCCGCCCCCTCCGGCCGCGTACTATGCAAGAGATCGCAGCCCCCTCAGGAGAGGGCCGAACGCACCGATACCCCCCGCCAGTAACGGCTACTCCTACGAGCGCTCTCGTCTTTCTCCAGTTTCCCGTGTCCCACCTTACGGAGATCCACGCGCCAGGGACCCCTACACAGAACGGCTGCCTCCGCCGCCGCCTGCACGCTACCCTTATTAAGCCAAGGTGAGGATAGGCCTGCGCTCGTCTGGTATCGCGTCTCGAAACTTGCCATCCGTCCCTCCTAACGGCCGAGGCAGCTTGTCATCTGGACGCTGTACGAAATACTATAAAAAAACAAACAAAATCGCTTTGTTTTGTAACGCACGTCTGTGCACTAACACGGATTCCAGCTGCTCTCTGTTAAACGGGCGGCGTAGTCCGACGAGAACCGGCTTTGCGGTTTGGGATCCACGCAGCGGAACTCGAGACGCGGAACTCGTTGTAGACTATGGAGAAGGATCGGCGTGCTTTTATGGCCAGTTTCAGACGGATCATTTGTGTCATTTGCTCTTTTTCCAGGATCGTCGTTCTACTGCGTCTGCGCTCGCCGCCCCCTGATGCACGTGACGCTATCCTCTTCCCGTCTGGCTGAGCGCGTTACGTTCCCCTGCGATGCTCGGCGAAGGACGTGAATTGCCGACGTCCTCGTCTGTTTTGTTTTCATTACTTTGGAACAGTTTTTACACTCGGACATTTTCCGTGAATGTTTTAGTTTGTAACTGTGCTGTACCATTTTTCATGCTCTACGTCTGAATTTAGGCGCATTTTTTATTTTATTTTTTTTACTTTTACGTTTGACTCCTTTAGTATTCTGATATTGTGTGTAACCAATAGAAAGCTGCGTTTTCTAGGCGATACTTGTGACTGTGGCGTCAACTGAATTTAATCTAGCGAAATAAATCTAAACTGCACGTTGATTCCATCAGTTTAACTTCCATCGATTACCAAAACCACCAAGTGGCGCTGCTGTGAAAATATAATCTGTCAAAGCACATAGGATTATGAAAAATGTCGTAAACGACTGTCGGCAGGACAGTTACCGCAAACCGCTCTTGTACCGTTGAAACTTGTTTTAAATAAATATTTGTTCAGTAATGTTCACAGATGTGATTAAAAATCATTCTCAGCGCAAATACGCATCCTTCAAACCGCTTGCGAGAAAAATAACCGAACATCTCCCGATCTCCGTTTACTCATGGTGAAATCACGAAAAGCGAAGCTGTTTGAAAGCGTCGTGATTTCAGGAGCGACTCCTGAGCGTCGGCGTAGCTCGTCCCCTCCACACGCGTTCACGTTAGAGCGGTGAAGGCGTGGCCTTCGGAACCCGAGTCAGGTGACCTTAGGTAACCTTGAATCTGGGGGAGACGACCTCTGGCTGCCCGGACACCTTCGGAGACAAGCAGGTAAGTCGAGGGCTTTGACTGTTGAAGCACAAGCTATTGTTGAGCTTTGTAAAGGTGCATTTTGAGTTCTTCCTACAGAAGTGTGATCTGCAGTAAGTTCTTTCGTTCGTTGCCTTTTCTCCTAATTTATTTGCCAGGGATTATTTCTGTCTCACCTGTGTAGTTGACAGTCCTTTTCCAGGTATTCCAAGCAGCCGGCTTGAAGACCGTGATTGGCTTCTGGGAAATGGATTTGTTTCAGATGGGACATAGAGGAGCTGAGGACAGCCTGATTAAAGTTACCAGCGTCAGTAAATTCTACATGTTTTATTACATAGTCGAGTAACGAATACGTTTCTATAGTAAGATACTTTACATTATTACCTCGCTTTCTTTGCATTGCCGTTATGTGAATCTGACCTGCGTTAATAAAGTACTGAAACGTTAAACATGGACTCCTGGTAAGTCTTTTGTTTGAGATTTCCTCCTCATGCCTTCATAGACAAAAGCTCTACACCTAATTAGGATCACTGTGTTTGTTGAAGCCCATCTCAGAATTACTTTCATCATGCTGAGAAAAGGTCTGTTATTACTTAAATTCTTAAGTTATGTATATCTATAATTTTTAATACAAACTATCCAGTCACCTGAAATAATAATAGCAGACCTTTCTGAAGTTTGATGAGTCTGACATACAGACTAATGATAATAATAAAGAGGACGATTATCGGGACAGACATCACAGCGGCCACGATTTTTGTTCTGTCAAATGCTTCAGCTGAAGAAACTAAAGACCAAAAAAGAAAGTCAACGGAACCCAAGTCCAGACAGTCAAGTCTTGGAATAAATTTGAATATTTTTCTTTCTGCTCTTTCTTCAGTCCAGTGCTGAAACTGACAAGTAGTAAAACGACAGAAAGACAATCTCACCTTGAATTTTCAAGTACGTTGCGCTGACAACCACTGAGTGGCCTTTTGATTTAATTGTAAACCCACAGAAATACAGTCCAGTGTCTGAAAAATCCACTCCCTTGATCTCAAGAAAAATTGATTTGATGTCGTACATCATATTAAATTTGCCTTTTTGAAATCCTTCACAGAAACTAGCTTTGCCATCGAAGCCCCCCAGCGACCCGATGCAGATGTTGTTGGGGCTGTTGTCTAATTTGAACCGACTTATGTGCGAGGGAAAACTGGAAAAATTTGCACACAACAGCGTGACATTTTCACCAGGACGAACTTCCACGAACTCCAAACACGAGATAGAGATGCAGCCTGAAAAACAGAAAACATATTTACTCCTGCGACGAAAACCAAACTATAGTTATAGAAAATAACATCCCGTGATGCTGTCATTCAAATGCTTACTGAGATGAACGGGACCCAAACTGTGTGTGCGTGTCAGTGTAGTCTAAGTCAGCTGTTCATCTACACATGCTGTGTGTTGCTCCTCTGGGGGGCAGAGGGATTATGTACAACTGCAAAGAGCTTGTGTTGGAACCAAATGAATTAATACCTGAAAATAACGCTATTCAAGAAAAATACAATTGTAGGGTTGTCTGTTTTTAATCTTATAAAATAATATTTGAACACATGCCTTGCCATTTCCAAGGAAGAAACATTGGACCAGTGTTTGAAAGATATGTCCATGGAGATATAAATCTACTGTCCCCTTCATAATGACACTTGGATAAGGAAGTGGGTGTCAGGGAAACTACTCTGTCAAGGGTGCAACATGAAACATGGTCTGGTGTTATCGCCTCAGCCCTTTGTGGATGGACAGTGCAGTCTCTTAATTCCTGAAGTGTTTCTGCACATTTCTGCAAAATTATAATTTCTCTGAAAACAGAAAAACAAGCCTGCATCTTCTTCACGTGTTAGCCGCAATGCCTTTGATGTGAAAAGTCCGGACACGGTTGGCGAACTGAGAATCTTTCCATTGAGGCAGGTTGCGGGTGTCTCGTCATGCAAGATGCGTTTTTAAAGCACATTTCAACTCGTGGTTTGTGGTTAGTTTCACTATGCAAAGTGTAATCTTGGTCAGTGTTCAACAGCAAACGTTTCTCATGCTGGTTTGTCATGCAAATAATTATTTGCTATTCCTTGTCAAATCAAATATCCCTTGTCAATTCAAATTGATTTTGTACACAATGAATAATATTGAAATAATAATATGAAAAGAAAGAGATTAATTCAGAACAGCAGCATATCTAGACATGATCATAATGGCCCTGTTATTAGATTAAAAAACGTTACTAATGTAACGAGGGGGCTTTGCCCCTTTGGAAGATTCCCTTTACTGCCTTGTATAGATGCAACGTCGCCAATGATTCACTAATCAATAAAAAAAAAATCACTAGTAAGAGTCACAAGATGAAGAACTCAGATAAAGTATACTCACATTTATTGATTTAGAATTGTACCTTCTGTATTTAGTTAAAAAGGCAATAGGTAATAAATAAATAGGCGGGTAAGGTAAATGGAAAATGTTGTTTTATGCAGCTCAAAGTATGCAGGAGACTGAAAAATAGTTTGAATAAACGTTAAGACAAATGCGAGCATTGATTGGTTTCCAGATCTGCGTTGGCGGACAGGCTGTCCTTGTTATGACCTCTAGGGGGCAGTATGTGATCACATCGCATTTTTGGGAATGAACGACCCTTTGTCTCATTCATATGGGCATGTTCTGATTTTTATTTGCCGAGACGTGCTTGCTGCGACCCGCTGCTATGGCAATAAACAAAACCAGTCCCGATTGACTGGTAAATATTTAAAGATCCAGCTCCACATCGGAAGGTTCTGGTCCAAACTGCTGCTCTCAAAGCCTTGAAGCCGACCTCAATCACCTCGTCGACAGCCGCTTCATCCTCCTCTCCGGTCACGGGTGTTATTATTATTATTATTATTATTATTATTATACTACCTATATAAGAAGCCTCACACACAGCAGATAGAGTTGGACTGTGGACAGTTCATCAGGGACATTTGCTGCTATACCGGGACCCTGACATCACAGCCAGCCTCCGTCACCAATACGTCAGCGCTGATGAGCTCAGCGTTCCAGTCAGGGAGGAGGCAGAGAGAGAGAGAGAGAGAGAGAGAGAGAGAGCGGAAGCGGGGTGTTGTCCATTCTGAAACGCGCACGCATCACAGAGCAACAGCGACAGGGCGAGGACAACAGAGCATCCCTTCATCATTCCATCGCTCCTCTGTGGGAAAACAATAACTGTGAAGCTCCCGTATCCTTAAACTCCATCGCAGCGGCGGACATCAGGAGGGAGTCAGAAAGGAAAGCAGACGCAGCGTTTCAGCACCTCGGAGAGCAACCATGGCTCCAATGGTGGAGGAAGGAGCTCAGCTCGGTGAGTCCTGCTCAATTCATCGACAGCGGAACGGACGGAGTTTAAGTCTGTTGGGGGAATTAGGTGACGTCACATTCGGGTGAAAAGAGGAATTATTTTTCCAACATGTAAACCGAAGCGTCGGGGAGATTTCCAGCCTCCATTTTGCTGCTACAATTAAATATCCTAACATCCTAACAACATCTCAGCAGTCGCCGCCTCGCCCTCCCGTTGTCGCTGCCTTGAAAACCAGTCCACCCAGTGTGTGAGGCTGAGAAATTCACCAGAAGATAAACTGGAAAATGCGTTACCGCCTCTTTGCTGGAGAAGTCCGAAAGGGAAAAAGAGCTTAAAACAGAAAGTTTATCTTTGTGTGGCTACGTTTGGATGTGGAATGGAACAGAGCTCTGCCGAGGCCCGTCTGTCCCTTCTAATTCAAACCTATTACAAATAGAACCCTCTCACCGTCACTTAAAGCCCACTCCTTATGAAACTACGTTTAAAACACGGTGAAGGCAGACTCTTAAATAAATACTTAATGAATATCTAACTATGTCAAACCCCCCCCCCCCAAAGATTCATGCTTTAGTCCTTAGAATTTAAAGTAATAGTCTTGCATTGGAGGAGAAAATAAAAAGATGCATACGACGATGTAGCGCAGTAGATCTGACGCGCCACCTGCCTCCTCCGCCTCTCTCTCTCTCTCTCTCTCTCTCTTTCTGTGTGTGTGTGTGTGAGTGAGTGCTTTTCCACTTGGCCACCTCCTTAACTGCAGGAAACGCTTTGTGTCTCTCCTGCTGAAATGAACCTATTAACTCTTTTCTGATGGTGTGTTGAGTCATCGTCACAAAACAAAGAGCCGAGGCCCTCGCTGGGAGGAGTCCCTGTAATACGTCTGCATCGTGCGGTTTCAGTGCTGCCGATCACAAAGCACCACTGTCAATTTTATTAGGAATATAAATTAGTTTCATTCAAAACTGCTCATATTACAAATGCAACACTAGAAAAGCACTGAGAGAGCTCAGACCTCCACCAAGCAGCTCATTCCCCTCCTATCTGGATTTACACCGTCCACATGGTGATCTGGATCATCACCAAAAGATTGTTCTTGGTATCTTTAAACACCAACCATGAAAAGTGAAAGTGAATCGGAGTTGATGTGCATTTTCTTTTTACTGATTGTTGATAAACAGCGTTTTCAAATGTTAAAACGTAATATTTTTTCCTGACCTCATTCTGGATCCGATCCAGATGACATCCGGTGGTGAGATAGACCCCCCCCCCCCCCCCCCCACCCTACATGACTCTTTCATAAACATTGGTCAATAATCAACCCAGATATTGAGGAGCAAATTCTGAAGCATGATTGACTGCAATGTTACCAAACATTTCAAAGTGATCCAGAATCCAGGATCTCTCCTGGATCATCACCAAAATGCAATCATCTGTTTCCGGTAACATTCTCAACCCCCATAGATGAACCGTCGCTGGAACATTACGTCATTCCTCCAGAGTTGTTTCCAGAATTCACGATTCAGACTTGCAGTTTGTTTGGATGCAGCTTCATCAGGACGCAACAGACTGGCTTGTTTTTCCTCCCCTCTGAGTCAAGCCTGCGTCAGTCAGACCCACAAAATGGATTCAAACTCAACAGCTAATTCATTCTACTCCTCCTCCACAGTGGCCGTGCCCGTGGGCGTTGCCGTGGTGAGCGTCTTCGGCCTCGTCTTCACTGCGTCGGCCTTCGCGTGGATTTGCTGCCAGCGTAAAAACACCAAAACCCAGAAGACGCCTCCCTACAAGTTTGTGCACATGCTCAAAGGGGTCGACATCTACCCAGAGAGCCTCAGTGGTAAGAAGAAGTTTGCCGCGTCCGCCACCGCCACAACCAACGAAACCAGTAAAACGGATGTCAATGGGAACTGCCGCGCCACGTCGCTGATGAGTCCCGCCGACAAGCCGTCAAGTCCGAGCGAGCCCAGACCGGCCCTGCATCTGGAACTGGAAAAGCGGGATCTGAACGGCAACTTCACCACCAAACCATTTCATCACCACCACCAGAAGGTGCGGAGCTCCCCGGATCTGGAGCTGCCCTCTCCCCAAGCCGGGTTCACCCAACCTGGGGCGATGGATCGCTGTGACCTGCCCTCACCGTCCAGCACCCTCTCCAGCCAGGCACCCACCCCAGCTGTGGAGAAGACCCAGGTGGAGGAGAGGGATAGTGGGCTCGGGACCCTCCACTTCTCCCTGGAGTACCAGTCAGAGAGGAAGGCTTTCATCGTGCACATCAAGGTACAAGATTTTGTCTTGTTTAAATCACAGTCTTCTGATTAATGCAAATCTGAATAAAACGCGTTCACACAGTCCAAACTAATGAAAATAAACCTTTTGTTCCAGGAAGCCCATGGCCTGACCCCGATGGACGAGCAATCGCTGACCTCCGACCCTTACATCAAGCTGACCCTGCTGCCGGAGAAAAAGCACCGAGTGAAGACCAGGGTCCTGAGGAAGACGCTGGACCCCGCCTTCGATGAAACCTTCAGCTTCTACGGGATCCCACTGGCCCGAGTGTCAGAGTTGGCCCTTCACTTCATGGTGCTCAGCTTTGATAGGTTCTCCCGCGATGAGGTCATCGGAGAGACCCACGTACCCTTGTCCGGGATTGACTTATCCGAGGGGCGTGTCCTCATGAGTCGAGAGATCATCAAGAAGAATGTCAAGGTAAGATCTGGAACAATGTGGATGTTTGAAACCTTTATTTTATTTGTGTTCTTTTTAAATCCACTGGGATTAAATTTAAAGTCCTGAACTGTTTCAGTCGTGATGGGAGCATCAACATTTCAACATTTCCCGGATTACGACGTCTGTGTTTGCATCATCCCTAAAAGCACCACAACTCTGGTCTCCCAATGTTCCTGAATCAGTCAGGACAGAATACACAATCATCCATTCATTCATCACGACAAGTTCTCTAACACACCTAAATAGGAATACAGTATATCCAATTAAAAAAAATAATAATTTTGCTTTCACGTGATGTTTCAATTCGCTGATCTGCACCTTGAACAAGAGATTTAAATTTGAATGTAAATAATGCATCAAATGTTTTGAAGATCGCCGGATCGATCCCTGCCGGGAGAAAACTGTTCTTGTTAACTGAAGAGCAGATGGGAGGTTCATCCTCTCTGTGGAGGCGCAGTGATCCGATCTGCTGCCCATATAATGGATCCGGAAGCTGATACCGATGCCTGGAGTTCTTAAATGGACTGATGGATCTCCCTTTTATCATTTTTCTAATAGATTTTTGTGAAAAAATAATTATTCTGAAATACTAAACACACATTTATGTTATCAAGTATTCATCTGGATAATCTGGAGTGTGTTTCCACTCATAAGGGGACGTTTTCTTTTTCTTTTGACGAAGATCTTAAGATCCAAAAGGGATCCGAGAAGGTCAGGCACGGCTTGAAAGTTGACACCACATGCTTTTACATTCCCAGTTGTGGATTGAGTGGAGTGATATCTGCACCATGCCTTTATGGATCCATGGACTGGTGGTCAATACACTTCTGTCATCCCTATTCCTAGCATTAGCGAGGACAATAATGGTGATGGATCACAATGCAGTGGTTTTTTTTATGGGATGTCCTGTGCTCCAGTATCAGCAGCACTATTTAGGCCTTGGAAGTCAGGCAGAATGTATTTCTCAACAGGGTTTAGTAAACAGACAAATTTCATAAAACTCTTCAGCAGAGAGGATTTTTCATGTCTGAATGCTTTTGTTGGGGGGGGGGGGGGGGGGGTGTAGTCTGAGAATATGCAACATTTCTTTAGGGATTTTTCTGCTGAACTGTTTGTTTAAATGGAGAGACAGAGGGAAAAAACATTTTTGGATGCATTTAACTCATTCAATGCCAATAACGTCTAAAGACGTTTTTTAATAACCTAAACATTCACTGCCAAACCTGGCATTGAAATATGCCTCTCTTCAACGGGAAATAACTCTGGAAGGGAAAATGGTAGGAACACACTTTTTTTCCTGATGAAAGATGAGACTTTGATATATAGTCATAGTAAATAATATTCTGCGGGGCTTGGAAAATCGGGCAAAACGAGCGAAAACTGGGACACATAGAGCTGAGCTGAAAATGGCTGGCACTCAATGAGTTAATGAGATTATATGTAAATAGCAGCATAGCGCAGGGTCCTTCCCTTCCTCCATTGTTCCCCGGCAGGGCGGTGTCCGTCTTTGTCTGCATGGCATAGACTTTTCCTCACTGCTTTGATTGCCAGACGCTGTTCATGCACGAGCACACGGCAGGTCATGGATACATACATGAATATTCAAATGCACAACCATCAGGTTACGGGTAGAGATTGTCTGCATGCTATTTTGTAATTGCCATGGCAACCATGCGCTTGTTATCCAAAGGCGTCAGCTCTCCTGGGTATGGGAGTTGTGACACAGTGAAAGCACCGACGCTTCTCATGCATGGCAAATGTTTCTATAGTGAAGCATGATGTACAAACAGCAGCAGGCAACAACTTCATTCTTAGTCATCAACATACTAACAACAGTCCTATTAGCAGAGGATGGTTTTCCTTAAAATGATGCGTAAAATATAAAAACTTGTTTGATCGGATGCTTAAAATGTTAGTTGCTACTCCAAACATCTCGAAAAGTATCTTCTTCTCTGCTTCCTTTCACACCTGTCATCTCTTTATTGCTTTTTTTCCCTGCCCTCCCTGGCCTTTCAGCAGAAGTCATCCGGTCGAGGAGAGTTACTGCTGTCCCTGTGTTACCAGTCGACCACCAACACTCTGACTGTGGTCGTCCTTAAAGCTCGCAACTTGCCCAAGACCGAAAACAATGGACCTTCAGGTAAGTACATTTAAAAGGGAGACGCAATTCAACCAAATGCGTCTGTGCACGTTTCCTGTTTCTGCAGCTCCTGCCCTCCTGGCTGCGTAGAGTAGCCCCGACTATTCTAGATTCTGTGATAGCCGCCGCTCTGAAGCAAACTGATCAAGATCTGATAGACACACACACAAAGCCTCTTTTGCCCCGTTAACCGCCATCCATCATTTCTGCTCTAATCGATCGCTGCATTGATCCGGTTTGGAATGATGTGCCGCTCTGCAACCCTTTCACGCAGTTTTCCCTCCTGTCCTTACTGTGTTCCTCCACTCTTGCCGCTCTGCATTTGTTTCCAGATCCATATGTCAAGGTGAACATGTACCACGGGAAGAAGCGGGTGTCCAAGAAAAAGACCCACGTGAAGAAGTGCTCCCCCAACCCGGTCTTCAACGAGCTCTTCGTCTTTGACCTGTCCTCCAACGAGGGCCTGAGGGACACCAGCGTGGAGCTGCTGCTGATGGACTCAGACACAGGCAACACACGCAGCAGCAACACCGTCATCGGGCGCCTGGTGCTGGGCACGTCAGCGGCAGGCACCCCCGGTGAGCACTGGAGGGAGATCTGCGACCACCCACGCCGCCAGATTGCCAAGTGGCACGGTCTGTCGGAGGCGTAGAGGGCGCCAGGTTTATCGGTGGATTCCGTCACGTGTAGCTTTTTCTGGTCAGGAGACAGATGGATTGTGGTTGGAAGGGGTATCCATTGGACTTTTCAGTGAGGGTGGGTGGGGAAACAAAGGGGAGGGGACTATGACATTGTGGGGATGGCCGTTTGAAGTGAAATCATATTTTAATCAATCATTCAATCGCATATCTTTGAAGTTATCGGGTTCAGCGGGGAAGGTGGGGCACCACGGAGGGAACCCTGTAGCTTTAAACGCTCCAAAGACTGACACCGGAAATCACCTGGCACCATGAGATGTCATCTCCATGGCAACAACCATTTAGCACTGTAACTGTGTGCAGCACAGAATGTCTTAAATGTCGCTACTGCTCTCGTTCTCATCTTTCTCTCCTCCATCCTTCACCTCCTCCTGTGAATAAACCTCGTGTGAGAAACGGAAAGAAACATAATGCTGTAAAAAAAAAAGGGGATTATCGACGTTTATTTTATATTGACATTTACTTCCTACAGATGTAGATTGCTTTTATTTACATTTTTGTTTTGTACTCTTATAGTTGATTTGTTGAACATGTTTTGTAGGTATAAGTGGTATTTCGTATATCATTATTTAAGTGCAAGAAAGCCTAAATTAGGTGGTTTGAGAAAAGACTGGGAATAGAGTGCGTGCATTGGGGACAGTTAGCTGTGTGTGTGTGTGTTTGTGTGTGGGTGGGTGGGTGCTGGCATGTGTGTTAGCTCTGAAGAGATGTGAGCCACATACTGTTTACTTGTCAGTGTTTTGTCCCCCTTACTGTGAGCACAAAGACAGCTGAAGTGTAAAATGTGTGTACCTGACTATAAAACACGGCAAGTTCTGACAAAAGACTTGTTTTTTGCAGCCTTTATTTCTAACCGTGTCCGACGTTTTGTTTGTGCTGTCATATTTCCAAAAAAAATATTATTATTTAGCTATTTTAATGCTAGTGGAATTTGGATTTTTTTAAATTTACGCCTAAGGGTTTCTTTCCATTTTGTTCTGTACAAAATGGAAGCCTCCATATTTTTCATGACCCTTGTGTCGCTGAAGTATGTCCTCAATTCCAACACCCCAGGGATGACATCATCAAACCCAGTGCAAGTCTGCTGATGTAATACGTGCAGAGTGGCTAAGTGCTGCAGGCTGAGGTCATTGTGTGTGAATTTAATATTAGTGAAGTGGTTTTTTGGTTGGTGGTGGGGGTGCTGGCTCAGGTTATCCCCTTAAAAACACAGATTAACCCAAGCAATATATTTTTAGATCGTCTGCCTGCTATCAGCTCCTGCTTTCCTCTTTCATCCCGAGTCTAATCAGACGTTTGCTGATGAGGTCTCCGGGGAAGCAGGATGTTCTGTCACTCTGTTCTTGTGGTTCTAATTAAACTCTGAGGCTGCCTTATGGTTTCCAATTTAAACCTTAGCCCTCACCTCATCTGGCTCAAGGAGATTCAAATGATCACAGTCATAACGTTCAGTTTAATTAAAATCAGGGTCACAAATGAATAAAAAACAAACCTCTACGTTTACCCTTACACTGTTGGGGAAAAAAAAGTCCACTCGCATTATACGTTAGGTTTACTGGCAAATTTATATGCATTGATTTATTGATAAAGGTTTGCATTGATTTATCGATAAACATTGCAAGTAAATTGCTAAATAGTTTAATCTCCCTATCAGCCGTCATAGAATTTAGCAGTAGAGTCCCATTTTTTCTTCTTTTCGTTATGGCCTAAATCTTTATTCATGTTACAAGAGAGGATATAAAAACATTTTCATGGCTGGAAAGATGGTTTGCAAGTCCAAAGCTTTAAGGTGCAGTGGTTGCATCACTCGGGCGTGGCAGGAAGAGGAAGTTGTCGTAGGCTGCAGCTGGATCCACGAGGACAGCGGTGGAAATCAACAAACCTCATGCGGCTGCAAGAAACCTGTAAGAGAATTGATTGTCTGTTAACAACAAATTATTTTCTGGTAAAGACTTGCCTCCATATTCCATTTGCATTTAAAACAATGAGCATATGATATTTAAATTGGATCATTCATCACATTCGTGTGGCTTTTACGTAAACTGAACTACAGCTGTATTATTTTTAAGATCCAGACTATTGTTTTTTTTTAAAGCTAAGCCATAATTTGAAGTTCGCTCTTGCAGAAAAAGAAAGTATTATTCATTAGACATTTAGTTTCATGATGATTAAATATTAATATTCACAACACTCAGGAAGCCAACAGCTTTTAGCTACTCTAGTATACATCCAGTTTGTTCTTTCATTCTCTCTCTCTCTTTCTTCCTGTCTATCTGTGCATCTTTTTCTGTGCTTCTTCATCGCTTTCCCTCTCCCTCTCTCCCTCCCTCTCTATCACCCTCATACATGTATACAAACAGATCAATGCCATTTTAGGAAGTGATTGTTTCTTCATTTGGGCACATTTCATTGTACGTGTGTTGTACCCGATTGCAGGGAATACGGTTTCCGATTTGGACAATTATAAAGGCATCTTGGCATCTTTATTTGTCTGTGCAGAAATGATGGCATAACAAGCCCGAGCAAATCAAATTAGCATGCAGCGTGCTAACAAGCAGACAGCACGGCGGCACCGAGGGACTGTTGTGTGTGTTGGTGACTCACAATCTGAGTAAGCTCCTCATCAGAATCTGATGAAGCTTTGTGTTGTACATGTGGCTGCATGAACCTTGGGGGGGGGGCATGACTGCTGAGGGGTCAATATTAACCCCCCCGTTACTGTTGGGGTCAATGTTTATCATTCAAGAAAATAAGAGTACCCTTTTTTTAACTTCATATTTCATGACTTTTACTAATTTGATGGGTCCAATTGATTTAGCATAAACTTATCATGATATATTTTCAACCCGCTGAACACATATTGCATAAATGTGTGTCCCTTTGGGGTTTTAACTGTGTAAAACGTGTTGGTTCATGTAAAATCACATACAAAGCGCTTGTAAATGGGCCAGTGGCGCAATGGATAACGCGTCTGACTACGGATCAGAAGATTCCAGGTTCGACTCCTGGCTGGCTCGTGAGCTTTTGTTGCTTCCCTGCAACCGGGTTCGTATCCTATCAGTGCGGAGATTATTGTTCTCCTTGTGTGTGTCCGCATCTGAGGCGTACCGGTCGTCCATGCAGAGCGAGCTGGGAAAGGCTCCAGCAGAGTGGAAAATGGACGGAAATAAAAGCTTGCGTGGCAGCCCTCTATCCACATCATTGTTCTATTGCAATCTGCACGGTCTCCCTTTTCTGCACTACCACAGCTCCTTTAGTTACTTTGTTTCCACTGTAGTGAAGCTCAAACGGTTCAAAGGGCTCCAGGATTCTCCTGCAACATTGTTTCCCCTCATTGTTCCTTTACTTCCTGCAGCAATTAGCAACATTTTTTAAAATATTCCATCATGTGGTTGTTATAAAGGTGAGAATATGTTCAGCATGTCTTGTTGTCCTCTTCTCAAATGGTAAAAAATAAAATAAAAATGAAAGTCTGGTTTAATTATGCAGTTTTATTATGAAACCTCCACAAAAACCTTTCATCAAATCTCCAACACACATTTTATCCATCCTCTTTCTATTCAACTTGCACAAACATGCTGTTTGGCAATCAATTTCCTTTGTGTGGACAGACGCTAAATTATAGACTAAAGCCTGTCTCTTTCTGTCCACCTCTGCTTTCACTATGCCTGTTGGTATTGAGGTGCGCACATTTCATATTGTGAGGCAAATATACCGGTAAGTGAGGAAATAAACTTTATTCTTAAAAGTAGTAAATTACATCTGAAACAACAAAGATGAAACACCATAGCTGGTTTTAGGTCTGTCAGTAAAGGAGGATATTTATTCTTCTATGTGATGCAGCATGTTTGCATTAACAGCATTTTTTGTCCTCATTATGAAATGTCTGGTTTGCTATAGATGAGGGTTTAGGAGTTACCATAGCGATGGATTATTCCCCAGCATCCAGCACTGCAGATCAATGTCATACGAAAAAGTCACGTTGTTTAATTTGTAAAGCAATGCACAACAGCTGATGCAAAGTGCTTTACATGCATCAGGGAAGACACAACAGTATACATGCCTTGACTATACGAAGTCAAGAATACAAAACTCCATATGGAACTAACAAAGTGTAAACGCTTTGCATGGGTAAGACAAGGCTTTGAAAGAAATGAAGTTAACAGACTGAAGATGATAAAATTAAATGATAAAAGGATACAAATTTAGCTACAACATGAACGTTACAATAAAAGAATGTATAAGAGAATGTGTAAAAAAAGAAAGGAAGTAAAAATAATTAAAAGAATGAGAGTAAAAGTATGTCTTCAGGTTGGACTTAAAACTGACAATACTTTTACATGATTTGTTATGGGGTGGGAGAGAGGACCAAAGTTTGGGGGCTACTACAGAAAAGGCTTTGTCCCCCACTGGTTTTTAGGCATGTCTGGGGCGCTCTTTTGTTTTGGACCTCAGTAACCTGGAAGCAGAGTAATATTTAAAACAACAAAACATGCTATTTAGCAGGCTCAAATAGTATAGAGCTTTAGCATGTCCAAAACCTCACTATGAAACCAAGAGAATATGAGTGCATGTAATTTTTAGGGGAAAACAAAACAAAAACAACATAATCAATATAACCATGGCAACCAGTGAGTGAGATTTTGAGCCAGTCCTGACGATACAAGTAAAAAGAGTGCACATCACTCCTCTGAAGTACACCTCTTAAAATTCAGTCTGCAGGGTGGGGTGAAGGATTGAAGAGAGGAGGGAGGCTGACGCAGCAGAAGTGGAGGCGGACGTAAATAGGTGGGCAGTCGGGATTAGAGTTAAGGCAAGATTTACACCGCCTGACACGGAGGAGGGGCAGAGACGGGTGGCAGAATGATATGCTGTGATCTGAGACACAAGCAGGTGAGACGTTAGCCTTGGATACAGCTGATACGTGTGGGTTTGCAGACAGTCGAGGTGGATGTCTGAGGGCCGTTTGTGTTGAATGACAAGAGGCATTAAAAAAATACCCAACAACTTCAAAGTGGATGCTGCAAAATTTAAGGCAGAAAGAAAGCTGTCTGTGCAATGTTCGATTGGAAGAAGAACCTTGAAATATAAAGTCAAGCTGCTGAGAATAAAGCAACAAATCCTACAATAATTACTAATCAGTGTAAATGTATGCATGGAACATGGCGTGATGAATTTATGTCTAGGCTACAATAGAGAACTGAGTGCAATGAGAATGAGGAAGTCTTCTCATTATGAAAATCATGGTACAGAGAGTGCAGTATATAGTTATCCTATATATAATATATATATATATATACCTGCTGACAACAAATGCAAAGGGACAAAGTGGTGGGATGTTTTTATATCTATGGTGGCAATTCATGACAAAGCCTTTTCCAAGAAAAGCAGGTCCAGACTCGACTCTTTTTACCACAGAGGTTCAACGATCTCCCTTGCGCTAACAATTGGTGTCTGCAATTTAACAGGCAGAAACCTCAACGAGATCCAAGACCCTCTGATGGGGAGAGATAGAGACACCGAGATTGAGAGACACCGAGATTGCGGAAGAGAGAGAGATAGAAAGGTTTTGACTAAGAATTGTGGTAATAATTGTGATAAGGCTGATACATAGACATTTTTGTTCCTTCTAGATTCTGAGTAGATGCCATCATTTCCATATTTTCAAGTAAGATGGGGTTTAACTATGACATTCCTCTGTTGCTAAACTGAATAACTCAGCCATCCTCATTTAAATTCTAAAACACACGAAGCAGACACAAGAGATATTGTAGAAACGTCAATTTTGGAATCATTTTGGTAAAAGACGGGTGTGTTTTTTCCTTCAGCTTGGCTTCCTCCACAACAATATTCATTCCATTCTGACTCACAGTAATTGTGTTTTCCTGCAGAGTTGTTGTGACCCTGCTCTTCTATGAAACCATCTGTCTCTCTGTCTGTCTGGGTGATGAAGACCCCGTCCCTTATGTATCGTAGGATGGAGAGGATGAGTCACTGTGAAAAAGACCTTCACGAATGATAATTAGAGAAGTGTTACTGAGACCTTTAAATTTGGGCACACACACACACTTGCACATAGGAAAGGTCTCAGCATGTACTGCATGCATACTAAACATGATGAATGAAATACACACTTTATAACGATTAATGTTGGACCGCGGCACGTGAGCGCCTAATTACCTAATTTTCCAGGGGACTGAATGCGGGCTTTGAGTCACGTTCCTTTTTTCTAATTCAAACCGGTTAATTCATGTAAAAACGCTTGTGATTGCTACAAACTGACATATTTTATCATGGCATCAGGTCTTTATAGTAGTTGTACTGATCTGTTTTTAGTTACAGTACATTTTAAAAGACCCAATTCAATATTACATTAAGAAGGAATGCTAGCAAATTGCAGTCCACTTCCATCAAAACCAATGTACCTAGGGCTGAGGATAGGAGCCATATGGGTTGCCATGGAAACGACATTGAAGCACGCAGATGTCTAGCTATATGAAAAAGGTGGCAAATAAGATAGACAAGAAGATATTGTTGTGTTAAAGAGACTACAAAGCTAC
Organism: Brachionichthys hirsutus; assembly: GCF_040956055.1. NCBI lineage: Eukaryota > Metazoa > Chordata > Actinopteri > Lophiiformes > Brachionichthyidae > Brachionichthys > Brachionichthys hirsutus. The sequence continues at coordinate 5,211,680 of NC_090919.1, forward strand.
AACCACCTGGGGCGACAATGTGTGTGTGTGTGTGTGTGCTTAGACACAAAAACAAGCCAAAGTTGAAACATGGGTTCATGAATCTTTTGCCTTTACATCACCTTTGTTGTCATGGCAACATAGTTCCCCAGTGTTTTCAAGGTAGGATGGTGCTGAAAGAAAGACAGAGTGGATGACAAATAGAGGAAGACAAGTTGGAAGAGAAGGAGGAGGAGGACTGTCTGGTTGGAGGCAGAAGATCGATGGAGCAAGGAGCGAGACACTGAGGCGTATAGCCGTTTCCAAATATCAGTCTGGCGAGGAGGGAGTAGGAAGAGGATGGCCGTCCGCCATGAGTCTTAGCTTCTGTCCAAGGTTTCTGGGAAGGGAAGTTGTTCCTTGCCTCCTTCGCCAAAGTGCTTGCTCTTGTGGGTCAAGTTGGGTTCTGTCTTTCCCTGCAGGTCTTTCCCTGCTATGGCTTATAGCTGCCACCTTAATAAAAGGTGTGATGAGGAATGGCAGTGTCATGATCGGTGCCCCTGAATCTTACAGAAATAATCTTTAAATGAAAAGACAGTGAGAAGCGAAGAATGGTGCAGGTCAATTGAAACAAAAATATATGTGAGATAGACCAAATAAAGTGAATAAATAATAAAAGCAATGGTAAAAGCAATAATTATTATAAGACTAGTATGATCAGCTATCAAAATAATAGCGCTGTGCCAGAAAGGAAATGGAAATGTCCGACCATCACCGTGCATCTAAATGTATTTTTCACGTTTGTAAAAATATCACCTTCCACAGAATGTCTTCGTGATTGAATTTCCTGTTTTGACAGATCCTCATCATCTCTTTAGCACCTTGTACGTAAGGTACTTCCCCGTGTTGCAGAGAGACAGAAAATGTGACTCAGAAAGGCAGAGGAAGATCAAAGGAGCAGCCACATGCGAGCGTGAAGGATTCTGAGTGTGAGGCTAATGTTTGATGTGCTGTTAACAGATGATTTACAGATAAAGCCGTTTTCATGCAAAAACGGAGGAAAAAAACCAAATGCAAAAGGCATATGTTTCTATTATGCTCCTAAGTTTATTTATGCACTTCTGTGGATTTCTGTTTGTTTATTTTGTTTGTTGTTTTTTCCTTTTGATTACAACCACCCTTGAGACAAAAAGTTTATTGAAGCCTGCAATCTAATTTTTATTCTTGACTTTCTGCAAAAACTAAGCTCAACAACAACAACAACAACAACAAAACACTGTTTGGTCTGAACAGACTTAAATTGAGGCTATTCTGGATACTCCTTTTGAAGTCCTAGCATCTCTCTCAATCTCTGACTCCTCTAATCCATCCTTCTGCAGTCTTTGTTCCACAGATTTCCCAGCGGCGACCTGGATTTGAGGGGTTAAGCCTGAGCCCCAGAAGCAAGTCGCCATTGTGGTCTTAGGAGTGGCTAATCACAAATGACCCTGATGGCATGGTTGGCAACAGAAATGAAGAGCCTACTGATGTCTTCGTCTTCATCTTCATCTGCTGCTGCTGCTGGTTAATTGCCGGAGCCACCCGATGGAAGACGGCAGGTTATCGACGAGCTTTGACACAACGCTGTCACTCAATCCATCATCTGCTTCTCTAAGGTACACTGAGATGGGGCCCATAAGAAATAAAAGCGTTGCTTCTGCAGATGTTCTCATACATTTAAACGTTGTGTTTTATGCCGTTCAACATTTAGATGAGTATGAATTCTTCTCAAGGAAAATTCAAAAAGAGTTTTCAGCAGTGCCTCTGAGGCAGGAAGATAAAATGCTGATCTGACCCGCAGCCTCCGCAAACACCCTGTCGAGCTTTCGCATCTGCCATGTTCTCAGCCGGAGATCAAACAGCTGTCATAAATTCCAGTAACAGCTATTTTAAAATCAAGGAATTCATATCAAGGCTTTGAGCTGCAAGACACAGCAGAAAATAGATGGATATTTTTAATAATCTTAAAACAGTTTTAACTGAAAAGTCTGCTTTCCTCATTTATCTCGATACTATTATTTGAAAGATAGCCCCTCGAATACTATATCAGCCTGTACTGTAGTATCTAACAGGAATTACCTGCAGGACAAAGATGAATTATCATCCTTCAATTGTAGCAACAATGCAGGATGATATGACATCAAGTTTAACATCATGCAGTCAGGGACAGGAAATAACAAATAGCCTAATTTGGAAGAACTTCCAGGAGTCTCTTACATTAAACATTAAAATTCATCAGGCCATTAAATTAAATTAAATTAAATTTTATTTCTGTATAATGTAACATATAGGCTATATAGCGATATCGACATCAATGTTAACAGCCACAGGTCCAGGTTTGCAGCACCATGGACAGAGGGACAAACAGAGGGCGAGAGAGCACAAGACTACAGGGAAGAGAGAGAGATTACTGACATATATTTATAGCATGAATAATCAGATAGAGAGGGAGGAGCTCAGTGTGTCATAGGAGGTTAAGCCACCAGCGCTGGCCTATGGCAGCATATTGATTATTGTATTGATTAACTATAAGCATTGTTAAAAAGGAAAGTCTTTAGTCTACTCTTGAACTTAGAACGGGGAACAAAACGGGGAGCTGATTCCACAATAAGTTTGCGATGTTAAACTGCTTTAAGAGTTTGTTAGACAGGATAACACGATGAGATGACTAATGTACGTAAGTATTATTATATAGATACATTTAGATCTGTTGGGATGAGATGATTTGATACAACGGATAAGCTCTATCTTAACTGTTTCATATGTCCTTAAATTATTTGGTGTATGTCCATTGTTGCTTTAAATAATGTTTACATTTTATTTATTAATAAAACATCAATATTGTACTTTTGTTTTCTCAGTGTATGTGAACAATGTTGTTATTCCTTTATATTTTTTGTACGTTTTCCACAGACTAATCCATGAACTATTAAGAACTCGGTATCTGAGCCACGTCTCAGACATATTAGACATTTTGACATAGCCAACGATCTCTTCCAGCTTCATCAACATAATGCATTGTGCTGTTATTTCCACAGAGTATCAAATATTTATGAGTACATTTGATTAGTATCAGGTTCAAGGACAAATAGGAAGCGATTGAAACTGAATCCACTTTGTGATTCCCAGATGACAGAATGAAGCCGGAATCATTGGGATACTTGATATCTTCCTGACTCTTGCATGAGGTCAAAGCATCCATATAATATAACAATTCCTTTTTTTGCCGATCAAAAGCCAGAAAAGTCACACAGACACAAGGAGAACAATAATCTCTGCCCTGATAGGATATGAACCCGGTTGCAGGGAAGCAACAAAAGCTCACGAGCCAGCCAGGAGTCAAACCTGGAATCTTCTGATCCGTAGTCAGACGCGTTATCCATTGCGCCACTGGCCCAGTCACGAGCGCTCTGTATGTGATTTTACATGAACCAACACGTTTTACACAGTTAAAACCCCAAAGGGACACACATTTATGCAATATGTGTTCAGCGGGTTGAAAATATATCATGATAAGTTTATGCTAAATCAATTGGACCCATCAAATTACTAAAAGTCATGAAATAAGAAGTTAAAAAATGGTACTCTTATTTTCTTGAATGATAAACATTCACCCCAACAGTAACAGGGGGGTTAATATTGACCCCTTAGCAGTCATCTTCCAATGCATCGCTACCTCATATTAAACTCCTCTCTGTCCATCTGATAGATTGAATGAGCCAAGGATACCATCAAAGGGGGGCTTATGAATTTATTGAAGTAAATAAAAAATGACGAGAGAGAGCGAGAGAGATATGAGCTGTCGGGGTTCTGGAATTGCGCAGCCATTTCCACCTGTAACAACAAGGCCATTGAACTGATGCTGCAGCGACTTAGACAGTAAAAACATTGTGTGCGTGACGGTGTCTGACAAACTTTTTTTCCCTTCACCTCCTGCTCTTGCAGCCCAAACACTATGCACACATGCTCATGGCGACCCTTTTGTTTTCGCGAATGGTGGACTATGCAAACCGTTTTCATGCTTGCTCATGTCTTTCAGTGATGTTTTGTCACTCCAAAGGTATGCAAAGGAGCAACAAGAGGTCTCTGCTGTTCTGCAAGTATAAGGACACCTTATAAAACACATGCCATTTTTACTTTTGTATTAATTAGTTCATCGAAATAATTTGTGCAATTAAAATGAGTTATTCTTTTGCAAATGGTTCATGAATGCCTGACACGCTGCTGATGTCGTTGCCTGTGTTATGTGACCTTATTTGTGTAGGGCATGAATTGCAACTGTGTGGCGTCGTATCAAATCGAGTACTTCCCTGGTTGGCTCATTAATAACTGCCATTGATCGCTTTAATGCACTCTATGATCATATAAGCCCCTGCCCTTTCTGCTGCTTGAAGTGACAACGTTTGGGTTGCTCTGAGTGTGACATCAGGAACTCTACTGCACTTTGACACACTTAGAAATATGAAGAAAAGTATATTATATATATATATATATATATATAAGTCCACCCATCCATTTTCTTGCACGCGAGACAACCTCGATTATCTCATCTACAAATGAACACCTGTGTTCTGGAGCCTATCCCAGCTGACTGCGTGCGAGAGACAGGGTACACCCCGAAAGCGTCGCCAGGCGCCAAGAGGACAACTTCAAATTCTAAAAGCACTATGTGTCTTATTCACGTGCGCTGTATCTATACAGCTTGCATGAAACGATCAGTGTCCACAACAATGGAGGGCCTAAAGTGACTGATAGGTACAGTACCTACTACGCGTGATGGATGAAACAACAATTAGACCGTTTCCTTACACCGTCACACCCATCATGCTGCAACAGGGTAAATGTTATCTGATGTGATGTGTGAGATCTTTGTGTCTTTTCTCACAGAAAGTAAAGCTACAGATATAGCTGAGTTATACTTTATATTAATGTCCCCTTTATATGAATACATTTATAGAAGAAATACAAATGTCTGCATGTTGGTATTCCTAAACTGCCACAGTGAGGCTGGGAGGCGGTGGCGGAGAGGCGAGGGAGATAATAAAGGTGATTTTAATACAAATAAAACTCCTTTAACTTTCCCCAACATTGTTTGACTTTCTCTGGACGAACGCTTTGCAAATATGTTACCTGCTCCAACAGTGTATTGGCGTCACGCAAGCCTTCACCAAACAGTGCAAGATGAAAGAAGGGATAACTGAAAGGAGAGAGAGGAGCAACAGATAAACAGAGGATAAAAAAAAGGGAACACGCAGCCGAGTGCTGTGGAACTTCCCACCATTGCTACACATGTTCACCAAATTTACAACAGTGCGTTCCAGCAGATGAAGGGATGTGGATGGATGCCAACGTAGAGGTAAAGGGGGCCAACGGGAGCCGAGCCAGCATCCGTCAGCATGTGTTGAATGGTCTGCTGCTGTTTACTGGGGACATGAGGCACCTGGACACATACATGCAGGGTAAGCACAGGCAGCAAATACTTCATCTCAATCTGTTTCAAATGTTCAACGGCCATCGTAGAAAATTATTACAAAATATAGTCTGACATTTAAAAAAAAAATGCAGTATTCATTCTTCTGTATGAATGAAATAAAAAAATATTTTAGACAGTGGAAGTTCCTAAAAGAAAATTTTATTGAGGCAAAAACTGGCAAATTTGAAACTTACATATTAAAATGTGCAAATCTAAATATCACACTGATCCAAAGTGACTACCGCTGCGCCACTCTTCAAACAGCTAGCGGAACTTCATCAGACTCGCAATGTTTCTAACACGAATGTTGAGTAAGAAACAAAAAATTTTTTTGTGTTACAGCTCTTTCGTTCCACGTTGACTATATTTAAAAGAAATGTGCTGGACATTTTAGTCTCCTCTAAAGTTTATGGGGAGATAAACCGTGAAGGAAAATGTGTCAAAGAGTTTCCGTCTGTCCTCAGACAAGCTGTTTGTGCTGCAGCTGGCGGTGGGGGTACTCAGAGGGGTCGCCATGGTGACTCTAGCCAATAACCCACTGAGTGGTGCTCTCATCGTGATTGCATTGGCCTGGAGCTCCCCATGGATGAGCCTGCTGGGAACTCTGGGAGTACTGGCCTCTATGCTCACAGCGCTTATCACAGGCCAGGACAGGTAGTATTACAACACAACTGAGAAACATATTATCCCCATTGTAGATGAGGTTAATCGTATTTATGACAAAAACAGCTGAAAGTTTTACCATTTAAAGAGATTAAATCACCATAATAGATTTATTTAACACAAAATGGCTATTTGAACAGAGCATGCAGTTCACATAGCAGTCAATGTCGGATTTGGAAAAAGATAACTTAAGCTACTGAACTCATTTTGAAGTTATTTTTTTATGTTTTATATATCTCCATGGTAACTCCAGATGTCTCGACACAGTGCCAGACTAGAGTCAAGCTCAACAGTGTCTTCTTTCACCTTGCATACCTTTTAGTAAATGTACGAACATCAATTTTCTTACATTAAAATGCTGACAGAGTGCTCAGCATGAGAACCGAGCTCATTGGAAATGTTTATATCCAGGTTAGAAACACGCTTTCAACTCTGCGTTGAACTTTAATTTTGTTGTAATTATTCTAATATTTGGAATTATTGTTTTTACTGTTGGATGTTTTATTTTAGTCAGTGTCTCATTCCCGTAAAGTACACTTTGGCCATGATGCACAGGGATTCTGCACTTTTAATCAATTTGATTAATTGTCAGTAAACATAATGTACAATGGGGATCGAATAATATCTCTTCCATCAGTACTTATTGATCTTGATATTCTTAATCTATTTTAATACTAAAAGCCCCCAGAAGAAGAAGAAGCTGTCTGTTGATTTAAAAACTAGCCTGCAACAGCAGTCTGTAATTTCACACAATTATGCCTAAAGTTTAATTTAAATTCACGCTAAAGGCTCTATGACTTGTCCTCTGTTTACCTGTAACCTAACACAAACACACACACACACACACACACACACACACACACACACACAACCTTGTTTTACGGGTTTAAGAATTGTTCTAACAGAACTGAGGATCTGACATTTTCGAGTGTGACATGTTGATTTGAAATGCGAGAACGTCTGACCGTTGTGTGTGTGTGTGTGTGTGTGTGTGTGTTAAGTGCTACCGTGACAGCTGGAGTCCATGGTTATAATGGCATGTTGGTGGCTCTGTTGATGGGAGCGTCCAGCTCAGCTGGAGACTGGTACTGGTGGCTGCTACTGCCGGCCTGCTTTGGGTCAGCTACATGGTAAGATGCGTACAAACACACCTCATTCACACCTAATTCACGCTTTGAGTTCATCATGCATGAGAAGCCTTTGTATATTACTGTTGACGGCATAAATGAGACGTGCACATTCACTCACAACATTCTGTATGTGAGGAATGTATTCTACACTCTGAATACACTGCATGGTTCTGGTAAAGTCACTTCCTTTCGCTCAACGGCGTCTCCATCGCCAGTGTCTTTTTGTACAATAGTCTCTCCTCTGTGCTGGACCGCTGGGACTTGCCTGTCAGTGTGTTTCCTTTCAACACCGTTATCATCCTTTACCTGCTTTGCACCGGCCCGAACAACCCCTATTTCCCGCACCACCCAACTCTTCCACCGGGGGCACTGGAGCCCAACAAGACTGATCTCATCGCTGCAGAGGTACGGCGCTGCAACTTCGGAAAAAGAAACTTTTGTTGAGTCTTATACTGTAGATGTCAGCAGGTTACTGTTCAAAAGTAGACTTTTGCACTTTGAATGGCACGGTGGTGTAGTGGTTAGCGCTGTTGCCTTACAGCAAGCAGGTCGTGGGTTCAGAACCAAGATTCCCCCACCGTGCTTTAGCTAAGGACAGAGTTATTCTCCGTTTGTCTGCAATGCTTTAGATCCAGTCTCCACAGTTCGAGCACATAAACACAAACTATGTACAGCTGCGACTCAGCAGTTACTTAGCAACAGTCACTGATGGAGCTCCTTGTTTGGAAATTATAAACGGCCAAAAACGGTTTTAATTAACAATTCTTGGAGATTGGCCTTCTTAGACTGTTTCTGTCAAGATCCAGTGCCGATGTTATTGTGATCAGTTACTGCGCCATCAGATTGTCCGTATAAGAGAACGGTGTCGGCGAGCTCTCTGGGAAGGGCACTGCTGTCTCTGTTGTATAGTGAGGAATAAGAAAGCACAACAACAAAACATTGAGACCGCAACTGAGAGTCTACTCGATTAGAATGTGAGTTTGTTTCAGCCAATGAATTCAAATGAAATGCAGTTCCTTTGAGCCGCTTCAGATCCACCCTTGGCAAACGTGTCCACAGCCACAGCTACTGCAGTCACCCACACGCAGATACGACGAAATACACAACACCTACACAGGTTTACTGAAAAGAAATGCTCAACGCCCCAGTCTTCACACGGCTGTTCAAACGGAAGGACAGTTCAAATTGGACATTGTTTGTGTTTTTAAAGGATTCCCATTCCCATTCCAATTCAGTTCTTGGTTCTGGACAATCAAAGAATCTTCACTGTAAGATTTCAGTTCTGCCAAAAACCACACTGTTGGACCATTTGATTGCTTTCTGACTTGTTTCCCTTCTGATCTATCTGCTTTTTATCTGCCGTAAATCAAGCAGACTGAATGAGAATGCAGCTTTTCAGGAGCTTTTCTTATTGTATCTGTTCACGCTCCACCTTTTTGCCTTTCACCCCTGTGGCTCTGAATCCACCACTGCTTTACTCCTTTACAATATTCTAACCCAAATTTACAGCAAAGTAAAGCCATATATTTTTTCTGCCTATGATTATAATGTCTCTCCCTCCCTTTGACTTTTATTTTAGTTGTCGTGCTCTTTTCTTTCATTCTCTTTCACTCCTTTCAATTCCCCTTTCAGTCTCTCCTCCTCTCGTCAGTAAACCTGGCTCTCAGCAGTGGTGGCGATGACGTTGGTCCTATTTTTATGTTGTGTCTTCAGTCTTCACGCCACTGCCGATGGCGCTCTGGCTGCATCGCATTTCGTCTTTGCACACACGTGCATGTCTGCCCACAGAAGAATGTGAACGCTGAGTCGCGTGCCGTAATTACCATTTTAAGATCATTCGTGACTTATGTAAATATCGGCAAGATGCAGGAGCACGCATGGCGTCGCCATGGAAACTCCTCATTTCTTAGACTGTTGAGAAGGCAGTGTGTGAGTGGGTATAATAGTGGGTGAACAGATCCTCCTCTAACATCTCCCCCTCGTCCAGGTAATGCGTGGGATGGTTCTCGGTGTTGGTCAGATCTATGCTTGCGAAGAGATGGCCCCCTCCTTACTCATCCTGGGGGCAGTTCTGCTCTACTCCCCTCTGATGCTCCTTCACGCTTTGGTGGGATCTGCAGTTGGAATGTTGGCCGGTGAGTATCCATCGGCATGTTTGTGTGTCCATGTGGGAGGGATGGGAGTGCAAGTCAGAAATCTGACAAATAAATGTTGTTTTACTGGTTTGCGTGTTACTTCTATAGTCTGTGAAAAAAAATACTGTAGTACTGACTTCTCTTGCTCTTAAATCTGAAAAAAAAAAAAAGCATGTGACTGTGGCAACAGGAAAAAGACAAAAGTGAAATCAAACAGGCACTCCAGTTGGACCTGAACCAAGTTGGCATCTCAACCTCTAAGCAAAGTCTTTGTGCTTCTCTAAGCCTGAGATCTCAGTCTTTGAAATGCATCCATTATTCAGAGCCATTCACTTCCTGCAGAGGCCAGGGCCTATCTAAGCTAACGCTGACTTGGAGCCAGAGTACCATTTTGTCGTATCGCTCTCATGCACAAACACACTGTTCACACAATCAACTGGGCCTGGACACTTTTGGACTAAACCAGGCCATATATGTGGAACATGCACACTGTTACACTACCTGAAGTCATTCTGTTTAACATGCTGTTTTAATTTTTCACTCTTCATTTCCTTCTTTCAGACCCCTCCCCATGTGTTTTTCCTATCCTGGTTTTGATGCCATCGTTGTGTAATTTTGTGTTCCTTTGCCTCAATGACAGGTTGTTGCTCCATGTCTTGTTACTCAACCGTTTTTCCTACACTGTTTGTCCTTTTTCTGTCTCCTGCTCTGAGATATTTGCCATGTAAACACATTATAAGACAAGGTCTTATGTCTGCCCCATACTTCTGAGTCCAATTACTAGTTGTGTAACTTCAATTATAATACAGCTACACAAACTCCAAACGTTAAAACACAGGCACAGCAGGTCCTCCTTGTTTTAATCTCTAATATCTCTTGAGTTAGTCACCTCACACAGCGCCTATAGTAATATAATAAGCATTTTAAGATTAAAGTCGGGTGTCTTAATGCTTCTATTTGGCAATACGACAGAATGTCAGCCTCACATCAGACATTCATATTGAACTATTGTTACCCTGATGACAGCTGGTCCAAAAGAGCAATCAGCTGCAGCATTAATAATAGATGTGGTCAGGTTTAGGCTGCTTGTTGCTTTGTTTTGAGAGTTTCTTTCTTCATTCAGGATGTCTTTTGACACGTCCTGTCCCCATCAAGTCTTTTCTCTGTGTGCTCCCCTCCCCCCATTCTGTGCCATATTTCTGTCACACACCTTTTTATGGCTCGCCGTCACTACTTTACTGGCACCTCACCGTCTTTGCATTTTTTCCTCATTTCTAGTTTATTGTTTCTCCTTCCTGTCACAGGTTTCCTGTGAATGCACTCGGTTTACTGTGTTCCTGTGCGTTCCTGTGTGCAACTTTAAGTCCTGCCGTTGGCGGCTCATTCGGGATATTGCTGCTTGTCATGGACTGTTTTTCCAGCTATAAACCTCGTCTGTGAAGGTTGATTTCTTTTGCGAGCTGCACCTTCTCTCCTCATCGGCTGACAGTGTTACGAGATATAGAATTTAATATTCATTCTGAGGTTAATAAGGTGAATAGAAACATCACTGGTTCATTGGTTACCTTTAATTCACTAGCATCTCCGTAGAGACTCATTTAAAACCATCAAAACTCACTTTATGTACAATAGATAAAATAGGGGCGGGCTTTTAAAAAAAAAGGAAGTCATCTGTTCACCATCCTATGAGAATAAAGTGCACACATCAAATTCTTGATGAATATTAGAAGCATTTAGAATGAAAGAGGATACAATGGAAACAGTCTATAACAGAAAGCAATATCCAGACGGAGAAGGCAGAGACGGAGTCCAGGTGGGAAAAGGTTTGCTACGCAGGTAATCAAATAGCAGACAAAACAATTCAAAACAGGAAATAAAACCATAAATAAAAAGACAAAGGCATCGGGAAACAGTAAAACATGGCACACACAGAAGAGTGGGAAGATCAGATCACATGAAATAAGAGGAGGAACTAAGGAAACACAGGTGAGACTAATCAGGATGGAACAGCCAATCACAGTGGAAGGAAAAGTCTCATGAAAGAAACATCGAAAGTGAATAAAGAAGCACAGAGAAGTAGAAAATGCATGACCTGCATGAACGCAGACGACTAACCAGGGACGACTAAATCTAAAAGATGATGAAATTAAATAACAAACTAAACCAACAGCCGTGGCAACCTGCAGCTCGAGGCCCGCTGATGTTTGAACAGTGTTAGCGACTGAGTCCAGACGCAGAGCAAATCAGCCGCGTCCACAAGCAGGCTTCAAAGGGCAGAATGATGGATTCACAGGCTGGATGAAAAGCTGTAATACCGGAAAACATGTTGTACATAATGACAACTCATTCCAGCCTCCTGCACTCTCCTCCATTTACGCTGGAAAACAGACACTGGAGGCAGCAACTGCAAAGGAGGAGGGTAGATATGGAGTTTTGATACGATAAAAGCACTATGACTCATTCTATTAGCATTCTGTCCATCCCTCCCTCCCTCACGCACACACACCCACACCCACCCACACACACACACACACAGTAGAATACCAGTAAAATATTTAGGATCCTCTGGGGATCCCTTCAACATCGCCATTAGACTTTTATGATACCCTTGTTTGGGGACGAAGGCGAGGAGCAAGAGGGCGTGGAGAGGAATTAGAAACAAAAGAAGCAATGGCGATGGATCGGAAGATAGAGAGGAGGAAAACGAAGAGTAGAAGGAAGAAGGGGGGTGGGGGGGGGGGGGGTGGACTGCCCTAAATCTCCTGGCCGTCCTTCTATACTAAAGCTGCGGCTGCTGCTACGGGTGGAGTTGCACGACTGAAGGCCTCCGCTTTCGCGTAGTCGAGCGTCTTCTGTCAGCAAGAAGCAGCCATGTAAAGTGGATTGGATGTATTGATTCCTACCCACACACACACACATGTATTGGATGTATTGATTCCTAACTCTATTCAAATTGTTTTTCTTCACAACGACAAACAAAATGTTGATTTAATCCTATAGACACAAAAATGTATTTTGCCTAAATCAATACAAAGTTGAAAGAGAAGCCTTTAGTGTTTTAACTCCAACTCTTTAAGGATGTTTACACGTTGACTTCTCTTCCACTAATTTGATTGACTTTATCATCACAGAATAAATATATATTCATTTGGTTTTAACTGCAGCAAAAATGTTCCTCATGAATAAAATTTTCATCCAAATTCAGTAACAACAAAAAAAAAAAAGTCAATCAATTTTACCCACAAAAGTCAGCGTGAATGAAAGAGCGCAGCTTCATCAAATATTTATGTCAGAAAACGAGCTCATTCTAAATGGTCTTTGCAGCTGAAGTCAGCTGCTGCCATTGTGACACAGAGCGGTCCCAGCTGAAAGGCAGCAGAGGAAAAGGCCAATGCTTCTGACCTGACTGAGCTGATGATGATGATGATGAATATATTTATTAGATGTTTGAGCAGTACAAGTACAGTCAAACAATATAATGTATTACAGTACAAGTACAGTGAAACACCCTGTCGAAGAGGAGCAATTCAAAAAAAGCCCTTGCGGTCTTGTTTCCGTTGAAAGTCCTTTGTATATAACTCATCGACATGTAACAATACCAATAAGACTAATATTAAATTACTCAATTGATGCAAAATAAAATAGAGGAAAAAATAAAAATAAAAAGCAAAATAACAATTAATTGTTAGCTTTATCTGGGCTCAACAGTCACGCCCTGAGGTCTGCATACAGACTCATCGTCACAGTTTAGTATGCATCCTCCTATCAGATCACGACCCTGCAGAAATAAAGGAGGATGATGATGGAATGGTCATCCTAATGGGATCTATACAGAGCGGTCTATCTCCATCTCTTCTGAGTAGGAAGAATAAGAGCACCATTTATTTCCCCAACCCCCCTCACCTCTCCCATCATCACATGAAAAATGGTGGAACTTAAGCAAATTAAAACGCTTATAGGAGGCAAGCAATAATTGGTGTTTAGCGCCATCGCGTGGAGAATTCCAGTAATACATATTTGGATTTAGTAATATGTGTATCAGTGTGCGATTTCCTGAGGTCAACAGATGTGGCATAAGAAGTCTGACTCTGTGTGTGTGTGTGTGTGCGTGTGTGTGTGTGTGTGTGTGGGTGTGGTTCAGGTTTATCCATGGCAGTGCGGCATGAATGTCTTTATTCAGGCTTGTCGGGGTTCAATGGAGCTCTGGGCTGTATGTCTATCGGAGGACTCTGCTTTGTCTTCAACTGGAGGATTCACCTCCTGGCCGTCGCCGGCGGTAACACACACAATTCGATTCAAATCGTAACTAACTTCCTCTCCCAAATTAAAAAAATAACAATAATGCACACAATAAATCTTAGTCACACAGCACATCTGCCGTCGTGGCTGGATGTCCATAGATATTAATATGATAATTTACTCCCAGTAGATAAATTAGTCCAAATTTTGGAGGCTCTAAGTTTGTCGCTTATCTTAACTTAAAGTAATGTTGAGAAAGAAACACGATAATTTATTTTACTTCTGCCTGCAGCCTTCATCTCTTCATATCTGGACATTGCTCTGGGCAATCTGCTGGGAACTGTGAGTACATGCTGCTCAAGTCACGTGTTTCTGAAGAGCTCTAGAGTTCTGTCCCTTTTAGAACAGTATGTCTTACTAATAGACACAATGTCGAACAGCATTATTACAAAAGCATTGAGTTTAGCTATGAACTCTCGGCTTCTCCTTCCCCAGGTTGGTCTCCCAGCATGCAGTTGGGCATCTACCATCATCGTCACATTGATGTTGCTCCTGACTGGCAGCGTAACCATGTACCGAATCCCTAGAGATCAAGTCATGGCTCCTGAACACAATGTGTCCTTCCACCGCTCATGGAAACCTGGGAAAGCCGCAGAAGCGGAGGACACTGATGTGAATAATTGACAGTATCAGCATCTCTGAGCCATATAGCATACATGTAAATAAATTATTCATCAGAATTTATATATTTTTTAGATCCAATATGTGTTAAGTGGTTTTGCACAATAAGGAAGACCTAAATATTTCTATCTTAAATCTAAAACTTCCGCACCAAGTTTTCTCCATAGGCTTGTCTCCTGCGTTTAATCATTACACCAAAGCCGTAAGGAAGCAATCAGTTTAATGGGAAAGAACAGGCATAAAAAAAACAACATTTCAATCCAATACAATTATTTGTTGTTAAAATGAGCTGTTTTATCGTCAAAAAAAGACTTACTTCAACTGTAATCTTTCAAAAATCCCCTTTGAGTTGCCTGCAGACAAACGCCATATGGGAACTTATTGTGAAAGGAGACAGACAGGTAATGAAGACACACAGGTGACATGCAACGTGTACTATAATTAGCATTATTAGGCCGGAGCGCATAGGCGTAAGGGGCTATTGTTCTGATTATTCTCTCATTGACAAAGTAAAGGTAGTTCCTTCTTAGGTCTATATTCCCCACAGTTCTGCATATTACCTGTGTATATTCTTTTTTTTTTTTAGTGTGTGTTTGCCACCAACACAGACACATATTTACACTCACACACAAAGCAAGCACTCCCTTCTCATGTCAAAAAATAAAATAAATAATATTACACGTTTAAATACAGTTAAAAAGATCGTAGCGAAGTGACACATTTAGCCACAAACATCTTTTCTGAACCTTTTTCATGCATTTCCAGCTCAGTGTCTTTTTTTCGACAACATTTTCAAGTCTAGGGCTATTTATTTTTAATTTTTATCAATAAACCTCAGACAATGGTAATGAGGCTGTCAAGAAAGACAAACCTATAAAAGTGCCTCTCTGTGATTGATCAAGCATTATAACAATGATATTTATTTTAAAAAGGAAAAAAAAAGTAGAAAAATGAATTGTCCTGTAAACTGCATTACAAAATAAAGAACATTCATAGTTGAACAGATTCAGTTGATTTGATTGTGTGCGCTGTTGTGCTTATTTTAGCATAGCTGCAGGAAGGCGTGTGTGTGTATGTGTGTGCGTATAGGTGTGTTAGTGTTAAAAAAAAAAGGCAGCATGACACAGCTATCTCAACCGTAATGCTTGCACACATGCACACGCACACACACACGTGTGCAATTATACATGATGAAAGGTATTTCTTACATCCAACTAAACTCAGTGTAAACATCAATATGTGTGTGTGCGTGTGTGAATGTGTGCATGTTATTTGTCTTCATGCATAGAAATCTGAATAGTCTTACTGATGAATTTTAGCATGCATTTATTTCCAACTTCTTACATTTCCTCTAAGACTTTAAAAGCTATATTGGCTAATAGTAAGTCCAATATATATTAAAAAAAGTCAAAGTCACCACGTTTGAGGATTCCGTTGAAATGATGACAGCATGTCTGTGCGAGTGTACGTGCGCTTTTGCAGCACTTTTTCCGTGCATATTACGTTGCTCTGACCTAAGCGAGTGCAAACAGTGACGACGCGTCTGGATCCAGTCTGATGTCAGCAGCCTGCAGCAGCAGAGGACGAGACCATCAGCAATGCAAGCTCGGGTTCGTGCAGGAGGGGATTCTTTTATTAACGTAATTATTATTTCATTATGTGCATTCTTAATGAAAATTAGATGTGTCATGACCTCTGCTAATTATGCTAAGTGTTTCCCCTCCAGTAACGTCTCCTTCCCCAGGAGTCTTCTCCGCCTCCCTGAACTCAATCACGTTCATCCTCTTCACGTCTGTTTCTTCAGTCATCTTTTAATCATCTCCCAATCAGGCTGTAAACTGGGGAAGACGATGAGACCTGATCCAAACTATCTAAACATACCTGTGAAGGTAAATGTGCATTTTTTTCATTAATTATTATTATTTTTTAAATCAAGAAGAGTTCAATAGCTCAGGTTTAGTTTTTCCACATCCGACACAAGGTGATACTTTCAGCGACTGCTACGGGTCAACGTCTCATAGAAAGTTGGATCTGAACCTGCAACCTTCTTGCTGTGAGTCAACAACTCTAACCACTGCACCAGTTTGCTCACCCATTTGTATTGTTCTTATAGAGAATTCATCTAGTACTGAAGTACTAGTAGTAGTACTAGTGCTGACACTTCACTCTCCTGCCTTTATGGTGGAGTTTATGTCATCAGGATCCAGTTTTCACTTGAAGATGCAAAACTGACTTCTGGCATTTGGAGCAGTTTGGTGGCCGCCGCCGCCACCACCGCTGCGATCCGGCGCTCTGCCCTCAAAGCAAACTCGACTTCGCTACGACTTAAATCAGTCGTGTAATCCGTAGGCAGGGTGTGGGATTTGAAGAAAGATTAGCACAGCTCTGTTGAATGCTCAGATTAGAAGGATTAGGATTTTATTTTGTAAATCCCTCAGAAATGTCTGGGTTCATCCCATTACTGCCAAATAGACTCAAAGCATTCCAGGATTGAAAATACTTTACGAAGCCTAGCCGCGTCTACGCTGCGCTGCATGTGTTGCGATTCCAGTGCATTTCTTATGCATCTTAAGTGTGTATCTGCTGTAAGGTGTTGTGTATTTGTGCGACCGTGTGAATGTGTCTTCAGAGCAGCCTCCCCAGCACCACTCCCTCTCTGCTCCGTGCTTCTCCTCTGAGGATCTCCAGGAAGCCCAGTTTGGTCAAGAACTCCAGCCTCTGATGGTCTGTGGGCTGCACCTCACAAAACACACCCTGAGAACCTACACACACACACACACACACACACACACAAAAAGCGCTCATTAAATGTGCAATCGTTTTTCATTTTAGAGCTAAATGAGCTATTAGACGCGTTAAAAATGTGAACTCATGTGCTTAAAATGAACATCGTACATTCAGAATTCTTCAAAGCCACAGCAGGCAGAGCAGTGAATATTTCATTACTACACTAATTTTGTGGAATTAAAAATCTTCCCCTTTACAGGACAGAGATTAATCCCACTTTGAGTTCATACCATTGGCCTTGAGTGCGGCGAGGAGAGCAGTGAGGAGCGTCCGGCTGACGCTGACGTCCACCAGCTCAGGGAGCGCATCCAGTCGCAGCTGAGAAGGGAAGTGATAGAGGAGAGAGTCTGGGTACTCGCCCTGATCCTCCTCCATCAACCGGATCAAGTCCTGAAGAGAGAGAGAGAGTGGTAGAGACACAAAGACTCGCAATGAGCTTCTGATGTTTAGGAGCTGAAACAGTTTTCCTTATCAGCGCATGCCTGATGGAGGTTTGTGCCTTTTACATGTTGTTGTAGTATCCGATAGCGACCACTAGGATGTCCCGGATGAGTCTTACACCACACACACACACACACACACATATTAGTAAATGTGGTACAGGCCTAATTTTAAAAGTCCTTCCTTTCTAGTGGGAGGTGGAGGATGAGAAGACGTCATTATCTCAATAGATTCTAAAAAAACTGATGCAAAGTCTCCGTGTTTTATAGAACTGGGAAACTGGCTTAAAATTGTTAATTGTGAAACTCTTATTCATTTGTTGAATGAAGGTGCACTTTGATGCCTCTCCTCCCTACCTGTGTGTTGGGGTGTGCGTTGCCCCCTTTTGGTGGGTATTTGTCCCTCATGGCGGGCATCCAACTGGCCTGGCACCGCTTGGCAAAGGAGCGGACATCCAAAACGCCTAACACACAGCCGCAGACGCCCAGCTCATCCTCCAGGATGAAGCAGTACTCAGGGCACAACGCCAGGCATGGCCCGAGACATCTGTGGTGAGGAACAAGCACTGTTTGAATTGGACCAAAAACCATATAGAAGCTGTAGGGTGATGTTCTGTGGAGGAAACCAGACTGTAATGTATGGAGAAGGAATTCAGTCCCGGATCATTCCCGAGTGGCCCTAAACTGAAAATATCAGGTGGGATTTGATGAGGGAGCAGCAGGTAAATCCAGGAACATTCCAGGACCGGAGGAATGGACGAAGATTCCAAAGGAACACTGTAGGAGCGAAAGGGTCTTTACAAACCCCCCAAAAATAAATCCTTTAGAGAATGCAGTTCCAGTAATAGTAGCATTTATGTTTTAGAGTGAAATACTAAAATCTGCTTTATTGATGAATTTGTAAACTGTTTCGGTTCCTTTAAACAACTAATAAATGCTAGATTTAGTTTTGCAAAGTAATCATAGATGCAACAGGCATTGAATAATTTTACTTCCAACAGTAGTAATCCCATGTGATGAATGCAGACATGCCTCCTCATCCTCCATCTCAAACACACACCTGTCTCCAATGATATCTGGGTGAGCAGCACTGGACTCTTTGGCACCCTGAGTCCTCAGGTGGAGTTGACGCACCATCCGATATAACTCCAGCTACACACACACATGCACACACGCACACACACACACACACACACACACACACACACACACACACAGAGAAAATAATAGCTTTTTATATCAGCCACTGCTGGGATTTCCTGTCTTCCTTGTGTAATTGATGAACGACCAACAACTCAAAGTATCCACGAAGCAAAAAAAGGTTCATAATTCCTGGTTTATTTTTAATTCCCTTCTCAAATAGCAAGCGTGGTTTCAAGAGCAGCTGTGCTCTTATTGTGTGAAACAGCAACGTGTGTGTGCGTGTGTGTGTGTGTGCGTGTGATTTCCCCTACCTTGTCCTTGCTATGGTACGGCCTGATGTTATAGAGACGAGATGTAGGGAAGAGGGGAGGAGGATGTGTGAAGAGTTCGCTAATGCCGCCTATTGGGAGAAGCATCTTCAAGCCACGCAAGAACAAACAAACAAACAAACAATCAAAGGTTAGGCCTTTTAAAAAAAAAAGGGACTGAAATTCAGTGCCACTTATAACAATCAATTGATAGAAGCAGGCGGGGCAAGTGCGGGGCATTCGTCTGAATCGAACGCACCTGCACCTCCCCAGACACGCCCCCTTTGAGCGCCCACGGCTCAGACTCTACTCCCAGTGGGTCCGCCCCTGTGGACTTTTCACACCCTGCCACAGAGAGGAAATGTGAAAAATGATTTCACAACCAAATTCAGCCTCAAGCGTTGATGCTGGTGCGGGTTCAGTGTTTCGTAACAGGACAGGACAGGTTGGATGAACTCAACTTCCTCTTCACTTTCTATGGGGGGGGGGCGATAAATACTTCAGGGATGAGCTGGTGTGCTCCCTACAAACGTAGCTTCCGGCTTTAAACCAGTGTTTGAAAATGAGGACTGGATGAACACACATTTTAGTCTGATTTGATTTTACTCATTTGTGTAAAGCTAACTACGCATGTTGGTTATTTCGTAGATATGGTAAACAAAACAAACAAACAAAAAAAAAAGAGTCCCGCCTACTTACAGTGGAAGCAGTTCGTCCAGCTGCCGAGAGCGGAGTCGTCACTCAGCACTCGTCCGTCTACGAGAGGCCGACGTCAGGCCGGTGTTAGATGGTAGTACATCGTACGACACAGTGCTGTACTATACTTTATGATACTAAAACGCTGTGGCATCCATTATAGATTGCTGCAACAAGATACTATAATACTACTAGATAGGATTAGACACAACATACTGGTATACAGTAGTATGAAATACATAATATACCAGTATATTGTATCACGCTCATCAAATATAAAAACTGCTAGGCAATACAATTATGCTATGCTATGCTATCCTACCAGAGTTCCCTGCACCCATCTCTCACCAAGCCAGAATACGAATGCTTTTGACAGCAGAGCCGTGTTCCTCAGGTCCCACACATAAGGGTACAGGTCATAGAGCACAGCCCTGTTGGCGCCCCCCACCACACTGCAGTGGAGCTGAGCTATGTCATCACACAGGGACAGGAGCCTGGAGGCCCGACCTCGCCACTCATCGACCTGGGGGAGGGGGGCAGTGCCAAAGGTCATGTAACACGCAGTCATCAATCATATGCAGGAAATGTACGCAGGATGCACTCTGACCTTCTGAGGCAGCGCCTTCTTGCTGTTAGTGCTGACCAGGCGGCAGTTTGTTTTTAGCCAGGTGAGGTCCTGCAGCAGTTTCTCGGCCGACGGGCCGTGCTCGTGAGGCAGATAATGAAGACCAACCAGAAGACGCACCTGGGACTCGCTTAGGAGACCCTTCCCACCGCAGGGTCCACGACCCTGGGCCTTCGGCCCCCTGCCTCCACCTGAAGGTGCTCCAGGCCTGCATCCTGGCGGTTGCTGACTGGCTTGACCAGACTGGTTCGACCTCTTCTTATCCCCCTCCCGTCCCTCCCGCTCTCCCTTGACCTTAGTGGGTGACGACGGGGGCGAGCTGGAGTTCAAGGGGAAAACGGGAAGTTTGGCCACGGTGGCGTTTCCCCGTATTTTTGTGGGGCAGTCGGATCTGTCAGGAGTTTTACAACGAGACGTTGGAGCAGAGGAACGCTGGTCTCCTCGTGAGCTCTGCCGGCCTGCAATGAGATGAAAACGAACATCGGTAAAGCCTTTAAGTATGAATACCGCGCAGCTTAAAGGCCTTTATTGCGCTGAACTACCTGCTTGTAGTGGCTGGTTGAGTTCCTCCATCCAGTCGTGCAGTGCAGCAGACAGAGCTCTGTCAGGACAATAGTCACACTGATCATCTAAGGGACAAAACAAAACTGTGTCATTATATACCATCCATCCACGGGGGGCGGGTAATCGTATTTATACAGTACGTAGGAGAGCAAATTAACCCTGAATGAAATAAAGCAGACTGTCGGATCTTGGCAAAGGCACCACTAAGAGTTTGACTCCGATGCCAGCTACCTTGACTTCTTATTCGTTTGTTTTGGATGGCCTTCTCCTTTTCTGCCACCATATTTTCAGGAGAGTAAAAGCCTCTGATCCTATTAGAACAGTAAATGTCTGAACTGCGCTTTCTGGTGCAAATAAGTCTGTTGGTGTCTCTAAGTGGCACAAATACCTGGTTGAATACAGAAAAGCACCAAACCGCAAAAAAAGGGTCCTCATTTTGTTTTCGTATCATTTGAATTCAGTTAATAAATCATATCCCTTCTGCTCTCATTAAAATTCATCCTCTGCTTCCAGCCGCATCACAGGCACTTTATCTCCTTCCTCATCCCCTCCCTTAAAGCCCATTTCTCCTCTAATCGAGGAGAGGAACCTCCCTCTCTGTTATTCCTTCTTCATAACACAACACAATCATTGTTCCATCGCCACCTCTCCCTGGATAGGCTTCAGAAAAACAGCACACGCTCTACACGGGTTCTCTCCCCGACTTCCATCCATCTTTCTTTGGTAGTCGGTGAATTTAGAACGGAAGTCAAATAATTGTATTTAGTTCAGCCATAGTTTATATATATATATATACATATATATATATATCCAGAACAACAGATGGAGCTTTAATTTGTTTAATATTATCAGTAAAATGAAATTCTGCCTGGTGGTTAAAACTATCAGTTGCTAAGCAACACTGGATTATGAAACATTTCTCCTGGAAGCGCAAACAGCAATAACTGTGAAAGGTTTTATTCTGGCAGAGCCAATAATGGTTTATTAACGCCGGCCGTCTCCTGTCTCTTGCTCCGCCCTCCCTCCTTCCAGATGCAAAGTTTTCCATTTCTTGCCCCTTCCTTCCCACCTTTGCTCTCCTCTTTCCCAGCTCTGTGCCAGCTTGCTAGTGTGTGCAGGGGGATGTAGTTGGCTTCAAATTCGCAGTTGGGATTGAGTAGCAGTCCTCTCAGACGGCTCCTCAGCTGAGACTCTCTGCCCTTAAAAGGTCCCAGGAAGAGGCGTCTGGAGTCGTAGTCATTGGCGTGCAGGTTGTCCCAGACGAGGGGGGGTCGCTGGAGGACAGACTCCACCTCGGTCATGGAGTCGACTGACAGATTCCTGGAGATGACCTTGCTGCCTGTAGAGAGTGAAGAGGAAGTAGGCGGCATGAGGAAGCATACGAGTTGACTGGAAATGCTTTTCCACATTCAATGTGAGGAATTCATATACAGCTGAGATTAGATTCAGATTCATTCAAATGGATCTCGTGTATTGAAAGAGAAATTATATGCAATTAAAAGATTGCCATTATGGAAAATATATATTTTGTTGATGACAAAACTGATGATAAATACAAAAATCCAAATGTTTTAAGGAATCAAGTGACAATGCTACAGCAGATCTGCTCTAATCTAAAGTGACATCAATAAATGTGATCAATGTTAAAGACTATACGCAACATATGTTAACAACATTAGCCAAAATCAAACCAATAGACAACTAATCCTCCTTAAAAAAACACAGATGTGGGACAACAATAAAGGGAATAAAAAGATACCGTCTGATGGCAGAAAAAGAAAAAGAAAAAACTGAAATAAACCAGAGAAGGCGGCTGCGTGTGCACGTGTTTTGGTTTCACTTCCATGTGTGTGTGGGCAGATTTGCACTTAAACTGTCAATGAGAGATGCTTGTGTGTTGATTTGTGCCTGCACTTATTTGCTCGCGTGTTTTTTGTGTTTTTTGTGCCTGCACTTATTTGCTCGCGTGTTTTTTGTGTTTTTTGTGCCTGCACTTATTTGCTCGCGTGTTTGCACTGCGATTCGTGTCTGCAGGATGATACACCTGCATCGTACGGCGTTGCACAGAAGGCAATTCAGAAGTTTGAATCACGCCACACATTTATGTCTCACCTGTCCATACAACTGTTATGTTAGGCATCAGGTCCTCTCCAATAGTCTGAAGGTAAGGAGACTTGGATATACTGGGAGAACACAGAGAACCACAATACTCTGCAGAAAGAGATAAAGAAAAAACACATTTGGTTATCCAACTTCTGTGAGACACAAACATTTGAATTCAAATCGTTTAAGCTCCCTTTACCTGTGGGGCAGAAAAGGAAGACAGGTGGTTCCCCCAAGAACCGATAGACCTCATTGGTTACAGTGACCTGAGCGTGGGCGAACGAAGAAAAGGCCTCGCTGTCGGCCTGACACATGGAGTGATCGATGTCATCGAACAGAATGGCAAATGCTTGGCAACCCAGGTCGGACACCTGGAAAGAGAGTCAACGTTGTGTCTGAGGGCAAGGCTCTAATCCTATTCCTGTGTAAGCCTTCATGGATCTATACCTGTCTCAGCTTGCGTTTCAGTAGTGTCAAGTCACAGGAAGACGAGAAGACGATGTCCTGACCCGGAGAAAGGGAGTACACAAACCTGAGGCCTCTCGACTCGGCCTCCACTATGAGAGTTCGCAACTGACCTGAATGAAGTGTCGGTAAGTTGGGAGGAAAGGTAAAATACTATTGCATGGGCTTGAACGACAAACTCTTTGTTATTGCAATTCAACGTGTCTAAATTCGAAATAAAATATGTTGTTTGATGAATCGTGGAACACACAGTTAAATGGATTCATGAATTGTTCTTACCCTCCTCCTCGGGAGAATAGACCTCTCGCCACAACAGCCTGTGTTTCAGGTCATCTTTGGGGCCGTACAGGTATGTGTTCAAGCCCCAATGTTGCATCCTGCCAGGGAAAAGAATGAACAGAGGAGGCATGGTGAGGGAAAAAAAACCTCTTAAGATACCAGCATTTATTTATGTCTTTTTTAAACCCCTTTGCACAGCTGGTTTGTCACTGAAAGAAAAAAAGACATGCCTGTGGCTCATTTTGATCTGCCTTTACTCTCAAGTATAAAAATAATTGCTAGAACGTTTCATTTCCAATAGCTTTTATTGTATTAATTTTTTTAAATACTCTTTTTAAAAGACATTTTAACCACGTTTTACTTATAGCTTTAGCTTCATTCATGGAGAGACATGACAATACGGAAAGGTAAAGTAGTATCGATTGTGGCAATCCATGGCTGCCTCACTCACAGGAAACAACCGCCTGTATCAAACATATAAATAGGAATGAAATAATATCTGCTTCACACGCGCAGTAGCCAAAAATATAAAGACCTCCGTCTCGCTGGACACAAGCCGGCTTTTGTGTCCCTTGTTGTTTGTGGGTGGGCTCTGTGTTCACCCCCCCCCCCCTTGCATCACTTCCTGGACAGACGGTCTGCCTGCACAGAGCTGCAAACCTGCCTCCCTCAACACACACTGTCATACTGTTTTCACATCCACAGCCACCCCTGCCAAACTTATGCAACTCAAATCAGCTGGTGAATTTTTTGCCTGTACTCCGCCCGGGTCTAAATAAACCAGAGGCCCACGCGCTCGGCTGCGGCCGTGCTGGCAAAGCTTCACAAATCATATTCATCATCATATTGTTGTGTAACAGTGGAGTCCACACGCATCATAAAGACTATATTATCTAAAAATCAATGGACATTTAGGGACACAATATGAAGAATGAAGAAAGTTTATCATCTGTGCTGACTCCATTCTCCTCCTGTTGGCGTGACAGAGCATCAGGACTGAGGATTAGGGTTGCAAAGGGGCGGAAAATCTCCGGTAAGTTTCTGGTAAATTTCCATGGGAGGTTAAGATGGGGAATATTGGAAATATTCAATAAATTTGATGCAAGTGATGGAGGAATGCACAGTGTATGTAGGGGGCGTGGTCTCAATAGCCATGCAGTAAGCAGTGTGCTCTGTGCATGTGATGGAGGAATGCACAGTGCACTAAACTATACTTTCCCCATCTATATTTAAGTTCCCTATGAGGAGCAAATCTTCAATTAGGACAATTCCTGTTTATTCCAATGGAAAGTTTCCATCCTTGAAAATTCCTGCAATTTTGCAACCCTACTGAGGAAGCACCAACTCTCCTGGTTTCACCTGGAACTGGGTTCAGATCACATGCATAAGCATATAATTTGTTCACAATGAGTCCGCAGATATCAGCGTCGTCATGGTGACGGACTAACCATTGGAAGAGAACTTTCCTCTGATCCATAGACCAAGGCCTCCCATAGAAACCTGCAGTAGAAGAAAAATAAAGCTAAATGACTTAATTAAACATGACATAATGAATCTGAAAGTATCGATTGATTGATCAGCATGACTGATTTACTTCGACCTCCCTGAGCAGCACATAAAAGGAAATGTACTGCATTAACTTGGATACTGTGGCATTCCTGCTAAATACCAGAACTTTATGACAAATATTAATTTCCAAAACTTTTAACTTCCAATCCGACATCATTTTTATTCCAGTAAATGGTTTTCAGTAGGTTCCAGATCTGATTAATCACAATGCATAGAAGTGAACGTTACAGCTACAGTATTTTAAAGAAGGGTCACATCCCCTCTGTGTTTGGTGTAATCCATCTCACTCCCATTTACATTTTCTATTTTTAGAAATGGGAGCATCTTGAGTGTCCTTCGTATTCTTCGAATACATCTGCAATATATATATATATGTGTGTGTGTGTGTGTAGTAGGTCATTGTGAGAAGCAAATCAGATTAATTAAATTAATTTAAATGACAGCGTGACAAAAAAGAGAAACACTTAAATACATCACATCTAGTTCTGTTAACGTAGGATGTGTGTTTATCACTATGGTACATGCACAGACACGGTATCTAAAATGTATTGTTAGTCAAGTTAGTATTTTAAGTTTGCATGAAAAGCACATGTCCTGCTATTGATTGACAATAGAAATTGAACAGAAAACATTGTTTCTTGTTTATTTCCCAGTTCTATTCTTGTCGTTTAATAATAAGAGACATCATTTCTTGGTATCGTGCGTGCTGTTGTTAAATTGGCTCATCGACACTCATCATTCCTTCATTCTACTCCAGCTTCACACATAAACGACAGTCCACAACAGATTTCTTTTTTCATCAAGGCCCTAAAATGATGTTCTTCTTTACTGGTTTCATGAGAATCACCACCATCATCATCACAGTCCTAATTACCATTATTGCCATTCTCATCATCATCATCATGAATGATGAAGCTACACCAGACTTGCCCCCGAGGCTACATTTTTTCTTTTCTTCAACCAGACACCACTGACGGCTTTTGCGCAGCTGATCAGCAGTAAATCATTTTTATTTCACATTGATCCATGTTCTCATCACCTCCTTTCCACTACAGCAAGTGACAACACAACGTTGAAATCTAGGTCAAGCCATGATCTATTCAAAAGCATCCCAAGAGGTAAGAAAAAAAAGCATCACATGACCGGACAGGGGGGGGGGGTCACTTCTGAAGTCCGCCGCCTTTACCTTCCACCACCCCGCAAAGAAACTGCCTCTTTCCCTCCATCCCGTCCTCCTCGGTTCCGCTGCCTCCCGGAGCCTCCAGTCGGTACCGAACAAGGAGATGCTCTCAGCTCACACAGCGTGGATATCCTTCATGCTTTCATCCGTCCTCCTCCTCCTCCTCCTCCTCCTCCTCCTCCTCCTCCTCTCCACAGCGCGCTGGAGCTCTCGTGCTGCGTTCAAGTGCTCAACGGAAGATCCGACTTTCGACCACTGCATGTTTTATGCCACATGCCGTTTATATGACGTCAACATCTGAAATCACCGGATTAAAAATCAGATTAAAATCATCTTCCTCACTGACACGCAGGCTTTGCTGGAGGAAGTGAGACTAACCACTGCTTCAGTACAAGACATTTGTCAGTTTAATTCATACAAACTCAAAATTTTTAAATGTAATAATCTTTGGTATTAACATTCTTATTCACGGTGTGTGTGTGTGTGTTTCTTTTTTGTATTCTTTGTCTGTATTTTTGCTATAAAATCATCCCTTCTGAGAAAACGGTTATGGTTGAGTGATGACTTTATTTGCTTTTTGTTGTTTCGGGTTTTATTATGACAGTTTTATCATCGGTTGTGTCATGTAACAATGTGTTCATATTAATTAAAGAGCTGCGGAGTGGTAAAACGAAGATGTGACTGAGATGCGTTCAACAGTGCCATTATTGTTGCTCAGCACAAAAAAACAACAATTTAAACAATCACTATTATAATATTATAACACAACGACACAACACAAACCCCTAAAGCACCTGGCAGACAAGACTCCTCCTCGTTCCAGGAACAACATGAGGCCTGACGGGACAAGTGTCCCAGAAGGAGTGGCAACAGCCTACGAGTAGGAATGCAGTAGTACTTGTGTTGGTTCTCTGAGCTCACATTCAAAATCAGCGCAAAGATGAGCCCAAGATACAATAGCAGATGGGCATGTGACAGCATATTCACAACACTATAGTGAAAATCAGTTATAAGTAAAGAGGAAAATCTAAATATTTATTGTATTTTTTTTTTTTTTTTGCAGACGAATATCAAAAATCGCTCTCAAAATTTAATGGGGTCTAAATTAAACCAAGACCCATCTTCAAAAAAATAAAAAATCATCATGATCCATCCAGCAGTGTTTCCATAAACCTGCTAACAAAGGTCATTAAAGGTATTTGATAGAAAACCAATGTCATTCCATGTTTGTAACATTTAAAAAAAGTACAATTTATTGAGCCTTGAGAATTTTAAAAGTTTGAAAATGTCTTGTCTAATGTACAAGGTGTTACATGGACTTGCCCCACCTGCCATGTTGGACTTTCTTAACAAATCCGGCATATTTACGTCTATTAGATCGCGTCTGTATACATGTTCATTAATGTGCACTGTCCCTATCAAATAAATGAATAAATAAATAAATAAAACAAATGAACGGCGTCAAAATCATAACCTCTTTGGCGGAAGAACAATAAGGAGTTAAAAAGGTTGTGGTTTGGGGCATGCTTTCCCGTCACTGTCACAGTGATTCAACCATTTCATCCATTCAGTTGACAGGTACATTGCACTTCCTGATTCCTGAACAGCAAAACAGACTTGAAAAGTCAGCTTCATATTGGCCTGCCCCCTCATCAAACAGCTGCTGAGCTGGTGGACTCGCATTACAATGCACTTGATCCTCAAGATTATACTGTATAGCTTTTAGTTGAAAGAGGTTGTAAAGGAATTATTGAATGTTATCTTATATTTAAAAATAAGTTTCTTCCAAAGGATCAAGCCATGGATCACTGGTCGATTATCTTCGTCCTCACTGGTAGGTGCTTTTTTTCACTCAATTCATTTACAGATATTACATAAAATTATGGTAATAATTATCAGTTTTATGCTTTATATAACACCTTAGAACATGAACATCAAATATGGAATATATTGTCCACATATTAACTGTACATATGAAAAAAAAAAAGAAACTCAGTTAATAGATAGCAGAGTGGGGAGAAAGGATATTTTAGATGTTAATCATTGAATTCTGAAGACTGTTGTTACTTCCCGTGATGTTAACCAGGGTACGAAGGGAGGAAAACAAAAGAAAATTGTTCCCGGGATGAACGGAAAGCGACACAGAGACCGATCAATTTGTGTAAAAATAATTAAGATTAGCAATCCACGATAACACAAACCGAGAACGCTGGTCAAAACTAAAAGACCATGAACCAGGATATTCATCAAGCACTAATGAACTAAGGACAAGACACAGGATTAAAGACAAACTAAGGATGACACCACACCGGGGGGGGGGGGGAACAATCACAGATAATCCACCCTCTTTTCTCACCAGAGAAGAATAAGTCACACAATCGAGTTTGACACTATGACCAGACACACTGTGTCACACCAGATTATCTCTCCACCATCAGAGATTATTTCCTCCCATTACTCAGATAAATCAGTCATAGTAGTGTTTTAGGTTCAGCTTCGTCTCGTTGAACTGGTTATTTTTCTTTTTCATCAGAAGTGTTCAGTAAACGATCTAGTGAGTGATTCTGTAACTTGAGCTTGTCCAGTTGTGGAGAAATTATGAGGACTGTCATCACCAATATAACAAGCAGGTTCATAAACATTACAGCATAACCTCCATTGACATTGAGCAAATTGAAAAACTGCATTAATAGATAGATTTGGGAAGTAGATTAGTATGAATGGTTGTTCATGGACTGATTATTGTCATTGCCAAAATAAATACAAAATGTAATCAATGATGAAGAAGCTTTGTAAAAACCTTCACTGATTGTGTTTCTTCTTCTAAAACAACAACTGCATTGTTTAATCAGCACTAGTCCATCTTGGTTCTGCCCAAACTCGCCAGTACATCTTTGTGAATGAGGCACGGACCTGGACTGAGGCACAGAGCTTCTGCAGAACGAGGTATAATGATCTGGCCACGATTTTCAACAGAGATGAATTCATTGCCGTTGCCAGGTTAACAACAGATCGAGGTAAGTTTTTCATTTTGGAATCCTGTGCATATGCCGTTTCAAATAAGACATCATCAATTCTTCATAGACCGGTTTAATCTTCTTTGACAGATAAACAAGCAAAAAAAAAAAGAAAAGAGAAAAGAATACTGGTGTAAATGTCTGTTTTTCTGTTTGGATTTATTCTGACTGTTCTGATGTTCTACAGAATATTCAGGAATGGATTTTGAGGGTTCAGGAATAACACACAGTGGTTTTATAGGTGAGTAGAGCAGTTGCAAAATAACATCTGTTCTTACTGTTGCTCTTAATAAAAATGATACACAATTTAAAACGTTCAGATACCCCTTCTCTTTTAATTAGAATAAAACTTTTGTTGTTAAGATTACTGAAATCTGATTTCACCCAAAGCAGAAATATGTTCGACTGGATTTCTGTAAGTTAATCACAGAGTTCCACATCAGTGTTTCCCAACCACTGTGCATTAGCGTTCCTTGAGAGATCATCAGGTGTGCCGTGGAAGAATATCCGATTTCACCTGAGTGGTCCAAAAATGTATATTTATTTAACACAAATGTTGTTTGCTTGTCTGTCGACGTGAGCAGCATGTTGCAACAGGCAGATGAATTCAATGATTTCCCACTAGATGGCAATAGGTAGTTCATTAACCACAAAGTAAATAAGTAAGCAAAGTAATCTAACTGCTGTTGCTGTCATAAGTGAGACAGCAGCAGTGATGCATAAATGTGGTGCATAAATATCTGAAAAGAAAAAGTACTAAATAAGGAATTGAGAAGATTCACAGTCAGATTAAGGCCCAAGTATGACTACTATTCGGAGGAAAGCTAAAAAGGTGAGCCCAAGAAAATTCAATAAAAGTGATATTGCGTTTCGATTCACTTTTACTGGAGAACCAACCGAGATGCAGAAAAGCTGTCCGGCAGTGCCATGGTTAGTAGCAAACTTAAACGCCAACTCCAAAGAAAACATCCTTCACTTCTAAAAAAAAACAACACAGATGATCTTGTTCATCTGGATGGGAAATAAGCAGCGTTATTGAAGAAAGCCCCCAAGACGAGTGAGAAAGCTCTGACTGCCAAGTTGCTGAACTCAACGCTGTAAAAAGTTTGCATCATTGACAGGGTTGACTGGGTTGCACCGTGTGAGACATCAGGTCTGCAAACTCTTGAGCGGACTTTGCACAGATTGCCTTGACTGGTTTAGGAACCACACTGCTCAGCTGCAGCTGAATGTAGATTTTATTCAGGATGTTTCCGTGGGGATAGAACTGGTTCTGAATATCACCAGAATGGAGAGTTGAGGAAAAAAAACAGGGAATATTAATTCTGTCCTGTCCTGAATGTTCTGATGTTCTACAGATTTGTATAGTGATGATGAGACTTCAGGAACAACAGCTGGTGAGTAGGGCTGGCTCACGTGCTCACACACACACACACACACACACACGCGCACACACGCACAGACATGTATGAAAACACATCAGTGTGTAATTTACCAATGCATAAAAAACACGTAATATTACTACTGCGAATAGTTGTATGACCTCTATAATGAAGTCAGAAACACAAATGTGCTGGTAATTATCAGGAAAGCCAGAGATCAGAAAGAGAATGAAGCACAGATTCAGGCTCAGGAAGAGCAAGTTAAGGATAGTGGGCCTTCATGTTTATGGTACATTTGTACTGCAGATCTTCAGTGTTTCATGATTGTTTCATTTTTCGTTTTCAGAACTTAATTAGGTTCTGAATATGTGAAGTTTCATATTTTGATTTTAGGTCAATTCAACACTTGATAACATTTTTCTTTTGTAAAATCTTTAGCCAGTGTTTGGATAGGTCTGCATCTTGATTTCATAAAGGGATGGACATGGTCTCTGAATGACAGCACCTTCTACGGTCCAGGAGAGGCAGAGTTTAAAAACTGGTTCCCTGGACAGCTTGAGAGTCCTGAAGAACCGAGCTGTGTTGGTCTGTTCAGTGACAGCCAGCACAAAGGTGCATGGCTTGGCTCTCGTTGCCACATCCGACGACCCTTTGTGTGCTACAGTGGTAAGTTTTTTAATGGCCTCGGACTAAACGGAGAGGAGAGTCTAACTCCTGCTACACAGAGCTTTTACAAGCAACTTGCTTATTTATTACGTGGAAGTGACATGTAAAGTTCCATTCCTGTGAGTTCTTCATCTTTGTATCTTCCTTCATGGACATTCTTGCATAAAGATTAGCAAATTTAATTTGAGTCTGCCCTGATGTTGTTCCTGACCATATTCCCAGGTGGCATAGATGGAGCACCGCTCTTTGTTAAGGAAGATATTTTTCTTCCCTGGAATGATGCCCAGGAATACTGCAGGAGGAATCATGTCGATCTAGCCAGGTACAGCACAGCAAACACTGTCAAGGTGATCCAAGCATGGAACACATCAATTTAAGGGATTTTATATTTTTTCCATTCATGTCTGTATTTTTTATATACCTTTAATACCTCCTTTCTTAACAATGTGAAACAATGTTTTTTTTTTGGTCTGTATATTTTATCTCCTAACTTATACTAAACCATGGTGTGTATATGCGACTCTCAGTATACGAAACCTGCAAGAAAACGACATCATCGCAAACTTAGCAGCTGGAGATACTGTCTGGATTGGTCTGCATGGGGGAGGAGTGTGGTCAGATGGAAGCACCTCGACGTTTCGATGCTGGGCCGACGGGGAACCGAACTCTGTGACGGGCCGCTGTGTCGCTGTGCTTCCAGGAGAATTTGGGTTGTGGTCAAATGAGGACTGTTCACTCCGGTTCCCCTTCATATGTTACTCATCAGGTAATGAATCTTATTTATTCTCACATACTGTACAGAAAGCGGTCCAGTGGACCGCTGGATTTATATACAGTATATATATATATATATATACACACACACACACACACACACACACAAACACACATACAGCTGGTCCTCACTTAAAGACAGAACTGCAGTGCCGAGTACCCAGCCATCCATTGTTCTGGGAGATTTCAATGCTCACGTGGGCAATGACTGTGAGACTTGGAGGGGGGGTGATTGGGATGAACAGCCTCCCCCCTGAACACAAGTGGTGTTCTATTGTTGGACTTCTGTGCTAGTCGTAGTTTGTACATAACAAACATAAGTGCATGTGGCACCAAGACACCCTAGGAAAGAGATTCTTGAATATTCTATCCTTCCTTGAACATTTGATTTAACGCTCTGACCCTTTTCACCAGCTCCTATCGGCTCCTATTTCCGTGTCAATTAAATAATCAATATATTAAACTGTTATAATTTAACAAAAATAGCATTTTGTACAATTGATCAGACACCTCATTATCATCAACTCTAATTAAAGGGAAAACATAGAAATCTGTTTTCTCCAGCGTTAGTTTAAAATGCAAAAAATGTCACTGCAATATCCTGTTAAACTGTAACAACATCCAGGATAATCAAAGATATTTTGTAGTCATCAGATTTATTCCAAAATAATGGACCTAAACAACAACAAAAAGCACAAATGAATTAAATGATTCATAAATATTCTATCCTTACTTGAACATTTGATTTTATTCTGACCCTTTTCACCAGCTCCTCTAAACCCAGACGGCTTCCAGTCAATTGGACAAAATCAGACCAGTGTCACTCTGCAGTGGAATACAGTGAACAACAATGTTAGTTTTATTCTCCAGTTTAACGGCAGAGAGACAAACATCGCTGTACCAAATGAAGGTGGAACAGTAACTCACACAGTGTCAGATCTCACTGCTGGAACTCAACACACATTCACTCTCTTCTCTGTGTTTGAGAACATCAGAAGCAGTGGAGTAAGCATTACTGCAGTCACTGGTAAGATGATTCCCTTCTTCAGTTTATGTGTAACCATGTTCAAAACTGTTGCTCTTGATGCTTGACAGTAAACTATGAAATCATATATGCATTTAAATATTTTGCGTGTTGTATAAAAACTTCGGTGACCCATTCTATTTTAGGTACAATAGAGATACAGTTTTATTGTGTTTTCAGAATCTATCAATTAATCGTAACTTTTTTTATACTCTTTGAAACATCTTTGACTCTTCCTTCTTCAATGGCAGATCCGGGTAAGTAGATGTATATTTTATTTAAATTAATTATCTTGTCTGAGTATTGCATTAAGTGCTAAATTAAATGCATAGTTTTGTTTGTGTTGTTGTGTTGTGCTGAAGATACTTTTTTGGTTAAAGGGTTTATCCTAATGTACTTTATTATAAATAGTATGAGATGATGTATGGAGGGTGTTTTTTATATTTGGAATATATTTCAATGTATCACTTTTCTGTCAACAGCTCATGTCCTTGGATTAAAAGTCAGACTAAAATCATCTGTTCCGCTGTCAAACTTGGAAATTCAGAGTAATTTGGAGGAGGTAATTATAAAACAGAGACATTATTTTAATACTCAGTCGAAATAGAGTGTTAACTTTGTGTGTTTCTCCATGTGCCTCTGTTGTGGTTTTGTGTGGCTTTTCCAGCTCTTGAGACGATACGGATTGTCACCTGAGGTGCTGTCCCTGAGGGTTCAATCTGTTCAGACTTCAGTGGAAGAAGAAAATGGCTAAATGGAGGAGAATGTTGAGTTGTCATTTACAAATGTTTAATACATGATCTACTCAAGCAGTAACTTTATTATTATATTTAAGTTTGAAATAGCCATCATTGACTTGAACTAGACATCAGAAATCCAAATAAACAATCGTCTATTTTTCCCTCCGAGTCTCAAAGTAAAGTAAAGCCTTGTTTGCAAGATTATTAATCATCAGCTCAGTTTAGGCCGTTGGTGCAATCCATCCTACTACGCGAAATGGAAGAAGATTGAGCTGTCTTTATCGTATCAATCCAGTCAACATTAGGTCGTATTACTCCAAGAAGCAAAAACTATTTGACAACCAGCCAGCGGATTAATTTTACACTTATAATTTGGAAGTCAGAGGTGAAAAAATGTGAAACTACAGGAGGTGGTTCAAATCCTCAGATGGCCAGCACACGACCCCGACTTCCCACCGGCTATACAAGATGCCAGGTTTAGACAATGGACATTATATGGCCTTACCGCTATTTGCACTTTGAATAAAAAATCACAACTAATGTCATGTGATGCTCTATGTGAGGTGTACAGTCTGGATAGACATTACTTTTTAAAAAAAATATTTACAGCTCCACAATTACATTACGAAAATAACAGAAAATACCACTGTTGGAGAGCTTTCATCTTGTGTTAATATTTTCATTAGTGCATATAAATCAGCAAGTTCCAAAAGTCTTATGAGTGAGCTATATCGCAGTTTGATTATATGGAAAACAGACTCAACAATTTACAATGACTCTTTTTATTTCCATAATAGAAAATATTAAATTTATGGAACTCACAACCTATACCATACGGCTTCAACAAGAACTAGGAAAAATACGTTGGAGAAAATGTCTGGACTTTCTGAACTGTGACAGTACTCAAAACTTTGATTGCATTTATGTGAAATGGACATTTTTGATGTATATGTGACAAGTACTGTACTGGACATTCCCTGACCTCTTTGTTATTACTATTTGTTGTTGTTGTTGTTGTTTTTTCCTTTCTTCTTTATAAACGAAAATTATATCTAAATAAAAAAAAAAAGGCTAAAGTTGATTACAGGTGTCAAATTATCGCGTAAATTGCGATTAATTATTTACAGTCATATTTTTTTCTTCAACCAGACATGACTGACGGCTTTTGCGCTCTTCAATGAGCAGCTGATCAGCAGTAAATACTTTTTATTTCACATTGATCTATGTTCTCATCACCTCATTCTGCTACAGCAAGTGACAACACAACGTTGAAATCTAGGTCAAACTACGGCTCGCCTCCACATTCGGCCCGGCCTCCTGAACAATACCAGAGACCAACCCTCGGCATCCAACTTTGCCATGCTGTTGATGACGACCAACACACTCACGCACACACACACACCGACACTCAACAGCACACACACACACACCCAGACACCCACGAACACGAGTTGACGAGCGCAGCGAGTGTGCGTGTGTGTGTGTAGGTGTGTTTGTATGCTCTGTAAATTTGTGATGCTATGAAACAAGAAGTTTTAAATATGCTCCAAACTTCATGTTCATTTAGTCTCACCCTGAAGACATTTTCGCACTTTTTACTTTTACACTTTTACACATGTCCTGAAAGAGCACACCGGTACTGTGTGCTCTCTGGAGCCACCTAGTGGGCACAAAGTGAACCTGCTGTGTAAAGGTGACGGGTGGCGAGGTCACTCCTCCTGCAGGCCTGTTACTCGTACTGAGCTGCATTGTGTGTGGTGCGTGTGTGTGTGTGTGTGTGTATCCCCCTTAGATCAATATTACACTGGATCAATATTGATTTAGCAAACGTTCTGCATCCTCTCATGCATCTTCATACATAGGGTTGCACCCCCAGCTGGTTCCCAGCGTTCTCTCCCCTCCGCTGGTTCTCATTGGCTCGGGGTCGTTTACTTTACTTTGAACATGTACTTCCATCGGGTCTCGCTTCGCATCGCTCGCCGCCGGTGATCCGTTCAGAAAGCGGCTCCGAATCTGTGACGCCGTCGTTCATTATTTCAAGGTGACCTTTGCTTTTTGCACCTCAGAGCTCGAGAGAAGCAAACACTGAAAAGAAGTCTAGAATGTATTTGTTTATTCTGACAAAAAATATCATTTTCTACAGGACTGTACATGAAACACACGACCGACATTCATTAGTTTATAAAACCTCTGAGAATATAAAAGAGATCGTCTGACTTTTAACCCCCCGAAGCAGCGCCACCCCCCCCGTCGTGAAACCGGCATCCACGCTGAAGCTGCGTGGAGACGCCGACACGCTTCCCCGGCCCCGGATTGCCGTCTACAGCTAGCAGCACCTCTGATAAACACGACCCGAGTGTTTGAGTCCCTTCAGGCCGAAGCGACGGCGACCTGAAGCAACGAGACCCCGTTTCAAGCTGCAGGGAGACTCTGCAAGTCGCAGGACCGAACTGTCTTCGTGACTCTGAGTTAGAGTTTCAGGTAAACCGACCGCAGCGTGACCTGCGAGGACACGGACAGACCCGTTTACAGCGGAGGTTTCAGACATTGTCCACCTCCGACCCCCCGTCCCCCGTCCCCCCCGAGAAAAACCACCATCTAGAAAACTACCAACACTAAAAAAAATAAATGCTAAGAATTACCAACGAGTCACCATTGAGGGTTGGACTGAAGAGAGTTTAACCTGCCTCGATGAAAAGCTGTGATGTCATCAAACAGGACGAGCTGTGATGTCATCAAACAGGACGAGCTGTGATGTCATCAAACAGGACGAGCTGTGATGTCACCAAACAGGACGAGCTGTGATGTCATCAAACAGGACGAGCTGTGATGTCACTAAACAGGATGAGTTGTGATGTCATCAAACAGGACGAGCCGTGATGTCACCAAACAGGACGAGCTGTGATGTCATCAAACAGGACGAGCTGTGATGTCACTTTACTTCTACGTCTCCAGAAGAACTTCCATATTTTATAATGACGATGAGAAATGACCAAAGAGATGATTCACAGCAAACCGAAACAATCTTTAAAAAGGGGGGGGGGGGGGGGACTTAGCATTCCGAAGCGATCCATCGGAAGAGGATCCGTCTTTGTGTTCCAAGCGGTCCAAAAACCAGACGGGCTTGAGCTCACGCACAGAAACCCCCTCCCACTCAAATATCAAGCCTCCACGGGCCGTAGAAAAGGGGGACCCGTTTCTCCCGTCGCTATGGCAACTTAGCAAACGTGGCTGGTAGTGTCGTTGGTCCAAACCTGAACTCGGACTTGGCAAAAGCGAACCCTCCACTTGGTGAGAGCAGGGATCAGGAGAGGCAGAGGGAGCTGGGGGAGAAGGTGAGCGTGCAGACTGGGGTGGGGGAGCCATAGTGGGCGGGGTCAGTGAAGGGGAAGAGGAAGAGGAGGAAGAGGAAGACCCCCAGCAGGTAGGAAAGGAGGATAATCATCCGGCGGGGGTGTTCCAAAGCTGCGGTGATGATGGGGAAACCCACGTAGTTACAGAAAGAGTGGCAGAGCACTGGACCCGTCAGGTGGCCTGTGATGAGGAGGAGGAGGAGGAGGAAGAGGAGGAGCATTTAGTTCATTTCTTCTGAATGCTGCACAACATGGACGCTTCACGAGGCATGAACTTCTCAGGCCTGCTGCACGTGGCAAAGGCTTGAAACTGTTCACGAGTAAGACCGGAGCCGGAGCCGGACCTAGGGCCAGAACCGGGGCCGGAGGCGGAACCGGAACCCGGGCCGGGGCCAGAACCGGGGACGGGGCCGGGGCCGGAGCCGGAGCCGGAACCCGGGCCGGGGCCAGAACCGGGACGCACGAAGCAGCGCTGTGATGTCATCGCTTATTTAAACATCACCGGGGTGCCATGTTTAGACGGCCACACTCTGGAGCTTGTTAATCAATACAATAATCAATATGCTGTCAGAGGCCAACCTCCTATGACACACTGAGCTCCTCCCTCTCTATCTGATTATTCATGTTATAAATATATGTCAGTAATCTCTCTCTCTCTTCCTGTAGTCTTGTGCTCTCTCTCCCTCTTTCTGTCTGTATGCAGGTCCTTCTGTCCGTGGTGCTGAAGAACCTGGACCCTCAACACTCATGTCCCTATCGCTAGCTTTAGCATTTATAGCTTTATATCGCTAGCATTAGCATTTATAGCTTTATATAGCAGCATTAGCATTTATAGCTTTATATAGCAGCATTAGCATTTATAGTTTTATATAGCAGTTCTTTTATTCAGTATCTTGTTCAGCAGCCGAGATGTTACATTTAGTTTTTGACTACGGTACTCCTGCCTCTCTATCCATCTCCTTGTTTTTGTTTTATTCTACACACAGAGAGCGAGAGAGTGAGAGAGCGAGAGAGCGAGCGAGCGAGCGAACACCAGGCTGCCTGCCGTTCCATCCGACGGGGACGTACGCGTCTCAGTCTCCAGTGTAACGTGGGTTCCAGTCAAGGTTTCCACCTGTTAAAGGGACGTTTGTCTTTGCCTCCGTCTACCAAGTTGGGTTCTGCCTTTAGGAACCGCAAAACAAAATGTTTACCGGTAATTTTTAAATTGCGAATGATTGGCATCGGGATTTTAGACCAGATTCCAGTTTGTAATCTGCTTTTGACGCCGACCCCTCCTCAGGGGGGAGAAGAACTTCCTGAAACCGCTGCTGAATACGGATTACTCGGAAAGTCTCGTATTGTTTTAGCTTTTAGAAAGGTTTTTGGACTCATTTGAGCTGATCCAGTACACGTGCAGTTTATTTATAGATGTACGTCTTTTGGACAGACAGTCTGGCAGCGGCGCGCCGATGAAAGCTGCTCACCTGTTCGGATGAAGATGAAGGCGGTGTAGACGCCAAACACGGCCGTGTAGGAGAACTGGAACGCTGTCGCAGGCAGAGAAACAGTGCGTGATCAGCGCCAGACGGCGTAATCCCGTCGCCCTCGGCGCCCCGGCTCTCACCTGCAGACAGGAAGATCCCCGACAGCGTGCCCTGCCGGAACCGCAGCTGCTCGATCACGTGGTGAAAGTGAGCTGGAAGAGACGGCGAAGGGGCGGCCATTACACAGAAGAGAGAGAAAACGACTTGAGGGCGGCGTGCGCCACACGGACGGAGCCGCCGAATTCACCCGGATCCACGACCCGAACAGAACCTGCTGGAACTCACCCACGCCGAAGAAGAGGGGGCAAGTGAAGATGGCGGTGGAGGGTCCGGCGCACGGCACCAGCATGGGCAGCATGCAGGCCCTGAACACCAGCTCCTCGGTCAACGGGGCCACGACCTGATTCCTCAACCAGCGCATGTCACCCAAACACAACGTCCAGAACCACGGGTCTGCAGGGAGACGGAGAGGGGTTCGTGTCTCACTGAAACACCGATGGGAGACCCTGCGTGTGGCACTCCTACCAAAAACCAAGCGCATCCCGTCCACGAAGGTCCAGGGACAGTCCAAAAGCAGCTGCGTGAGGGGACCCAGAAACAGAACCTGCAGCAGAGCAGAACACGCAAGTCAAGAGAATCACCGGGTCGGACTACAGTCACAGCCGGGGGGGGGGGGGACACACCACCTGCATGTACTCCTGTACATACGCGTGTACATAGACTGCAGGCGGGGTTCACTGTGCTCCTACAATCTTTCAGCACAAATACTCCTCAGGACAAACGTCAGCACACAGAACGAACAGAACTTCAAACATTAGCGTGTTAAACCCACAATGAGCGTCTTCCTGTCGTTTTATAACACGTACGTTCCCCCGCCGGTGAAATAAAAGTCGTTTTATAACACGTACGTTCCCCGCCGGTGAAATAAAAGTCGCTTTATAACGCGTACGTTCCCCGCCGGTGAAATAAAAGTCGTTTTATAACACGTACGTTCCCCGCCGGTGAAGTAAAAGTCGTTTTATAACGCGTACGTTCCCCGCCGGTGAAATAAAAGTCGCTTTATAACGCGTACGTTCCCCGCCGGTGAAATAAAAGTCGTTTTATAACGCGTACGTTCCCCGCCGGTGAAATAAAAGTCGTTTTATAACGCGTACGTTCCCCCGCCGGTGAAATAAAAGTCGTTTTATAACGCGTACGTTCCCCGCCGGTGAAATAAAAGTCGCTTTATAACGCGTACGTTCCCCGCCGGTGAAATAAAAGTCGCTTTATAACGCGTACGTTCCCCGCCGGTGAAATAAAAGTCGTTTTATAACGCGTACGTTCCCCGCCGGTGAAATAAAAGTCGTTTTATAACGCGTACGTTCCCCGCCGGTGAAATAAAAGTCGTTTTATAACGCGTACGTTCCCCGCCGGTGAAATAAAAGTCGTTTTATAACGCGTACGTTCCCCGCTGGTGAAATAAAAGTCGTTTTATAACGCGTACGTTCCCCGCTGGTGAAATAAAAGTCGTTTTATAACGCGTACGTTCCCCGCCGGTGAAATAAAAGTCGCTTTATAACGCGTACGTTCCCCGCCGGTGAAATAAAAGTTGCTTTATAACGCGTACGTTCCCCGCCGGTGAAATAAAAGTCGTTTTATAACGCGTACGTTCCCCGCCGGTGAAATAAAAGTCGTTTTATAACGCGTACGTTCCCCGCCGGTGAAATAAAAGTCGTTTTATAACACGTACGTTCCCCCGCCGGTGAAATAAAAGTCGTTTTATAACACGTACGTTCCCCGCCGGTGAAATAAAAGTCGTTTTATAACACGTACGTTCCCCGCCGGTGAAATAAAAGTCGTTTTATAACGCGTACGTTCCCCGCCGGTGAAATAAAAGTCGTTTTATAACGCGTACGTTCCCCGCCGGTGAAATAAAAGTCGTTTCATAACGCGTACGTTCCCCGCTGGTGAAATAAAAGTCGTGATTTTAGAAGTAACTTATTATTGCTTTTACCATAGTGAGCAGGAGAGGAAGCACAATGGCAGGAACGAGGCCTTCAAATCGCATCCCCATGAGAGCCAGCAAGGACGGGCCAGTCTGACACACACACACACACACACACACACATTAGCATGTGCTAGTGCAGCTTTCACAGGTTCCTCTGGTCAGAATGTTTCTGGGTTCTCACCCTGATGCCGGTGAATTCTCTCCACGCCAACACAAAGAGAGGCGACAGGCCGGACACGACTAGAACGCTGGTGAAGCGTCTCTTTATCACAGTCGGGTGATCCCTGAGGGAACATCATCGTCATCGTCATCATCATCATCATCATTATCACCATCATCATCTTCAGCAGCAGCAGCAGCGGCAGCGGCACAGAGAACCAGCAACACAGGAGTGTTTCTGATGCAGCTTTTTCTTTATGGCTCAAAAACTACATTTCAACATAAAAATATTAAATACATATATCTATGAAATATAATATCATAATAGTATATAAAAGAAAAATACTAATATTTGTAATGTCCTATCTCATAGAATTACATTGATAAAGTTTTCACATCAAACAAAATGCTATCAATGTTCAGGGTCAGGTGCAGAATGAAAGTCGAGGATACAACGAGTCGCCTCCTCGCTGGGTTCGAATCCCTCCGAGCTCTCGGACTCACCTCGGCAGGTCGCTCTTCCACACGTACAAGCTCCCGACGTAGGAGCAGGCCAGCAGCAGGCACGACAGCACGGACACCCAGCACAAGCCGTCCGGCGGGACGAAGCTGCTCCGGGTTCCCGCCCCCAGGAGCCGAGCTGAGGGGTCCTCCTCGTCCGCCATGGCGGCCGCCGCTCCGCTTCACCCGCCGACGAGCCGCAGCGGCTGCTCCAGCATCTGCTCCGCCGGCCGCGCTCAGCAGAAAGCCGAATGGACTTATTGATAATGTTTGCTGTGGAGCGTTGACTTCTGCGTCGCTGTTTACCCGCGTCATCGTCGCTGTTTACCTACGTCATCGTCGCTCGCGTTTCTTCTTTTGCAGCTGGTTACTAGTCTACTGACACCTGCTGGTGCTTTCGATTATTGTTCTTCTTTAAGACAGTGTGATTGGTCTGTCTTTCACGTGACCCTCTGTCTAACCCCGCCCCCACCGCTAGAGTGTGATTGGTCTGTCTGTCTAACCCCGCCCCCCACCGCAGACGTCAGATCTTCGAACTAAATCGTACCTGGTAATGTCCACATCGTAGATATCCCCTCATTTGTAAATAAATTAGTAGTTATAGTCCTTAATATTTAGATGTATATACAAAAGTACTTCTATTTTAGTTTGCGATGGAAAGATGATTTATTGTCCGGATTGGCATTCGGGCTCACCAAATCCATAGATGTGCGTTAATAAACAGCGCGTTCATTAATTGGACTTAATTAATCATAGTGATTGATTAACGGTATGAAACGGATCTGGACTTTCAATTTACCGTACTAGTGATCTTAGGCCAAAAAAAAAGAGAGAGAGAGAGAGAGAGAGAGAGAGAGGGAGAGAGAGGGAGAGAGAGAGAGGCGTAACACCAGCCTGCCTGCCGGTCCATCCCTGTCGGGATGTGCGCGTGTCAGTCTCCGGTGTAACGTGAATTCTCGTCTTTGCGCATCCCCGGCCGGGCAGGAACCGATTCAGAGACGCACGCCAGAGGATTTACGCGCAGCCCCGAGCCGGACGTGGACCTCCGGGAAACATCAGCGGGTACGCGCCTGTTTGTCTCATGTCTCCCATCAGCGGGTACGCGCCTGTCTGTCTCATGTCTCCCATCAGCGGGTACGCGCCTGTTTGTCTCATCTCTCCCATCAGCGGGTACGCGCCTGTCTGTCTCATGTCTCCCATCAGCGGGTACGCGCCTGTTTGTCTTATGTCTCCCATCAGCGGGTACGCGCCTGTTTGTCTTATGTCTCCCATCAGCGGGTACGCGCCTGTTTGTCTTATCTCTCCCATCAGCGGGTACGCGCCTGTTTGTCTCATCTCTCCCATCGGCGGGTACGCGCCTGTTTGTCTCATCTCTCCCATCAGCGGGTACGCGCCTGTCTGTCTCATGTCTCCCACCGCCTGTCTTTATTCTAGCAGCCCCGGCTCTTCTCGCGAGATGATGGAGGAACGTTAGCAGCAGCATTTAGGAGGTACATTTATGTTCAACTTGGAAGTGACGCCACCGGGCTGGGATTGTAATCCTCTACGTCACTGCTGTGGTTGTGATGTGCGATTGTGCGTAAGGAGGGGGGTGCGCGTGCGCGCTGATGTCCTCCCCGCATGTAACGCGTTAGCCTCCTCCGTGTTGTCTGTGCGCGCACCGCGCGGAGGAATCCCCGGTGGACGTACCCAGCCTTTAGACGCGCACGCAGGTGCTTGTTTGCGTGTGTCCCGTGCGCGAGGATTACAGTTTGCTGAGTAACGACTGGTTCACAGCTGGATGATTCATGACGTTGTGCATGACGAGGTACTCGTGTGCGCGCGCGCGTGCGCGTGTGTGATTTAATGATAACACCAGATTCCTCTTTACTTCTACAGTTTAAAATGACTCGAGCGCCTTTAGCATATGAGCCTGTTGCAAACACGATGACTTCCCAGACTCCAGCTTCCGGCAGCGTTCCTGAGGAATCCCAGGATCCTCCTGGATTCAGGAATAATCCAGGAATAATCCTGAATCTGCTTGATGCATCGTCCTAATCCAAATCGCTCCAGAGCTGCCCCGTGGGATTCAAGTCGAGTGACTGTGGAATGATCCAGGACTCCTTCAGCTTGTTATCATTGTCTGTTTGGAACGTCCAATAATGTCCAAATAATGTCTTCTTCTCTGGTTTCCCGATACTTGACGGGATCCATCTGAGCCTCTACATGTCTGAGGCAGCGTGTTCGTTTCAGCAACAGCTCCGTTCTTCCTCCTCCACAAATGCCGCTCATGCTTTGGCACCAAAAGTTATTGTTCGTTTACACCTAAAATGTAATCTCCAAAACCAGACTTCACATCTCAAGCCAGTTAGTCTCAAAGATGCAGCTGTGCTCTTGAATTCGGGCGTTTCTCGGAAAGATCCAGTCTAACCTGCAACTATGGGGCAACGGTGGCGCAGTGGTTAAGAGGGTCGTCCTATGATCGAGAGGTTGGCGTTTCGTTTCCTGGCTCAGGCTCACGTGTGCACTGTCGCTGTGTCCTTAGGCAAGACGCTTCACCCACATTGCCCAGGTTTGCGTTTGCATTGGCTCTACAGTGACTCGAGAACTTTCATTCTCACGTTTGCCTTTGTCATGATTGTATTTGAGTATACAAATTAGACGGGTCGTCTACAATGGAGAATCAACAGGGCACTCGCAGCAGGAGTCGCTCTTCTGCAAAGACTGCAGCCAGTGGACAACTTGTTTTGCCTATGCGTTGGTGTCAGCTGCCAAAACTGGGAAACCTAAGGCGCCATCGTCTTTCTGTCAGAGCAAGATTGGTAGGACTCCAGAGACAACCAAACAGAGATTTAATAAGGGAGACCAGGAACGGTAGTGCACAAGGGGTGGGCTCTGGTGAGCAGAGACGAGGCAGCAGCAAGGGAAGCAGGCAAAGCTGGGGGGTGGGGGGACCGGAGACAGCAGCTATTCACAAGGGCAAAAACACAAGAGAAAGGACTGCGCATACAGCCTGGTATTATCATATGAGTAGTGGAAGTATCTGGCAGCAAGCTGAAGGAATGAACCGAGTAACAGGTTACTCCAAGACTCCACCCCTGGGCCCTGCCTCTGCCACCTGGGGAAAGACCCGCAGGAGAGGAGACAAAACAAACAGGGAAACAGAACAGTACCCCCCCCCCCCCCCCTCTCCGACGGCCACCTCCAGATGGCAGATTCGGGAGTGATGGGAGTGGGGTCCACAAAAACAGGGCGAGAGACAGGACCACCTGTCTGCCACCTGGGAACAGACACACAGGTTTATGACCAATGCCATCTTGCAGATATCTTCTTTGTGGACTGTGGATAGAGCCTTC
This sequence comes from Brachionichthys hirsutus, assembly GCF_040956055.1. Classification (NCBI taxonomy): domain Eukaryota; kingdom Metazoa; phylum Chordata; class Actinopteri; order Lophiiformes; family Brachionichthyidae; genus Brachionichthys; species Brachionichthys hirsutus. The sequence continues at coordinate 5,256,621 of NC_090919.1, forward strand.
AGTGTTTGTTAACCCGTTGTTGTCCATGCCCGGCGTCACGGTAATAAAGCACCACCGTTACCGGGAACCAGCGCCGGTGCTAAATGTAGGAGATAAAAGGAGCGGAGGCTAGATTTGGTATTGGGGGAGGGTAACACGGCCGTTCATTACTGGCTTGTAGGATTTCTTCAGTATGCGTTACATAAACTCCGTCTCTCATGAGTTCAATCAGTCGTTCAATCAATCGTTCAATTCATTTGATCCTATTTCGCTGTGTTCAATGTTTGATCTACCCTGATGGACGTTTGATGCTTTCAGTCCAATCACGCAATAAGTCTTTCTGTCTGACCGACTGCACCAGTTTCTCCTACCGTGATTACCCAGGAAGAGGAGCGAAACGTCTCCACCCAATAGGTTGATGAGTTTTATCTCGGGGTCATACTTCTGCTAATACTTCTACTGCAGTTCATTTGTCAGTCAGGGTATATTTAGCTCTCTGGTCATTTGTTTCTGAAAAGACAAATGTGACTCTTCCTTTCTTTCGTTCTCTCCCACACGCGGCACACGCTGTCGCTTCCTGGAGTAGGCGGCCGGGGAAAAGGAAGACAGAGAGCAAAGCAGGGAGAA